>NC_136520.1:57566970-57584470 GCF_053919585.1 Euprymna scolopes | reverse complement strand
TTGAACCCTGTCCAGGAGCGAGAGACAAGCAGCAGATGCACTAGCCCAGATGTGACAACAGTACTCCATACATGGGCGAATGGTTGCCTTATAGAGGTATAGGATACTGTCAGGCGTAAGTAGTTTTCTAGCACGGTAGAGGGAGCCAACCTTCCTTGCAGCAGCCTTGGAAATGCTCTCAATGTACCTATTCCAGTTCATATTCCCTGTAAACGTTAGGACGATGAGTTTAAAAGAAGTACTTTCAGGCAATATGTTCTTGGGCATTACTATTGGTGGTAGAGAAGGTTTCTTGTAGTTATTGAAGGAAACAAGCTTAGTCTTAGCAGCATTGAATGTGACCATCCATTTTTGTCCCCATTCCACTACAGATCCATCATATATTTCATTTCCTTCCTCATGTATTGACGTTTGATTGGATTTATCCGGTAAAAATGCTGTTTTATGGGTTTTTCATTTCCCACAAATACATCATGTACTGCAACTGATGCTTTTCTAGTAACACCTGGAAAATATCTCTGAACTCACTGACCAAAGCACATATATCTTTTCGCTTTTCATATGATAAATGTTTATGTTAGATAGGATTTTTGAGTTTTTAATTCACTCATGTCTTTCTTTTTAGGAACTATATTTGTTTCATTGTCTGGATGAGTTTTAGTTTTATTAGTGTCACTTGTTATATCATTCATATCCATGTATGGTTTTAGCATATTAGTGTATCAAATTCTGTTTTTCTTCTTATGATATAATTTACTTCATTAATTTTCTTTTCTATTTCATATGGTTCAAAATATCTCCCCTCTAAAGAATGTCACGGAATTGGCAAAAGTTTTTTTTAAATAACCTCTCACTGTATGGCCCAAAATAAGTCCAAACGGAATAAAACCAAGAGACTCTTGAACGAGTTCTCTCGCAGCAAACAAAACAAAATGAACTCCAGTGTACCACTCTTTTTATATTCGAAACAGAATCCTTTTATAATGGACTTTATGTTTGATGAAAATGCTTAAGAACCCCCCCCCATGTTATGCAGAGTAGTAAATAATAGATTAAACAGAAAAATTTTGCTAAGGCCTTTTTTGGTCTTAATATTTCTTAGAGAGATAGCCTCTGGAAAACGGGTCGATGTACACATAATTGCTAGTAGATATTGATTACCATCTTTTGCTTTTGGAAGTGGACCAACACAATCAACTACAACTCTACGAAATTGTTCATGGAATGCTGAAATAGGCTTTAGAGGTGCGGACGGAATCTTTTGATTTGATTTTCCGACCACCTGGCAAGTGTCACAAGAGTTACAAAAAATCCATGACATCTTGTTTTAGTTTCGGGCAGTAAAAATGTTTTAGTATTTTATATGTTTTGTTTATTCCTAAATATCTTGACTGTGAGAGTTAATTAAAGCGGGATATTGTACCCTTCCGGCTCGTGGTGAGCTCGATACAAAATACAAATGGCTGCGCCCATGTGCTCCTGAGTTAAATGGGCTGATAAACAACAAAACAAAATAAACCAAATACAATACGCAAAAGTCCAGCTAGAATTCGTCACTAACAACTTTCTCTCTCAACTTCCAGCACGTCTCTCCCCACTGCCTCTGCCAACAGACATTGTATCAGGAAACTGATCCCATTCCATGTGCATACATGTGCAGTGGAAAATGAGATCTCGTGAGATTTCACGAGACTACACCTTATAAATGCATGGCTGCCATTTTTAATTTCCCTTTCTCTCAGATCCCATCCGAAGATAAGTTGTATGACCGCACGACACTCACACACGGGGGTGCTTTCCTCTTTGATTATTATATTCAACTCTACAGTTCTGTATTTATAGAAATCAGGGGATGTTACCCTGGTTGCCTTCATGTCCAGAGGAGATCACTCTGGTTGCCTCATATTGTCAAGGAAACATAACTCTTATACTTATACATGCTCCCCCCCTCTTGACCACAAGGTGAATTGTTGTGGTCATCTTCACACGCAGTAAAAAAACAAAAACAAAAAAACTCGTGTGACTTTCCGCGCATTTGTGGTGATAAATTCCTTGGTACTCTAGCTAGAGGTTACATCGATCGAAACTTTCTGAAAATCACACTCAAATAATATGTATAGTAAATGATATATACGCACTCTTATATAATGTATATAAAACTTAAGTTGTATATTATAAAAGTATTTATAGCTCTAGCATTGCACTATCGAGCTCTCTAAATGAACTTTATGTTACCAATATCTATATTTGTAATACACGAATGAAAACTATTTATTTCAATAGTATATATATATATATATATATATATATATATATATATATATATATATGCATATATATATATGTATATATATATGCAGTGAAATAAATAAATGAAAAATTGTATTTTAATGTAAAAATTCTAACAAAATTCAGTAAATTTTATTCTAACATTATTAAAGGGTGAAAATCAATTTTAACGAATATTTTAGGGTAGTATATATATATATATATATATTTTACACAGTGATTACCACTTATCAAGGCCCGGAAGCCACTCAGGGATAAGGGTTATTGCAAGTACATTACGTTAGTGTGGAGATTTGATGAAGTGTTTACTTAAGGGGGCGGTTCATTAGGAATTTGTTAACGTTGGACTTGAACACATCCAAGTTGTAGTCCGGTGGGAAGCAGGCAGACGGAACAGAGTTCCACAGGCGTGCAGTTCTAAGAAAGAAGCTTTGTTTATGGAATCTACGTTTTGATTTAGGCACAGATAAAGAGTGGGGGAAATTTTTCATAGTGGATTCAGCTAGACGGGTGTTTTTCGTGAAAGATTGGCGAGGGGGGACCAGAGATTGGAGATCAGACGAGCACCTACCATGGAAATAACGATAAAACAAGGATAGGCTCGCAACGTCTCTTCTGTGGGAGAGAGGTTGCAGGGTAGAGAAAAGGACATCCTCCACTAAGCCATGAAGTCTATTTTGTACTCTGTCAAGGCAGGAAAGGCTGTTTTTAGCAGCTCCTGTCCAGATATAGCAACAGTATTCGATCCTTGGACGTACTTGGCTTTTATATAGATAGAGAATTGCATAAGTAGTGAGATATCTTCTGGAGCGGTAGAAGGATCCCACCATATTTCCAGCGACCTTGGCAACAGACTTGATGTACGTGTTCCATTTCAGATCAGGAGTAAAGGTCAAACCCAGTATATTATAGTATATTCTAGAATGTTCAAATAAAGCTATCAGTAACTATAGCTAAGGCTATTAGTCACTATCAAACCTTTCTGAAATTGCTCGTCTTACTAAAGACAAAAAATCGGCTATTTCACCAAAACAACTGATTTCGTCTCTTTGGAAAGCTGGAAACAATTGCAGAAGGATTTCTAGCAACCTGAATGAATTAATGAATGAATTACTTAATAGTAATTACTGATTTTGCTTTTTAATATAAGCGGAGTTGCTTGAAAAGGTCTCTAGTTACTAAATACCAGGAGATTGAAACATGCTCATGACTGTGTAGCAACTCATTAGAGGTCCCGGAAAACTCGTCTCGGGAAAACTCGTCTCGGGAAAACTCGTCTCGGGAAAACTCGTTTCCGGAAAACTCGTCTCCGGAAAACTCGTCCCCTTTCGCTAGGTAGGAAAACTGGTCCCTTATTGAATAAATATCGATTGAAAACACATTTCATGATCATTCTTGAAGGAGATATTATTTTTTAAAATAGACTATAACCCCCCCCCTAATATTTAAAAAAAATATTTTTACTTGTTTAATGTTTTTTTTTTTTTTTTTTTTAAATAAAATCGATTTTCTAAGTGTCCGTTTTCTACATAACTGGCTAAGTTCTTAGTGGTTTCACTTATATTAAAGCGTTTATTATGTTCATACAAAGTTAATTACAAATTTTTTTTTGTTCTTATTTTAACGATGTTTTTTGGAGTCATAAAAACAATAATTAAAAACAAAACCAAAAAATTAAAAAAACAGGAAGCGATTCGATGTTTCGTTACTTTTTTGTTTTGGTTTTTTTAATTATGATAGTTTTTTTGTTGTTATGTTTTTGTTTTATCTCATACCAAATGCACTCATGCGTTACCTAAAATTATAATTTTATCAATTATCAACATTTATTGTCCTGTCAAATTTTGCAAAAATTAACTAATAAATACTATTAAAAACCCACCGAATATATGTCAAGTTATATCACGGTAACATATATTGAGCAAATTTCTAACAGTATTTTGTCTAGTTTATTATTTATTACACCTTTTTCCGAACTTACCGTGTTAAAAAGAGAGTCGGCCGCCATTTTAAATTTTCCAAAACATCGGTAAACACTGTATGCTTTTCGAGCTGAATAAACATGATAAATTGAATAAAAACACGAAAATTATATCCAGTTTGGTAGAAAAGTAATTTATCTTGCCTTTGATAACATTTATTTGTTATATATTTGTTTTTTGACAACTTTTTCGAATCTATGTGTACAGTAATACAAACCCGTAAATTCTTTTTATATTAATATAAAAAAAGCGGTCTCGTTTATGAACATAATAACCGCTTTAAAATAAGTGAAACCACTAAGAACTTAACCAGTTAGGTAGAAAACGGACACTTAGAAAATCGATTTTATTTAAAAAAAAAACAAACAAACATTAAACAAGTAAAAATATTTTTTTTTAAATATTATGGGGGTTATAGTCTATTTTAAAAAAAAAATTCTCCTTCAAGAACGATCATAAAATGTGTTTTCAATCGACATTTATTCAATAAGGGACCAGTTTTCCGGAGACGAGTTTTCCCGGGACGAGTTTTCCTAAATTCATATATATATATATATATATATATATATATATATATATATATATATATATATATATATATATATATATAAGGTTGGTTCAAAAATGATACCGTTTTGACGTTCAACTATATATAAAAACATTATTTTTACACCAACCTAATATATATATATATATATATATATATATATATATATATATATATATATATATTGAGAGAGAGAGAGTGAGAGAGAGAGAGAGAGAGAAAGTGTGTGTGTGTATAAGAGACAGAGAGGGAGTGGAGAAGTTAGTAATAGAGCTAGTAAAACAAGAGAATTTTACCAGTTAGCTATCCAGATAAATGCGTGAAGAAGATTAAACGGCGAGGGCTGAAATCGGAAACCATTTTGTAAAAAGACAAAGTAAATAATAAGCAATGGAGTATCTTTCTTCTATTATCCTTTTAACAATCCAGACAATCACTTCCGTGTCGATTACGGCAAAAAAAGAAGGCAGACTTATTTCAAGTCACAAATTGGAAAGACAACATCCAGACGATACCATCGGTTTTTGATCGTATCTAATTCATTTGGCGTCATGTCTGGCCGGTTTCAATCAACGCAGGAACCCTCGGCAGTTTACAATCTTTTGTCTTCTAACCTTGGCCAACACTTTTGTTATTTCGACCCCCCCTCACAAAAAAAAACTTATACTACTTCATCAATTTACGTGATTTTTTTTTAATTAAGAAAAACTTGTCAACGGAAACTCGTCCATGGAAGATCCGTCCATTTTTGCTATGTAGGAAAATTAGTCCATTGTTGAATAAAAATCGATTGAAAACACATTTTATAACCGCTCTTGAAGGAGATATTGTTTTTAAAAGAGAATACACACCCCCATAATATTAAAAAAATAAAAATATTTTTACTTATTTACTGTTGTTTTAAAAAAGATAAAATCGATTTTTCTAAGTGTTCGTTTTCTAACTAGCTGGATACGTTTTTAGTGTTTTAACTTTTTTTTAAAGCGTTTATTCAGTTAAAAAGAGAGTAACACTCCATAATATTTAAGAAGAATATTTTTTTATTTTTGTTTATTTTTGTTTTCAAAAAGATGAAATCAATTTTTCTAAGAGTTCGTTTTCCAACTAGGTGGATTTTTTTTACGGTTCTAACTTATTTTAAAGAATTTATCCAGTTAAAAAAACAAAAAAAAAACAAGTATTATCGAGCGTTACGTGAGAACAAAAAAATGTCGGACATGAGAGGATCATATTTTGGGAGTCTCGATGATCGCTCAAAAATAGAAAATTTAAGAAAATACTGAAGGGGATATAGTTTTAAAAATGTCCGCTCCCCCCTCCAAAAAATAAATAAAATAAATAAACAAATAATAAATAAATAAATAAATAAATAAATAACATTTAATATTTTAAAATATAATTTATGGAGGGGGCTTAAAAAAAAAACTATATCTCCCTCCGAAACAAAACACATAACAACAGAAAAGATGAAATAAAAAAGACTTAAAAAAAAACGGGAGTAGAATTTTCAATAAAATTCATAAATAAATTTCTGTATTAATTACTTGTTTCTTTATGATTTTAGAATTTTGAAGTAAAAATATAAACATAAAATGACCCTACTAGAGATTTTCAGCACACATCCTTTCGCTTTTTATTAATTGTTAATTATTAATTTCTATTTCTATTTTCTTATTCATAACGATATATGAATAATTTATATTTCTAGTGTTTAAGCATTACATTTTCTTATTCATAACGATATTTTTTGACGGGTTAAAAACTAATTTAAAAAAAATAGAGGAGGGCTTGATTCTTCTCTGGGATTTTCCTGTAGTTTTAGTTTTTTTTTGCTGTTTAATTCGATTATTATAATTATTTTTTAATATATACATATATATATATATATATATATATATATATATATATATATATATATATATCATTATTACATGTATTTTAATTTATCTAAATAAATGTATATATATTTACTTCGACAGCGCTCAATACATAGAATTAAGTAATAAGATTTGAAAGTATATATGGCAATTAAGCTACACAAACTCATTGTTAAAAAAAAAAAAAACGTTATTCGAGAATTTTTTAATTTTAGTTTTTTGTTGTTTATTGTTTTTTTTTTAGGGAGATAGTTTTAAAAAGCTCTTCCGCTCCCTAAATCATTTGAAAAAATATACAGATTTATTTTGTTTTGGAGGTGATTTTTTTAAAAACTACATCTACTGTTGTAGACCAGTCCTAGGGGTCACAAATGAAAGAAACCACAAGTAGTGTAAAGTGTATAAAATATAATATGTATTTATCATAAAGAATACAGGAGCCACTAAAGTGGTATGAAAAGGAACGTGTTCGTAGCATGCGGTTAAACATAGTATGAATGTCTCCATTTAGAAATCAGTGGTATTCATAGGACTGGTTGATCCCACTTTGTTCTCAAATAGGGGTGATTTGTACCCCCACAATATCTACCTAAGTATTTTCTTTAATTTTCTATTTTTGAGCGATTACCGAGACTCCAAAGATGTAATCCGCTCATGTCGGACATTTTTTTTTGCTCTAAAGTAACACTCAACACTATTTGTTTTTTAACTGAATAAAATCTTTAAAATAAGTTGAACCCCTACAAATTACAAATCTAGGTAGAAAATAAAAACTTAGAAAATCAAATTTTTTTAAACAACAGTAAACAAGTAAAATTATTTAACAAATATTATGGAGTGTGTATTTTCTTTTAAAAACAATATATCTTTCAATAACAGTCGTAAAATGTGTTTCCAATTGATATTTATTCAATAATGGACCAGTTTTCCTACTTAACAAAAAATGGACGAGTTTTCCATTAACAAGTCTTCCTAAATTCTAAAAAAATTAATTAAAAACAAAACAGGGAGGAGGGTTCGATTCTTCTCTGGAATTTTCCGGTAGTTTTTATTTTGTTTTTGTTTTTTAATTCGATTTTTTACTCATACCAAATGCATCCACTTCTCATGGCAGGTGCTCGTCTGAACTCCAATCTCTGATCCCCTCTCGCCAATCTTTCACGAAAAACACCCGTCTAGCTGAATCCACTATGAAAAATTTTCCTGACTCTTTATCTGTGCCTAAATGAAAACGTGGGTTCCATGAGCAAAGCTTCTTTCTTAGAACTGCACGCCTGTGGAACTCTGTTCCGTCTGCCTGCTTCCCACCGGACTACAACTTGGATGTCTTCAAGTCCAACGTTAACAAATTCCTAATGAACCGCCCCCTTAAGTAAACACTTCATCAAATCTCCACACTAACGTAATGTACGCACTTGCAATAACCCTTATCCCTGAGTGGCTTCCTGGCCTTGATAAGTGGTGACCACTGTGTAAAAAAAAAAAAAAAATCCACTCATTGTTTAAAAAAAAAACTGTAATCTCAATTATCAAGTTTTTTTAAAATTTCATTCTTTGTTCCTTTTTTTGTTTTGTTTTTAAGAGAGATATAATTTTAATCTCCACTCTCTAAATTATATTTAAAAAATTTTAAAAGAACGGTAAATAAGTAGAGATATTAAAAAAATGGGGGGGGGTGTAATCTCTTTTTTTGATCTGCATAAACGCTTTTAAATGAGTCAAACAACTAAAATCTTACAAAACGCTTTAAAATAAGTGAAACCACTAAAAACTTAGCCAGCTTGGTAGAAAGCGAACACTATTAAACATCGATTTTATTTTTTAAAAAACAACAGTAAACAAGCAAAAATAAATATTATGGGGGTGATCATTCTCTTCTAAAAACAATATCTCCTTCAAGAACGGCTATAAAATGTGTTTTCAAACGATATTGATCCGACAATAGTCTAATTTTACTACCTAGCAAAATGGACGAGTCTTCCATGGACGAGACTTTTGTAGACGAGTTTTCAGTGGACGAATCTTTCATGGTCGAGTTTCCCGTTGACGAGTCTTCCTAAGTTAAAAAAAAAATCACGTAAATTGATAAAGTTATGTTTTTATTTTACTAAGAAATTCACATTTTATGATTAAACGAGACGTAATGTTTTATAAAGAAGAGGGAGACAACTCAATTCGAACTATGCAGATCAAAATAAACCTTATTACGGATGCAATTTCAGATTACAATTACTAAAACTTCTTAAAAATTGTGTGAAACTAAACATATTTATGGAGACTTCCAAGATGTGATCCCCTTATGTCAGACATTTTTCTTGTTCTCGCGTAACACTCGACTCTACTTGGTTTTGAACCGAGTAAACGCTTTCAAATAAGTTAAAACACTAAAAACTTATCCAGTAAATAAGTAAAAATATTAGGGGGGTGTAGTCTTTTTTACATACAATATGTCCTTCAAGATCGATCATAAAAATGCGTTTTCAATCGATATTTATTCAATAATGACCCAAATTTTCTTATCTAGCAAAAATAGACGAATCTTCTGCGGACGAATATTCTGTGAACGAATCATTTATGGACGAATCTTCTGTGGACGAATCTTCCTACCACCAAGGAGAATTCAATCGTGTGCCGCCATGTAAAAGAATTTCGAAACCACTGTCATAAACTGTTGGTTTTGATGACGAGGGAAAATATCTTAGGGACTGATAGACCAACAGATCGAGCTTCTTATAAGAATACAAGGACGCACCAAGAAACAAAAACAAAACAAAACAAAACAAAAAACAAACTAAAAGACAGAAATAAAACAGAAAACAAAAGTAACAACAAAAGAATTCCGAAAAAACAAAACAAAACAAAAATTCTGTTGGATTCAACAATAATCCATTCCAATTTCATTTTTTGTCTTTTGTGTCGTAATCTGAGCTAAACTGAAGGCCAGCTGACGATAGACGAGTTCTGGATTCATTCAATTGTGCCCGACACTGTCACAATATCCGAGTCTTGGCGCCGCACCTCTTACGAATTAAATTAGTTTACCTCGTCCCATATTCACAAACAACCATCTCATTGTTATCTATATTTATAAAAATTAACATGTGTGCACGTCTGGTTTTATATATATATATATATATATATATATATATATATATATATATATGTATATATATATATATATATATATATATATATATATATATGTATATATGTATATATATATATATATATGTATATATGTATATATGTATATATATATATATATATATGTATATATATATATATATATATATATATATATGTATATATATATATATATATATATATGTATATATATATGTATATGTATATATATATATATATATATATATATATATATGTATATATATATATATATATATATATATATATATATATATATATACTAGTACTAGTACTCGTCGTTGACTGGGTTCAAAAACAACCTACAGAAAATGGACTGTGCTTGATGAAAGTATGATAGGTTATGAAAAGGAGGGGGTTGTAAAGAGATAGGTTTTGATACTAAAAAATTTCACCCTAAGCAAAATATGATGAAAGTAAAGATAATTTTCCCGAAGATATATTTTTTATATCAACTTTGTTTCCATTCGTAGCCAAGAGTGACCAACAAAATGATGTTTTCTTACAAAGAGAAAATGTTACATATATAATAATATAAATATACAAGAAATAAATGTTACCATAGTCAATAAAAGTTACTTTTATGGTAGAAAAGTTCATTGGTTTGTATTTTTAAGTAGTTTGTAAAAAAAAAAAAAAAATTAATTCACGAACCGGTTTAAAAAGAAATTTAAATGGCAACGACTTTGAAATGGAGAGCCCCGTTTTCAATTTGAAGGAGGAGCACATCACCATTTTGTGTTAACAATTTAAAAGAGTTCCGTCAACGTAAGGAATATTTATAAACATATTTTACTGTTTTCCGTTATTTTGTGCTTGAGGAGCATTCGATTATGGCATGTGTAGTTTATATAACAATTCATTTAAGTACTTATCGCCTCAAATTTCGTTTTAATTTCGATTCGCTGAAATTATTTCAAGTAAAAAGCATTAAAAACTATTTCAAAGCAAAAAAAAAAAACATGAACTGACCTTTTATTGACTATGGTAACATTTATTTCTTGTATATTTATTTTTTCAGGTAGTCGTTTGTTGGCTTCCCAGTTAAACACTCTTACTAAATAATATCGACGAAATATCGAAACACAAAGAAACAAAAACAGTTTTGAAAAATAATGAAGCTTTACTTACTTTAGTAAAATAATCCGAGACAGCAAAATAGGATATTAAAAAAGTAAACACGCAATTACTTTAGTTTTATAAAGAAAATAATCTATATAAATATGAATAAGAAGAAAATGGCGCCCTTTACAAGCAGAACAGCTTCGTTTCAGTTTTACAGTATTGAACAGTGTAGTATTGCGCCGCCGGATTTAGGGTTGTACTATTGTAATGTAAAGAACACACAGAAAGGGTTGTAATAAACTGAATTCCTTCTAGTACACTGACAAAAAAAGCTTAAACAGATATATAAATAAAAATAAAAAGGTTATGCAAATGTTTTTTTAAAAGACACGTAATCACGTGAACAGGATTTTTTTCGTTCTTTTGACGCGATAACAAGTAACGTTCTTATTTTTTTTATTATCTATCTATTTATCTCTTTTCGAAAGAGTGCCATGTGCAAGTGGAGAAGGAAAAAAAAACAGAATTATGCAAACTTTGTGTCGAGAATTGTCTAAAATTCCGACTTTTTTTTGGCTTTCACTTTAATATGAACGTGAATTTATTCGACACAATATAATTTAACTCAAAAAATAAATAAAAGCTAACGTGAATTAAGATTAAAGTTAAGGTGTCATTGTGGACCCTCAACCCTCTTAAAAACCTTGTTAAACTTTCTGACATATTTACATTCTATGGAGGTCAGGCACGAACGAACACCCAATATTTTTATTATACTATATTTCTTCAAACTGAAACATAATTATCAAAATATACTTACGCAAATAGATATGAAAAGTCTTTGTTAAAGTTTGTGCCATATTTCCATGGAGTACAGGCTCGACCGCAGACCCCACAATTTTATTATACCATCCCTATTTAAGTTGAAACATACTTATCAAAGTATTCTTATGTACATCTATATCAAAAACACTTGTAAACGTTTTTTTATCCATTTTTTATTTCCATACTTTGGGGGCCAGGCGCGAATTCAGACCCCACAATTTTAATGAACCACCGTTCTGCCAGATCAAACATACCCATTCCTGATCCTCGATACATCTTTTATCATTATATGTAATTAGTTTTTTTTTTAAATAGTCAGCCATATAGGAGCCTATTCGTGACCACGGTGGTTCATTAAAATTGTGGGGTGTACGTTCGCGCCTGGTCTACAAAGTATGGAAATAAAAAATTGAAAAAAAAAAAAAAAACGCTTACAAGTGTTTTTGATATATATGTACATAACAATATTTTGATAAGTATTTTTTTTAACTTAAATAGGGATGATATAATAAAATTGTGGGGTCTGCGTTTGCGCCTGACCTCCATAGACTGGAAATAGGCACAAACTTTAATAAAGACTTTTCATATCTATCTGCGTAAGTATACTTTGATAATTATGTTTCAGTTTGAAGAAATATGGTATAATAAAATTATGGGGTGTTCGTTCGCGCCTGACCACCACAGAATGTAAATATGTCACAGAGTTTAACGAGTTTTTTTTTTAAATATAGATCCACAGAATATTATGATAAGTGTTTCAGTGTGAACAAGTATGGTATAATAAATTATGGGTTTTATCTATTTTATTTTTACTTTTATCATATTTTGCTTTGGTTTTGATACCCCCAAATTCGAAGCTATCTCTTTACAACCCTTCCTTTTCATAACCTACTTTCATAAATCAGAGTCCATTTTCTGTAGGCTGTTTCTTTTTTTTTTTAACTCAGTCAACGACGGGTACTTTTGCTAGTATATATATATATATATATATATATATATATATATATATATATATATATATATATATATATATATATATATACGAGTGCTGTTCCAAAAGTAAAACCATCCTTTTTTTAAACTAAAAAATACGAAAACGGGAGTAATACCATTAAAACGAGAGGCCTTTTATGTTTCACAATTTATTTTTCTATATAGTCACCACCATTCTCAGGTCACCTTTGCCATGAATTCAATGACGCACGTGTAGAATAGAGGTTGCTTTCTCAGAGTTCCACACCATCAATATCTGCGGCAGAGAGATGGAACTTTCAGGCCATGAATGCATCAGGACAGTCATCATAATGTAATTTGCCACCCACTTTGATGCATTCGGGCAGAATAAAATATATGGGGCATTACTTTTGGAACGCCCTCGTATATTTCTGTCTGTCTGTCTGTCTGTTTGTGTGTATGTATGTATGTATCGTATTTTGGGATTTGTATGCTTGTGTGTGTGTGTTTGTTTGTGTGTATGTGCAATTATAGGAATAATTACTTAATTTTGTGTGTGTGTCTATACGATTCCATCAGCCAAATAGGAACTAACATTAAGATCGGCTTCTATTAATTCCTGTGTCGACCACACCCAGTATCTCTATCCCCACCCACCTTTGGAAATGCTAAATGCACTTGATGACCTTCGTCAATGACACTCGCCATTACCCTCTCTTTAAACCTAAGAATATTATGACGATTTATTAATTTAATTTATTTTTAATTTTTATTTTTTGCTTTGCGTCTTTGATAATATTTTTCTGTTCTTGTTTTTTTTTCAGAGCAACCGTTTTACGGGATTTTCTTGACCTTATCGTAAATACTTTTTGAAACATCACACGTACAAAAACACCCAAATAATCGACAAAAGTCATGATTGAATACAATTGTCATAAGTACTTGTATGTATATAAAACTAGCAAGCCCCGTTAACCGGCGTTGCCCGGTGGATGCATAACAAATCCAGAACAGAATCGTTACAGACCCCCTCGAAAATAAACGAAACTACGGTTGTTGTAGGAGGCCACTGCCGTCACTGGAAATTAGCGGACATTGGCGGCCGTGGCCCAAATGAAATAATCTGGCTTCCACTGTCAGGCATTTTTTTTTCAGTGGCAGCTAGTGGAAGCCACTGTCTGTGATTGTCAGTACTGTTGGTTACTCGTGATTATTATTGATTTGGAGCGGTAATATGAAGATGCTGACTAAAGAAAGTATTGGATAACTTATTAGATTGACTGAAAACAGGGGTAGATAACTGCCTTTTACCGCTAATAGAATCTTTTAAGTCGGCCATCGTTTTTCTTCTCGGCATACTCAATTTTTTTTTTATATAGATGTAGCTCTAGCAACTCCATAGAAATTGACTTATTTTCAAGTGTTTATTCAGTTCTTAAAATGTGTCGACATGATAAGTCGGAGGGGTAGTGGTGTGTCAGTATTTTGTGCGTATTTACCCAAACAAATACTGTGTTTATATTTTGAGATTGTGCCGTCCGAGCAAGGAAAGAGCAATCGTTTTTTTTACAGCATATGTTATTAATTTGTTAGGTGAAAGTATGAAATAGTTACAACACAGTAACCCCTCATCACGTCTGTAATGGGTTTCTAAATAAACACATGATTAATGCATAAAAGAATGTAATGAATGTAAAAAGAGGAAAATTATGAATTTAGGGGAGAAAAAAAAAGTTAAGATTTTATATTAAAAGTTTATCGAAAAAAAAAAGAAGATTAGCATTTGGTGGTGATGATGAAACAACGCCATTCTACAAAGTAAAAAAAAACAAAAAACAAAACAAAAAAAAAAACCCCGAAAAACAAAAACAAAAAAAACCCAAAAAAGCAAAAAAAAAAAAAAAAACCCAAAAAAGCAAAAAAAAAAAAAAAAAAACCAGCAAGCTAACGCTACATACTAAAAAAATATCGGTAAATCTCCTCCCCCCCACAAAAAAGAGTAAAACACACACACACACACACACACACACACACACACACACACACACACACACACACACACACACACACACACACACACACACACACACACACACACACACACACAGAGAGAGAGAGAAGAAAACAGAGAAGAAAACAAAACAGTTGCCACTAAAAAGAAAGAAATGAAATCAGTAAAATTTATGACTATAATCGATAATCTATAGCTGCCAATAAAAAGGGGAAAATGTAACTTGTAAAATCTGTGAACGTAATCGACGTCATACCGAAAAGGAAAATTTAAAAAGAAAACAGTTGCCAATGGAAGAAAACAAATATAGCTAACGAAGTTTACGTGAATAATCTACACTAAAACAGAATAAAGAGGGGAAAAACTTGGCAATATGAATAAAGCAAAGACAAAAAAATAAAAAACAAACAAACAAAAAAAAACAAAGCAAAAAACAAACAAACAAACAAAAACAAAACAAAACAAAAAACACATACACACAGAAGAAAACAGTTGCTAATATAAAAGGGATAAATATAATCAGTAACTTTTGTGAACGCAATCTACGTCAAAACAGAAATGGAAAAGAAAAAAACAAACAAACTAACAAACAAACAGTTGCCAATGGAATCAAAGCAAAGTTCATGTGGGTAATTTACGCTATAACAGAAATAAACAAGAGGAAAAACTTGGCAATATCCATAAAGAGAAACGAAACCAGTAAAGGTTTTGAAGTAAATCGACACCATACTGTATGGTTTTGAAGTGTTCGATTATTAGATGATTTTTTAGAAGAACGATATGCAAACACAATTATTCGCGAGGAACTGAAGATGCGGCAGATTTGCACGAAGTTTGTCCCAAGGATGACAAGAGAAGATCACGGACTATTTGACCAAGATGGGTATCAAGACAGTTTCGCACCTTCCCTATAGTCAAGCCCTTGTTCTCTATGACTTTTGGTTATTCCCTAAGCTCAAATCTTAGAGGTTGTCGTTAGGAGACAATTAAGGAGATGAAAGAGGCTGTGATGAGGGTCATTGACACGCTCATACAAGAGGGCGTCCTTTCGACCTTCCAGAAGTAGTTGGAATGATACAATGAGTGCAAAGGGGCTAGTGTTTCAATAAAAGTGCCCATACAAAAAGAAACTTATTTAAGACACCTCGTATATATATATATATATATATATATATATATATATATATATATATATATATATATATATATATATATATATATATATATGTATATGTATAAAGTATTTTTTATTTATTTATTTATTATTTTTTTAAAAACAGTAATCTACGGCGTGTTTCGGAGCCCTACGCCTCTTCAACGTAGCTTGACTGTTGTTAGGATTCGAACCCCGGACCTTATATATTTCAGTCCAGCGCCCTAACTCATTACGCTATGATACCATAGAAAATTTACTGTTTAGTTATTATCGTTTATATGTTTCCGTAGATTACTGTTTTTTTTTTAAATAATAAATAATTAAATAAAAAATACATCCAAATAAAAAATGGGCGACTTTCTAAGAGAAACACTGGATCTCCGAGACGAAGACGTTAACCTTAATATCGTTTAAAAAAATCAACAACAAAAAATACGTAAACAAATAAAGGATAAAAACTAGAATTTTAGTAAATAATGGGCAATCAACAATTCCCCCACTAACCAACAATCACGAGATTGGTTGCTCAGCAACCGAAAAGGCTAACATGCTAGCCAGTCGGTTTGCCTCCAACTCCACACTGGACCCTTCCAACCACCCCCTACCTCAATTTCCTATGCGGACAGACGCCACGCTAGACGATCTGAAAACCACCCCTGCTCAGGTGTATGCTATCATAAAAAACCTTGACACTTCAAAAGCATGTGGACCCGATCTCATCCCAGCTGTGCTATGAAAAAAGTGCTCAGCCGAAGTAGCTTAAGTTCTCTCCAAACTCTACAACAAATGCCGTAATGAATCTTGCTTTCGGGCTGTTGGAAAACTGTTTCTGTGGTACCAGTATTCAAGAATTCTGGCGAAAGGACAGACCCATCAAATTATCGCCCCATTAGCCTCCTCCCACTTTTTGCCAAAATATTTGAGACCATAATTAACCATGCTCTAGTCCATCATCTTACAGATGCTAAACTTCTGACTGACAAACAATATGGATTTAGACAAGCCCGTTCCACAGCAGACATCCTCACTGTAATCTCTGAACGCATATACCATTCACTGGACAAAGCGGGAGAGGGCAGAGCGGTAGCTCTAGATATATCTAAGGCTTTTGACATGGTATGGCATGAGGGTCTCCTCAGGAATATTAGATCATACGGTATCACTGGTAGAATACTTAACATAATTAAATCCTTCTTAGATAAGAGAAAAATCCAGGTTGTCCTCGACGGTCGTACATCTAAACAATATGGTATAAATGCGGGAGTGTCCCAGGAATCTATCCTTGGACCTCTACTGTTCCTGATATTCATAAATGACCTCCCCGACAAAATTGCCTCTGAGATGGGTATATATGCTGATGACACCAGACTCTATAGCAGGCACGACAGGAAAACAAATGAACATATATCTAAAGTAATGGCAGAAACACTAGAGGATGACCTCCAATCAGTAGTGGAATGGGGACAAAAATGGATGGTCACGTTCAATGCCGCCAAGACTAAACTAGTTTCATTCAATAATTACAAGAAACCCTCTCTACCACCTATAGCAATGGCCAACGACTCTTTATCTGAGAGTGCGTCTTTCAAGCTCCTTGGCCTAACGTTCACAGGAAACATGAGTTGGAACAAT
>NC_136520.1:57519470-57561970 GCF_053919585.1 Euprymna scolopes | reverse complement strand
ATCATCTGCAAAGGATAGAAAAAGAATTATAACAATTATTTATTTTCCAAATAGGAACGTCCAAAAGTAAGGTACAAAATTGAGAAAAACAATGTAAACAGCCCCAAAACAATAAAAATATAATCAATATTTAGCAAATGAGTCTTTGCTCTCAATGACAGCTGCACATCTTCGATTACAAGAACGAATCAGTAATTGTCTGCATTTTTGATATAAGGTGTTTTCATTGATTGAGATTGTCGGACTGACTTCCTCATCTTGGTTGTTATTGTCACAACGTTTCGGCCGTTTTGCCCTCCAGCCTTCGTCAGGTGTTTTGTATCGACCCCAACCCTTTATTATTATTACGGAGGTACCGTGTTCGGACTCCAGCTAGGCTCTGTTTTTTAATGTTACTTTTTCACTGCCTTCGTTCAGGATTGAACTCAGTACCTTTTGGGTAACTGTAAACTTTGATACAAAGTCTAGGACCACTCGGCCATATGTCGCTAGGACAATTCCTAGTTGGTTTTTGTTAATGTTAAACCTATGTTGTTATTCAAGGTTTTCTCTCTCTATCAGAGGTGTCCAAATTGCATTCAGCTCTATGCTTGGTTTGCTCACTAGGTTGTTATGTCCGAGCATGTAAGCTGTTTCTTTAAGTTTTCTCACTTTCCAGTGGGTCTCTCTGCTTATTATTTTTTATAAAAATAATAAACAGAGAGACAATAAAAATATATGTACAATCAATATTTAGTAAATGAGTCTTTGCTCTCAATGACAGCTGCACATCTTCGACTACAAGAACGAATCAGTTCTTGACAATTCTTGATACTAATTTTAGACCATTCTTATTGAAGCTTCACCCACAAACCCTCCGTGTTAGTGGCATTTCTTTCCAAAACTTTCACTCCTAAAGTCTTCTAAAAATTTTCCATTGGTTGCGTTGGCCAATCCATAATTTCGAAATCATGCTCGCTAAGGTAAATCATTACCACCTTTGCCTTGTGACATGGGGCATTATCTTGTATATCGAAACCTGAATTCTGTATGATTGGCACAATGTTTTATAGATCTGCACGTTTACACGAGTTTGTAACCGGGCAAGAAGCGTTGCATCTTGGCTAGAAAACATTCCAAATACAATGACGCTTTCTCCCTCAAACTTGACAATTTTCTTAGTACACTTTGCATTTAATCTTTCACCAAATCGTCTCTTTACATTGTTTTTTTCCATCATTTCCAAATAAATTAAACTTGCTTTCATCACTGAAAAATACTTTTGCCAAATTTTCATGTCCAAATTACATACCTGTTTGCAAACTCTAATCTCTTCTTCTTATTCTTCGAACTAACAAGTGGTTTCTTCCCTGGGAGTTGATTAAACATCCCTATTTCTTGCATTCATCTATCTATCTATCTATCTATCTATCTATCTATCTATCTATCTATCTATCTATCTATATATGTATATATATATATATATATATTATAAAATTAGTAAAAAAAATTATTAAAAAAAATTATTAAACAAGACTAGATGAAAGCCACGGGTGTTTGCACAGAAACAAATATTTCATTTCACGCACTAGAGCAGATTAGGTGGAGGGGAAATTGCAAGGGAGGTAATTCTAGATAAAAATGATACCACGAGAGCGATCTCCCCTGCATCGGGTAATATAATATGAATTCAAACACTAAGAAAAAAACAATATTAAAATAAACACGCATAAATATAGGAATAAAATCATATAAAATTATATGATAATTGAAAAAACAAAAAACAAAAACAAATAGGAAAAACAGGGAAAATTAAAACAAAAATAAATGATTAATAAATAAATAAAAAATAAAAATGCACGGGTTAAAACGGAAAATTATCTTTACATAACACCAAAATGCACGGGTTAAAACGGAAAACTATCTTTACATAACACCAACAGATGGAGAAAGTGAGGAAGCATGGCTGTGGAAATCTTTTTACCCGAATACGGTGTCCAGCATGTTAAAAATATACCATTTGTTGTAAAAATCTAATGGATAAACATCTGAAGAAGTTGGTGGAGACAGAATATTTTTACGGAAACATAAATCGTAAAATTGCCACTCATTAATGAAACAGCTGTAATGGAAAAATGCAGGAAATAAACGAAGGTTATAAAAAAAGAAAACGTGAGTCTTTGAAGTTTCAACAAAACTTTGCACTATATATATATATATATATATATATATATTTGTAATCATCGACATATAGTCCTGTTTCGTTGTATCACAACTCATCAGTGCCGCTAGACTAGCATCTCTCCCAAGCCAAGAATTGAACCTAGAACCGTCGTGTTGACAGTCGGCGGTTCTCCCACTCGACCATGGAATTGACGCCAGTAAATAATTCGTCGGAATATCTATTTAAATAGACACCCACCACCACCTTTAAAGTGTCCAAATCGTCTGTTCGTAAACAAACAACGAGCTTCGCATTTTCAGCCAATTAAGTAGCGGGTGAGATTATTTACGATAGTGCTCTACCCAAAGAGGGGGGGGCTTATATATATATATATATATATATATATATAAGAACTTTGTGTGTATGTGTGATTTCGTTGTCTGTCTTGACACATTAACACATGAGATACTATTCATAAACCTTTTAATCTCTGTGCAAGACTTAAAACGCTCCTTTAATGACATACGCTGCATTATTCGATCTTCTCTTGCCGAAGTTTTGCGGGATCTGTCGGTTTTAAAGGGATTATTTTGCCAGTATCATTGTAGGATTTAACAACCCTGTCTACAACACTCTTCGAACGTTTCACTTTCTCTGAAATCTCTTTAATGTATGTTATTATGGATGATAACGACTACCAGTTTTCAAAATTTTAGCTTTTCACAGTTGTTACTTCTAACAAATATTAATTAAAAAAAATTTTCCCCTAGTTTTGGACGCTACTACACACACACACACACACACACACACACACACACACACACACACACACACACACACACACACACACACACACATATATATAAGGAACTTTGTGTGTATGTGTGATTTCGTTATTAGTGGACTCGAAAACGGCTAGGACGATTTGTAGGTAATTTTGCACGAAGGTACATTATGTGTCTAGTGTTCTTTATATAGGTTTTGTATCGAAATGTCTTCGATAATAACAATAATCAATAATCGAAATAATCCGATGAAAGAAGGAACAGGTGATTTTAATCAAAAGTTAACATCTTACACAGCCTAACATCACAAGTGCATTTGAGAAGTTTTATTACCACAAAAACCAAAAAGCCCGACATATAAAATTAACAGTAGATTCTTTGATTTGCCAGGGTCGCATTCGGAATGTTTCTGTTTTAAGCACAATTGCGCCATGATACTTGACTTTTTCATTTTAAACATAAATTTAAGCCATTATATATGAAATAAATTGATATGATCAACAGCAGGTTCTCTACAGTGTATTGTAGACTACAACGCAGCTTGTGTTTCATGCTAGATGTATGCGAAGTCGGCCATATTTATGCAAGCTGGGGGTAACCATTTTGTTTACGATCTGCTCGGGTTAATGAACGATTAAGAATAAACGAACATTCATTAAGTGAATCTGTAATCGTAATATAGTATGCATAACATAGTAATATGATGAAAGGCAAATACTAAACCGGTTACATAAAAAACAACAACAACAAAAGACAATAAAAGAAAAAGCGCTGAATTTCAGTTACAGAAGATGAGAGATTTGCATCGAAGTAAAAGCTTTGGCTACTCTCTGAGTGTGATTGCGTATTTGAGAGAGTACGTCAAATAAGAAAAAATAGGAACTGTAAAAAGGGAAAAATATCTGTACTGTGGGCTAGATACACACTTTAGTAGTGGTGGACGTAAACGTTGTGTATAGTGTTTACTTATAATTCTATACTGTCAGAAAATGACTTGGGGGAAAAGCGTTATCATTTCATTATTTATGGAGATGATATATAATATATAATAATAAAATAACATCAGTAATTAAGCTTTTTGGTTATAAATTATTAATGTAATTTCTGATGACATAAAGAAAAGAACGTCATTGACTTTTATTACAGATTGCATAATTTCTTTTTGACCTCATTTTAGTCGCCGAGGTAAGTCTGAGTTGATTTTTTTTTTTTTTTTTTTTACACAGTGATCACCACTTATCAAGGCCCGGAAGCCACTCAGGGATAAGGGTTATTGCAAGTACATTACGTTAGTGAGGAGATTTGCTGAAATGTTTACTTAAGGGGGCGGTTCATTAGGAATTTCTTAACGTTGGACTTGAAGACATCCAAGTTGTAGTCCGGAGGGAAAGAGGCAGACGGAACAGAGTTCCACAGGCGTGCAGTTCTAAGAAAGAAGCTTTGTTCATGGAATCTGCGTTTTGATTTAGGCACAGATATAGAGTGGGGGAAATTTTTCACAGTGGATTCAGCTAGACGGGTGTTTTTCGTGAAAGATTGGCGAGGGGGGACCAGAGATTGGAGTTCAGACGAGCATCTGCCATGGAAATAACGATAAAACAAGGACAGGCTCGCAACGTCTCTTCTGTGGGAGAGAGGTTGCAGGGTAGAGAAAAGGGCACCCCCCACTAAGCCACGAAGTCTATTTTGTAAGTCTGAGTTGATTATTTAACTTATTTACTTTCTTGTTTCTCCT
This sequence comes from Euprymna scolopes, assembly GCF_053919585.1. Classification (NCBI taxonomy): domain Eukaryota; kingdom Metazoa; phylum Mollusca; class Cephalopoda; order Sepiida; family Sepiolidae; genus Euprymna; species Euprymna scolopes. The sequence goes on along the minus strand of NC_136520.1, from coordinate 57,557,307 downwards.
AGTTTTTTTAAAGTGTTTTTTTTTTGTGGTGACAAAATAAAAGGGCACGTATTTTGCTGAACTTACTTATGTATGGCAGGATCAAAGTATATATATTTATTTATGTAGAAATAAATACACATTGACCTTCATTATAGAGCGGAAAGTGTACATATTAGGATGAAGACATCTTTATCTAGATAGAGTTAGGTATGCTTGTATGGTTATAAATTTGTATCAACAGGATTCACTCCTAAACTAATTAATTGATCATTATAAATTATTATATATTTATTTATGTAGAAATAAATACACATTGACCTTCATTATAGAGCGGAAAGTGTACATATTAGGATGAAGAAATCTTTATCTAGATAAGGTTAGGTATGCTTGTATGTTTATAAATTTGTATCAACAGGATTCACTCCTAAACTAATTAATTGATCATTATAAATTATTATATATTTATTTATGTAGAAATAAATACACATTGACCTTCATTATAGAGCGGAAAGTGTACATATTAGGACGAAGACATCTTTATCTAGATAAAGTTAGGTATGCTTGTATGTTTATAAATTTGTATCAACAGGATTCACTCCTAAACTAATAAATTGATCATTATAAATTATTATATATTTATTTATGTAGAAATAAATACACATTGACCTTCATTATAGAGCGGAAAGTGTACATATTAGGACGAAGACATCTTTATCTAGATAAGGTAAGGTATGCTTGTATGTTTATAAATTTGTATCAACAGGATTCACTCCTAAACTAATTAATTGATCATTATAAATTATTATATATTTATTTATGTAGAAATAAATACACATTGACCTTCATTATAGAGCGGAAAGTGTACATATTAGGATGAAGACATCTTTATCTAGATAAGGTTAGGTATGCTTGTATGTTTATAAATTTGTATCAACAGGATTCACTCCTAAGCTTATTGATTGATCATTATAAATTATTATATATTTATTTATGTAGAAATAAATACACATTGACCTTCATTATAGAGCGGAAAGTGTACATATTAGGACGAAGACATCTTTATCTAGATAAAGTTAGGTATGCTTGTATGTTTATAAATTTGTATCAACAGGATTCACTCCTAAACTAATTGATTGATTATTATAAATTATTATATATTTATTTATGTAGAAATAAATACACATTGACCTTCATTATAGAGCGGAAAGTGTACATATTAGGATGAAGACATCTTTATCTAGATAGAGTTAGGTATGCTTGTATGTTTATAAATTTGTATCAACAGGATTCACTCCTAAACTAATTGATTGATCATTATAAATTATTATATATTTATTTATGTAGAAATAAATACACATTGACCTTCATTATAGAGCGGAAAGTGTACATATTAGGATGAAGACATCTTTATCTAGATAAGGTAAGGTATGCTTGTATGTTTATAAATTTGTATCAACAGGATTCACTCCTAAACTACTTGATTGATCATTATAAATTATTATATATTTATTTATGTAGAAATAAATACACATTGACCTTCATTATAGAGCGGAAAGTGTACATATTAGGACGAAGACATCTTTATCTAGATAAGGTTAGGTATGCTTATATGTTTATAAATTTGTATCAACAGGATTCACTCCTAAACTAATTAATTGATCATTATAAATTATTATATATTTATTTATGTAGAAATAAATACACATTGACCTTCATTATAGAGCGGAAATTGTACATATTAGGATGAAGACATCTTTATCTAGATAAGGTAAGGTATGCTTGTATGTTTATAAATTTGTATCAACAGGATTCACTCCTAAACTTATTAATTGATCATTATAAATTATTATATATTTATTTATGTAGAAAAAAATACACATTGACCTTCATTATAGAGCGGAAAGTGTGCATATTAGGACGAAGACATCTTTATCTAGATAAAGTTAGGTATGCTTGTATGTTTATAAATTTGTATCAACAGGATTCACTCCTTAACTAATTAATTGATCATTATAAATTATTATATATTTATTTATGTAGAAATAAATACACATTGACCTTCATTATAGAGCGGAAAGTGTGCATATTAGGACGAAGACATCTTTATCTAGATAAAGTTAGGTATGCTTGTATGTTTATAAATTTGTATCAACAGGATTCACTCCTAAACTAATTAATTGATCATTATAAATTATTATATATTTATTTATGTAGAAATAAATACACATTGACCTTCATTATAGAGCGGAAAGTGTGCATATTAGGACGAAGACATCTTTATCTAGATAAAGTTAGGTATGCTTATATGTTTATAAATTTGTATCAACAGGATTCACTCCTAAACTAATTAATTGATCATTATAAATTATTATATATTTATTTATGTAGAAATAAATACACATTGACCTTCATTATAGAGCGGAAAGTGTATATATTAGGACGAAGACATCTTTATCTAGATAAAGTTAGGTATGCTTATATGTTTATAAATTTGTATCAACAGGATTCACTCCTAAACTAATTAATTAGTCATTATAAATTATTATATATTTATTTATGTAGAAATAAATACACATTGACCTTCATTATAGAGCGGAAAGTGTACATATTAGGACGAAGACATCTTTATCTAGATAGAGTTAGGTATGCTTATATGTTTATAAATTTGTATCAACAGGATTCACTCCTAAACTAATTAATTGATCATTATAAATCATTATATATTTATTTATGTAGAAATAAATACACATTGACCTTCATTATAGAGCGGAAAGTGTACATATTAGGATGAAGACATCTTTATCTAGATAGAGTTAGGTATGCTTGTATGTTTATAAATTTGTATCAACAGGATTCACTCCTAAACTAATTAATTGATCATTATAAATTATTATATATTTATTTATGTAGAAATAAATACACATTGACCTTCATTATAGAGCGGAAATTGTACATATTAGGATGAAGACATCTTTATCTAGATAAGGTAAGGTATGCTTGTATGTTTATAAATTTGTATCAACAGGATTCACTCCTAAACTAATTGATTGATCATTATAAATTATTATATATTTATTTATGTAGAAATAAATACACATTGACCTTCATTATAGAGCGGAAAGTGTACATATTAGGATGAAGACATCTTTATCTAGATAAGGTTAGGTATGCTTGTATGTTTATAAATTTGTATCAACAGGATTCACTCCTAAGCTTATTGATTGATTATTATAAATTATTATATATTTATTTATGTAGAAATAAATACACATTGACCTTCATTATAGAGCGGAAAGTGTACATATTAGGACGAAGACATCTTTATCTAGATAAAGTTAGGTATGCTTGTATGTTTATAAATTTGTATCAACAGGATTCACTCCTAAACTAATTAATTGATCATTATAAATTATTATATATTTATTTATGTAGAAATAAATACACATTGACCTTCATTATAGAGCGGAAAGTGTACATATTAGGATGAAGACATCTTTATCTAGATAGAGTTAGGTATGCTTGTATGTTTATAAATTTGTATCAACAGGATTCACTCCTAAACTAATTGATTGATCATTATAAATTATTATATATTTATTTATGTAGAAATAAATACACATTGACCTTCATTATAGAGCGGAAAGTGTACATATTAGGATGAAGACATCTTTATCTAGATAAGGTAAGGTATGCTTGTATGTTTATAAATTTGTATCAACAGGATTCACTCCTAAACTACTTGATTGATCATTATAAATTATTATATATTTATTTATGTAGAAATAAATACACATTGAGCTTCATTATAGAGCGGAAAGTGTACATATAAGGACGAAGACATCTTTATCTAGATAAGGTTAGGTATGCTTATATGTTTATAAATTTGTATCAACAGGATTCACTCCTAAACTTATTAATTGATCATTATAAATTATTATATATTTATTTATGTAGAAATAAATACACATTGACCTTCATTATAGAGCGGAAAGTGTGCATATAAGGACGAAGACATCTTTATCTAGATAAAGTTAGGTATGCTTGTATGTTTATAAATTTGTATCAACAGGATTCACTCCTTAACTAATTAATTGATCATTATAAATTATTATATATTTATTTATGTAGAAATAAATACACATTGACCTTCATTATAGAGCGGAAAGTGTGCATATTAGGACGAAGACATCTTTATCTAGATAAAGTTAGGTATGCTTATATGTTTATAAATTTGTATCAACAGGATTCACTCCTAAACTAATTAATTGATCATTATAAATTATTATATATTTATTTATGTAGAAATAAATACACATTGACCTTCATTATAGAGCGGAAAGTGTATATATTAGGACGAAGACATCTTTATCTAGATAAAGTTAGGTATGCTAAAATGTTTATAAATTTGTATCAACAGGATTCACTCCTAAACTAATTAATTAGTCATTATAAATTATTATATATTTATTTATGTAGAAATAAATACACATTGACCTTCATTATAGAGCGGAAAGTGTACATATTAGGACGAAGACATCTTTATCTAGATAGAGTTAGGTATGCTTATATGTTTATAAATTTGTATCAACAGGATTCACTCCTAAACTAATTAATTGATCATTATAAATCATTATATATTTATTTATGTAGAAATAAATACACATTGACCTTCATTATAGAGCGGAAAGTGTACATATTAGGATGAAGACATCTTTATCTAGATAGAGTTAGGTATGCTTGTATGTTTATAAATTTGTATCAACAGGATTCACTCCTAAACTAATTAATTGATCATTATAAATTATTATATATTTATTTATGTAGAAATAAATACACATTGACCTTCATTATAGAGCGGAAATTGTACATATTAGGATGAAGACATCTTTATCTAGATAAGGTAAGGTATGCTTGTATGTTTATAAATTTGTATCAACAGGATTCACTCCTAAACTAATTGATTGATCATTATAAATTATTATATATTTATTTATGTAGAAATAAATACACATTGACCTTCATTATAGAGCGGAAAGTGTACATATTAGGATGAAGACATCTTTATCTAGATAAGGTTAGGTATGCTTGTATGTTTATAAATTTGTATCAACAGGATTCACTCCTAAGCTTATTGATTGATCATTATAAATTATTATATATTTATTTATGTAGAAATAAATACACATTGACCTTCATTATAGAGCGGAAAGTGTACATATTAGGACGAAGACATCTTTATCTAGATAAAGTTAGGTATGCTTGTATGTTTATAAATTTGTATCAACAGGATTCACTCCTAAACTAATTGATTGATTATTATAAATTATTATATATTTATTTATGTAGAAATAAATACACATTGACCTTCATTATAGAGCGGAAAGTGTACATATTAGGATGAAGACATCTTTATCTAGATAGAGTTAGGTATGCTTGTATGTTTATAAATTTGTATCAACAGGATTCACTCCTAAACTAATTGATTGATCATTATAAATTATTATATATTTATTTATGTAGAAATAAATACACATTGACCTTCATTATAGAGCGGAAAGTGTACATATTAGGATGAAGACATCTTTATCTAGATAAGGTAAGGTATGCTTGTATGTTTATAAATTTGTATCAACAGGATTCACTCCTAAACTACTTGATTGATCATTATAAATTATTATATATTTATTTATGTAGAAATAAATACACATTGAGCTTCATTATAGAGCGGAAAGTGTACATATAAGGACGAAGACATCTTTATCTAGATAAGGTTAGGTATGCTTATATGTTTATAAATTTGTATCAACAGGATTCACTCCTAAACTTATTAATTGATCATTATAAATTATTATATATTTATTTATGTAGAAATAAATACACATTGACCTTCATTATAGAGCGGAAAGTGTGCATATTAGGACGAAGACATCTTTATCTAGATAAAGTTAGGTATGCTTGTATGTTTATAAATTTGTATCAACAGGATTCACTCCTTAACTAATTAATTGATCATTATAAATTATTATATATTTATTTATGTAGAAATAAATACACATTGACCTTCATTATAGAGCGGAAAGTGTGCATATTAGGACGAAGACATCTTTATCTAGATAAAGTTAGGTATGCTTGTATGTTTATAAATTTGTATCAACAGGATTCACTCCTAAACTAATTAATTGATCATTATAAATTATTATATATTTATTTATGTAGAAATAAATACACATTGACCTTCATTATAGAGCGGAAAGTGTGCATATTAGGACGAAGACATCTTTATCTAGATAAAGTTAGGTATGCTTATATGTTTATAAATTTGTATCAACAGGATTCACTCCTAAACTAATTAATTGATCATTATAAATTATTATATATTTATTTATGTAGAAATAAATACACATTGACCTTCATTATAGAGCGGAAAGTGTATATATTAGGACGAAGACATCTTTATCTAGATAAAGTTAGGTATGCTAAAATGTTTATAAATTTGTATCAACAGGATTCACTCCTAAACTAATTAATTAGTCATTATAAATTATTATATATTTATTTATGTAGAAATAAATACACATTGACCTTCATTATAGAGCGGAAAGTGTACATATTAGGACGAAGACATCTTTATCTAGATAGAGTTAGGTATGCTTATATGTTTATAAATTTGTATCAACAGGATTCACTCCTAAACTAATTAATTGATCATTATAAATCATTATATATTTATTTATGTAGAAATAAATACACATTGACCTTCATTATAGAGCGGAAAGTGTACATATTAGGATGAAGACATCTTTATCTAGATAGAGTTAGGTATGCTTGTAGGTTTATAAATTTGTATCAACAGGATTCACTCCTAAACTAATTAATTGATCATTATAAATTTTGAAACACAGATATTACTCGTAAGGGATCCAAATACAGGGTGGAACGTTAAATTTGTCGCCTTATAGAAAACAACACTACACCTTTATCTTAAAACTTTTAACGAAAAAATCAATTCAGGTTACTTGATTATGTAGTAAATCTGACATCTATTTTATGTAGCCGCCTTCAGCCTCAATCGCCGCCTCGATACGGGTCCTGAACTGGGAGCATGCCTTTTCCACAAACACATATAGGCAGGGGCCCGGCGAATACTAGACGGATGGCGGCAATCGGGTTGGCTTTGGTGCTGTAGGAGATCATGTTGACATCTATTCAATGTAGCCGCCTTCAGCCTCAATAACCACTTCAATATGAGTCTGGAACTGGGAGCATGCTTTTTTACACAAGTGCTGGCAATAGCTTGGCGCATGGCAGTGATTAAGTTTGCTTTGGTATGGTGGGAGGTCATGTTGGTGATGCTCTCGACGTATGACCAAACGAAGTAGTCTAGTGGGTTATGGTCAGGGAAAAAGGGGACATCGAATGAAGGGTACAAAGCAGTAGTACTCTTTCTGGTGCCAAACCTGGGTGCTTTTGGATTTGTGGGCCGGCGCCGAGTCCTGATGCCACACCCAGGGTCTGCCAGCGGCCATTTGATTGCACCAGGAGATCACGCACTCTCCAGCACAACCAGGTACACTTTGGTGTTTACTTTATTAGCTGACTTCGAAGATGTGATGTGGCATGATGTGGCCCTCACTTGAAACCACACCAATCACCATAACCGTGCCGGAAAATTAGTTGAGCAGTGCCCTCAAGCGTTGAACCCTTCGAATTTACATTTTGAGGGTGTTGGCAATAGTCCTGTTGTCATAACTTGAATCAGCAGAGAACATGAGTTGTACAGCGGCGCATCTCCGATCTCCAATCTCGCTTGTAGAACATTGTGTCACTTTCAGACATGATAGAAGGCTCTTATATCTGTTGGGATTTTTGTACACAACTGGCCAACTAGTAGATTGTTTGCAAGGAAAAAAAAAAACAGTTTCATCAAACGGAAATGGAATCAGGTAGTCTTTTTTAGGGAAACAATTTTATCGTTCCACCCTGTATGCGCTATATTTGATTTTATGCAAAGGAGGTAGAAAAACGTGAATGCACTTCATAGAAAATTCAGATACCTTCGATTTTTTTGTGAAATTTTAACATTATGTATTAGATACCAATAAAAAAATATTCACCAAATTTCAGTTTCTTTTGAGTATTTTAAAGGGGTTTTAAGGACGTAATATAAATAATATGAATTTTAAATTATTTACTTGGAGGCTACCGCTTATCAAGGTCCAGAGGCCACTTGAGGATAAACGTTAAAGAGTGCTAGGTAGACGGACAGGCAACATCGTGATGATCAGCAATGGTGGTATATGGGTAGGGGTTAATTATAAAGAGGACGTCTCAGAAAGAACTTTTTTTTGAATTAGGCTTAAAAACGCCCATGTTATAGTCAGCTAGGAAGCAGACTCATCATATTGTCTTCCACAGACGGACAGCTTTATGAAAGAAACCTTGTCCATGGAATTTTCGTTTAGTTTTATGCACAGATAGAGAGTGGTGGAAATTGTTGATAGTTGTTGTAGCTAGACAAGTACTTGTGACGAAAAATCCGAAGACCATGAACGTTATTTTAGTGTCAACAGTTTAAAAAAATGGTTGAAAAACTGCTTCTGAAGCTTCCCTACAAACGTCCAGGTTAGCAAAAAAGGGGGACCTGCCATTTAAAAACTGGGAATGATCATTACAAAAGTCGTGTGTGTGTGGGGGGGGGGGCGGGGAAGGGGTAAACAGCTACTTAAATGTATATCCTCAATTTCCCAACGGATACTGGCCTCTCCATCCATGCGTGCATGCATGCAGCGGCCCTGTTGTTTTAACAGCGTCGGCGACCACAGCTCTCCAAATAACAGGGTTCCTCCTCCTCCTCCTCCTCCTCCTCCTCCTCATCATCATCATCATCATCATCATCATCATCACAATCCTCCTCCTCCTCCCCTCCTCCTCCTCCTCCTCCTCCTCCTCCTCATCATCATCATCATCATCATCATCATCATCATCATCGGCGGTCCTGCTGTTTTAACAGCGTCAGCGACCACAGCACTCCAAATTGTAGAGCCATGGTAATCTCGGGAAGACAAGTAAAGACGGTAGTTTCCCGTTGCTTTCCGTCTTAAAACTGGGGGGGGGATTTATTTGCTTCCCCACTGAGCAAATTAGGCACAAGGCCGTTTTTTAATGTGGAGAAAGGGAAGGAGGGGGAAGGGAAAAGGGAACCAGCTCCCGAGAGGATAACAGGGTTCATCATCATCATCATCATCATCATCATCATCATCATCATCATCATCATCATCATCATCATCGGCCTTGCTGTTTTAACAGCATCGGCGATCACCGCTCTCCAAATTCAAGAGCCATGGTAATCTCGGGAAAACAAGTAAAGACGGCAGTTTCACGTCGCTTTCCGTATTGATTCGTATTTATTCGGGGGGGGGGGGCATTCATTCCCAAATGGTCACTCATCTGGTAATAGCCAGGCTCATTGTTGCTTAACTTCGGCGATCTGGCCTCTTCATAGATAATCATAAGAAGTTCTTTTTATTCATTTATTTTGTTTTCATTCATGACCCAAAGTTAATTTGATAAAAAAAGTAAAAATGGCCGTTACTTTATAAGTCGTCGTCGTCGTCGTCATCATCAATCTATCTATCTATCTATCTATCTATCTATCTATCTATTAATACTGTAGTATCTTTAACGTAAGTAAGTGCGTACGTACGTGTGTCACGGTTTCCAGATTATATATTATTTGATCGGGAGATCCTAATTATTAAAAAAGAGGAAAGGTAGTGATGACATAGCACGCGCTAATTTAATGTTTGTAGTATGTTATCACCTTCTATCTTCATTTTTAATAAATAAGATTTCCCGCTCACTGGAGACGCAATGTAAAAAAAAAAGAAAAAAAAAAGAAAAAAAGAAAAAAAGATGGATGTCGCTTTTAGGCCGTACATTTTGAAGAAACCTTGTTTTTTTTTTTCACTTTTTTTAATTTTGTTTATGTTCTTAGCGAAACTTGATTATCTTATATTAATGGCCTCTTTGACACGAGTTCTCATAAAAATTTGTTCTTTGAATTGTAATGTAAAAATGGTTGTGAAATATTTAATAATGTATTGAGTTGGTGCAAAAATAATGTCGTTTTTTTTTATCACATATATATTCGTCCAAAACGGCATTATTTTTTGCACCAACCTAGCATTAGTATCGTTTACGTGCGTACGTGTGTCATGATTTATTTAAAAAATAGACTCAGAGTAAGTTAAACATATTTTAATTCTAGAAAAAACCTTCATATCCAAACATATTCTGACACTAAATTAACCAGATTATTTAGATAAATAATTTTACAGTTTTAACAAAAGGGCTACGATAATATTGTAGGGTCTGCATACACGCTAACCGCCTATAGAATGTCTAGCAACAATATGTTACATATAAAATATGAATATTGAATTTCCACATGTACCACTAAATAATCCGTGGAATTTCCACATGCCCCGCTAGTTATTATTATTATTATTATTATTATTATTATTATTATTATTATTATTATTATTATTATTATTATTATTATATTATTATTAATGTTTAAATTAGCAGTATGTATTGTTTTATTTAAGAAGCGGCGAACTTTAAATCAACAATTCTATTTTCGTTAATTGCAGATTTCGAAATTGTCGGTTACACCGAGTTCAACTTGGTTTGGCAATTCATCATCTGGTTTCAACAGGATGAAGTCATATGCCTCATAGCGCGCGATACGATCAATTTGTTGAGAGAAACATTAGAGAACAGACAATTTTACGAAATTGATTTGTCAAGTAGCCACCTCGCTTATGCGATTTCACCCCATTAGATTGTGTTTTTTTAAAGGGATATATCGAGTCCAATGCATACACTGATAAACCAAACACAACAGACAACTTGGAAGATAACATTAGAGGCGTTATTGCCGAAATACAAACTAATTTGACGGGTATTGTTTGTGAAAATTGGATCTCTAGATTGCATTAGTCTCGGGGTTAGATGCCTGAAATTATATCTAAATTATAAATGCCAGAATTAATCCTGGGAATGAACCACATATTTGTACACTAAAAAAATATTTTTCTGTGATTATATTTTATTTTAATTTGATATCCGTCGCCTTTAAAAAACATCCTTTATTAAAACCTCTTTAAGCTTAAGCCTTATTTTTTAGACATTTTCGAAGAATCACATGTAAGATGAACGAGAAAGTTACGTTCGACTCCAAATAAAGTTTGTAAATAATACGTGTTTAGATTTAATGTCGGACTTGCAATTCCCTCATAAATAAATAATTCAAGAGTACTTCTCATATTTTATGCGAGCCAACAAACAACTCGTTTCCCTGCTTGCATTGTTTAGTTGTCGCACTGCGATAAATCGTTTGATCTACATCGGATATGTTATTTTTTAAAAAAATTTTTTTTTCTTACTCAATCACGCATCCGGAAGGAAGGGGGTGGGGGAACTGAAACATTAAGTTTCTTAATCTTTGTGGTGCTTTGTTTGTTTGTTAGGCGAGTCGTATTCCAACGGCCTTTGTTCAATATGTTGAGGTATATATTTTCTGCTCTTCTGATTAATTGAATAAACATTTTATATATTCATAAGTTCGTAATGTCGTCGTTCGACTTTCACCTGGCAAATTCCATTTTTTTTTAATTTTCACACATTTTGCACCAATTTTCCCCGGCTAAATATAAAATTTCGCATGGGTTCGAATACCCTATATATTAAAGTTTCATCTCTGTAGACCAAAAACTGCCAGAGGAGTTTGGTAGGCAAAATATTTTAAACAAATATATATACGCATACATACATATATATATATATATATATATATATATATATATATATATATATATATATATATATATATATATATATATATATAGAAAAGTTTATGTTTACTATAAGCTTTTTACGCGAATATAACGCAAGAATAAATAATTTAGAAAATCTGCAGGAATTACACGTAATAGTTAACTAAAGATGATCATTCCATAGGAAAACCTAAAAAACTAATAGGGAATTAATTATAATTAATGTTTAAAAGAATATGCAAATTAGCTAGATCTTTCGCAGATGAATGCAATTCCACGACCCATCTATAACAAAGTTGTATTTTTCTTTTTAAATAAATAGAAAAAAGGTTTTATATGAATATTAATACATACACACAAAAAAGCAAATTTATAGGAGTATAGATATATATATAGTATATATTATACCTAATAGGTCTCGCACTAGCAACCAAACCCCAACGTCTGTCCCATCGCCACAATTTTACATCTCTTTGCCTGTTTTACAAGTATTTCAATTTCTTAAGAATTTAAAGCACTTGCACCTTTTCGACGTAAATACCCGAGAAGCAAGAAAATCCCACACCTATACTGTATAAATAAATACCTCAGAAAACATTCTACTCTAATAGTTTTCACTCTGAAGGTCCTGCTCCCCTGTCTGTACTGACACGTTAATCAATTACTCAGTTTTGTATATACCAATCGTAATGGGTTAAACATATCCTTCTTATGAATAAAATATTTTTTTTTATATAAATTTTATGAATTAAAAAAACAAAACATTTTCAAGCTCAATGAATGCTTTTTATTCGGTTTCAGAGCGTATATAGTGTAATATAATAATTCTCCAAGTTACAAATATCAAGTTTACTCAGTTTCTCATTTATTATTTTGAAAAGGTATCCATTACAATATTGTTAAGTATTGCGAGTCACAAGTGGGCAAAATTATGTTATTGCTGCATATTTAGTCACGTACTTATCAAATGTTTACCTTAACTGACAAAAACTTGATATTTGGAACTTGAAGAATTATATATATATATATATATATATATATATATATATATATATATATATATATCATCATCATCATCATCATCATCGGCGGTCACTCGTGTCCGAGTAAGACTGTCCTCCGTTGTGGCTTCTGTGGGTCCTCAGGTGAGCATAGAGCCCAATCCTAGACCCAATTTGTCTTGTGCAATTTGGGCAGATAAAGGTAGTGGTGGTGGGGTGGGGTTGGGTGTGTCTGGTTGATAATCTGTCCTTTCTGTGCTTGCGTTTATCCTCAGCAGCTTGATTTAGGTCACTACTATAAAGCGCAGCACCTTCGTGGACAGCGCTCCTCCATTCCAACCTGTTCCCAGCCACGTCCTCCCATGTCTCAAGGTCCATGTGAAACCGCTTTAGATTTGCTTTGATGTTGTCCTTATACCTCATCTTTTGGCCACCCTGGGCACGCTTTCCCTCAACAAGCTGAGAGTAGAAAATCTGTATGTGGTCCAGGTCTCCGATCCATAGAGAAGAGTGGGCAGCAAGACAGCTTTATATACCATGATTTTGGTCTTTGCCAGAAGGTCACGGTTCTCAAATACTCTCTTCCTTAGCCTTGAGAAAGCCCCACTGGCACAGCTGAGACGGTGTTGTATTTCATCATCTATGTGGGCTTTTGATGATAGGATGCTGCCTAGGTATGGGAAGTGGTCTACATTTTCCAGTCTAGCGTTGTCGATGGAGATGTTTGGGGGTGAGACTGGAGTACTGTTTGGTTCTCCCTGGATCGCCACCTTGTCGTGGTGGAGAACCTTGTGTGTTCCGATGAACCTGAGAGCAATGCCGTCCGGAGCCTAGGCTCCTGGTAGGGCCACCCATGGCGGTAAGGTTGAAGGGGAGGTTCCAGACAAAGAGTGATCCAAAAGACCTCAACAGCTGAGGCGGCGAATGATGACAATAATGACACAACGGCACTGAAGGCGGATGAAGGCTGCAACAGAAGAGAGTCTCCAGTCGTCGTGGTTCTCCATGCCATTGGAATCAGGCCCTCCTCTGCCAAGGGGCCGTGTGGTGGCTGCAGGCGCATCAGTCTCCCCACGTTAAAAGACATCACGCGCAGGCGTTCTCCCGAAAGGGAACACATCCTACTCTACATCATGGATGGAAAAGTCTTGTGACAGTTTTAGTCATTAAGCTCCCGGACTGAGGCAGAGAGAGCTCTCCCTTAATTCCCGGATAGAAAAAGTCCTGTGGCGACCAGGAAGTGGTGACGGGAGCAGGACAGTGTAGTCTGGCAGCTCCTAGCTGCAACCTGGCACATAGGCGGTGGGTGCCAGATTCAGTCGTTAACCTCACGGACCGAGGCAGAAAGAGTTTTTCGGCAGCTGCATCCATGACTGAGCAGCCTTGTTTAGGATCCACTCTGCTCACCCCAGTAGGGGAGGGGGGTTAGAAAAGGTACCCCTAAAAATAGCCTGCCTCAAAAAAACCCGTCTGGACTACCGCATCCAGAGGGATCACCACCACGAGGTCGGAAAAAGAAAGAAAACTTACGCCTATATTTTGGAACCTGGAATGTGAGGACTCTCATGGACAACAAAACAAGTGATCGACCCGAAAGAAGAACTGCCATTATCTCAAGAGAGCTAAGGAGGTTCCAGATTGACATAGCTGCGCTCTCTGAAACCCGACTGGCTGACGACGGGCAGCTGAGGGAGGAGAAAGGCGGGTATATATATATATATATATATATATATATATATATATATATATATATATATATATATATATATACCAGCAGAAGTACCCGTAGTTGACTGGGTTCAAAAACAGCCTACAGAAAAGGGACTGTGATTGATGAAAGTATAATAGGTTATGAAAAGGAGGTGGTTGTAAAGAGATAGGTTTTGATACTCAAAAATTTTACCATAAGCAAAATATGATGAAAGTAAAGATAATTTTCGCGAAAATATATTTTTTATATCAACTTTGTTTCCATTCGTAGCCAAGAGTGACCAACAAAATGATGTTTCCTTACAAAGAGAAAATGTTATATATATAATAATATAAATATACAACACATAAATGTTACCATAGTTAATAAAAGTTATTTTTATGGTAGAAAAGTTCATTGGCTTGTATTTTTAAGTAGTTTGTAAAAAAAATTTTCTTTTAATTCACGAACCGGTTTAAAAAACAAAAACCAAATAGCAGCGACTTTGAAATGGAGAGCCCCGTTTGCAATTTGAAGGAGGGGCACCTGAGTATTCTGTGTTAACAGTTTAAGAGAGTTCCGTCAACGTAAGGAATATTTATAAATATATTTGAATGTTTTCCGTTATTTTGTGCTTGAGGAATATTCGATTATGGCACGTGTAGTTTATATAAAAATTCATTTAAGTAGTTATCGCCTAAAATTTCGTTATAATTTCGGTTCGCTGAAATTATTTCAAGTAAAGCGCATTAAGAACTATTTCAAAACAAAAAAAAATGAACTGACCTTTTATTGACTATGGTAACATTTATTACTTGTATATTGATTTTTTCGGGTAGTCGTTTGTTGACTTTTCTGTTAAACACTCTTACTAAATAATATCGACGAAATATCGAAAAAGAAAGAAACAAAAACAGTTTGGAAAAATAATGAAGTTTTACTTACTTTAGTAAAATAATCCGAAACATAAAAATGGGATATTAAAAAAGCAAACACGTAATTACTTTAGTTTTTTTAAAGCGAAGAATCGATATAAATATTAATAAGAAGAAAATGGCACCCTTTTCAAGCAGAACAGCTTCGTTTCAGTTCTACAGTATTGAAAGATGTAGTATTGCGCCGTCGGATTCAGGGTTTGTACTATTGTGATGTAATGAAAACGCAAAAAGGGTTGTAATCAACTGAATTCCTTCTAGTACACTGACAAAAAAGCTTAAACAGATATATAAATAAAAATAAAATGGTTATGCAAATGTTTTTAAAAATACCCGTAATCACGTGAGTAGGATTTTTCCTTCTTTTGACACGATAATAAGTAAAGTTCTTCTTTTTTTATTATTTATATATTTATCTATTTTCGAAAGAGTGCCACGTGCAAGTGGAGAAGGAAAAAGAAAAACAGTGTTATGCAAAATTTGTGTCGAGAATTGTCTAAAGTTCGGACTTTTTTTTTGGCTTTCACTTTAATAAGAACGTGAATTTATGAGGTGAATTTATTCGACACAATATGATTCAACTTAAAAAAATAAATAAAAGCTAACGTGAATTAAGATTAAAGTTAAGGTGTTATTGTGGACCCTCACCCCTTTTAAAAACCCTTGTTAAACTTTGTGACATATTTACATTCTAAAGAGGTCAGGCGCGAACGAACACCCAATAATTTTATTACACCATATTTCTTCAAACTGAAACATAATTATCAATGTATACTTACGCAAATAGATACGAAAAGTCTTTGTTAAAGTTTGTGCCATATTTTCATAGAGTACAGGCGCGAACGCAGACCCCACAATTTTATTATACCATACCTATTTAAGTTAAAACATACTTATCAAAGTATTCTTATGTACATCTATATCAAAATCCCTTGTAAACGTTTTTTTTTTTTCATTTTTTATTTCCATACTTTGGGGGCAGGCGCGAACGCAGACCCCACAATTTTTATGAACTACCGTTCTGCCAGATCAAACATACCCATTCATGTGTCTCGGTACATCTTCTATCATTATATGTAATCAGTTTTTTAAAATAGTCAACCATATAGGAGCCTATTCGTGACCACACACACACACACACACACACACACACACACACACACACACACACACACACACACACACACACACACACAGACGTTCAGCTTTATATTATAGATATATATATTATCTAAAATCAAATTCGATGTTAAGAGATTGATTATTTTTTTCAACAAATGAAAGCAATATCAGTCAAATATTTCAGTCAACTCCGATTTTCCTCAGTCCATTTTATTACATTTTTAGTATCCGCCTGTACTGAATATTTTACGTTCAACCTCAACTTAAAGCTGATTATAACTTAACACTTTATCTGGTGTTATTTATAATGTTATATGTATTTTTGTCTCCCGATTCCCTATGCTTTCAGTGGCGCCCCTGCGTCTGTGCGTCCATGCTTACGTGCGTCAGTGTGTCCGTTAGTCTGAACTATTGGCAGATAACAGTCCATTAGTTTTTCCTGAAATTTTGTCACAACTTGTATTTCATTAAATAGATGTGCACAGTAATTTTTTTTTTTTTTTTTTTACAAAAATTCCCGTTGCGCCCCCAGGAGCTCAAAAGTGGTAAAAAATGACACATTTTACCCCATAACTTTTGATCCATCTATTAGATTTTTTGAAACTTGGCCAAAATGTGGAACCCACTGTTCTTAATACAAATCCAGTATAGGTAACCCTGACAAAATTTTGGTTCGCGTCCCCGGGGACTTTAAGTGCTAAAAACGCTTCGTTTTGTGGCTCTTTTTTCCTATTTCTCAACAAAAAGTTGATATGTCTGACTATATAGTGTTTTTTCACGGTGGTCAACTCAAATATACATGCGTTAAGGCCTGAAACTGCACCGTTATCCATTTACACTGGGATTCGGCGTCCTCAGAGTCTCAAAAGAGGTAAAAAAATGTCCCCAAATCGCCCAAAATGACACTTTTTGTCCCATAGCGTTGATCCATCCGTTAGATTTTCCTGAAACTTGGCCAAAATGTGGAGGCTATTGTTCTTAATATAAATCCAGTATGGGTGACCCTGGCAAAATTCTGGTTCGCATCCCTTTGGAACTTTTAGGGCTAAAAAAATAGCTCTTTTTTCATATTACTCAATATGTATACCTATATAGTAGTTTTCCATGGTGCTGAATTAACATACACATATCTTAAGGCGTGAAACTGCATAGTTTGTCCGTTTTCACTGGGATTCGGCATTCCCAGGAGTTCAAAAGGGGTCACAAATGCCCCAAAATTGCAGAAAAAAATGACACTTTTTACCCCATAACTTTTGCTTCATCCATTAGATTTTTTTTTTAAATTTGGCGGAAATGTGAAGGCAACGTTGGCCCTTCACACTTCTCACATTCATCATTTCTTCACATGCAGCACATTAGGGGGGGACCACGCACGCGCGGCTTGTTGTTACTAATCTTTAATGCCGTAATCCGGAGTTCTAATGTACTAACGATTACTACGCTATTATCCCAAAGGCTACCGTACACACATTAACCCTTATTCTCGAGTGGCTTTCGGGCCTTGACATGTAGTGACCTCTTTGTAAAAAGAAAAAAAAAACAGAAAAAGCTGGATACTCTTCAGAATTACGTTTACTTTTTCTTTTTTATATACATTTATACTTTAGGTCCGTCACGTGATTTAAATGTTGTATATGATTCACGATGCCGGTATAAAACAACTGTCAAAACGTTCAATTTATAAACAGTATATTTTTAGACGATTCTTTTCTCTCAAAATGGCCGACGAATATAAAGAAGACATCCGTTATTGCGTGCGAGCCATGATGGATGTATTCATTATTTGTTGTAAATGTATTATTCATGGTTTCATTTTTTTTTTTTTTTTTACCTTGCGGGTTTTCATCGAAACGCTTAATTTTCACGGTTGGACGTAAATATAACGGATTAACTTTATTTTCTTTTCCCTCTATCTTCCTTTCTTTGTTTTTCCTTTTTATTATTATTATTATTATTATTATTATTATTATTATTATTATTAAAGAATATGAATCTTGTTCTCTCTGTCCTTCGATTTCTATCTTTCTCCATATATGACATAGCACGGATGCACATGTGTAAATGCACGCGAAATGACGTCACCGGGAAAGAGAAACAAGACTATACAACAAAAGAAAGAGAACGATCACGGGAGAGACATGGATAACGTTCGCGATCACGTGCGAGGCGTGACGTACGCCCGAGAATACGATCACGCGAGGGACGTTACACCGGTGAAGAGAGAACAAGGAAATACATTTTGTGACAGAAAGAACAAAAAAAAAACAAAAAAAAAAAAAAAACAAAAAAACAAAAACAAAAAAAACAAACAAACAAAAAAAAAACAGCGAGTTGGAGTTATTTCCTATTCTTTGTCTTGGTCTCCTTTGCGGCTGGACGTGTTGGTTCCCGATCAACATTACATATATTGAGTCTCGTTAATTTAGCTCATTTTTTTCTTTGTCGTTTTCCTTGTTTCGTTTTCTTTTAATTCTTCACACACAACCCCCCCCCCAAAAAAAAACTATCATTACCAAAAAGCAAAAAACAAAATCAAAAAACAAAACAAAAACAAAAAGAACAAAACAAACAAAAAACACCACCACCACCACCAACAACAACAACAACAACAACAGCAACACCAAAACACTAGCAGTATCAGAATTTTTGTAGGAATTTTTGACACCCCTAACACGAAACTGCGAATACAATATAAAAATCTCGTAATTTCTCTGTTAAAAGTGGGTTATTTATTTTCTTTATGGATTATACTTCCAAAATAAACTATTACAGTTGTTTTAAAAGTAATAAAAATATTTTTATTTTTTTTTTAAAACAGTAATGAATTTTCCGAACTCAATATTTTTCAATTTTTAAACTCAATATTTTTAAATTTTTAAATTTCAAAAATCTATCAAAATTTTTCTATTGATTCTATTTTTACGATATTTTCAGGGTCAATGTGAAATTTTATGTTCTTTCCAATAAACCGAATATAATATTTTAGACAAACGTTTTTTTTAAATTCACGCCCCCCCATTTTCACGCCCCCCCCATTTTCACGCCCCCCCCATTTTGAAATGTCTATTAAAAAGTAAATAATTAATTTATGTTTAATAGGTTTATATATCACAAATTGAAGAGAAAAGGTCAATAAATAATATATTCAAATTTAAAACAAAAAAAAAAAATCAGTTTTTTAGAAATTTACCTGTAAAGTCCGAAGTTTAAAACCTTATTTTATAAGAACACATTTTTTCTTTTTGTCTTTTTTTTTTTTTTTTTAATGAAACCTTGGTCCTTGCTCCTTTAATTGAAAAAAAAATTAGGGCTTGAATTACATTTTTCGAGGAGTTATAAGCTTAGAAAGATAGGGGGTCGAATAATTTACGCCTCTCATTTTGAAATGTCTATTAAAAAGTAAATAATTAATTTATGTTTAATAGGTTTATATATCACAAATTGAAGAGAAAAGGTCAATAAATAATATATTCAAATTTAAAACAAAAAAAAAAATCAGTTTTTTAGAAATTTACCTGTAAAGTCCGAAGTTTAAAACCTTTTTTAAAAAAAAAAAACACATTGTTTTGTTTTGTTTTTTTTTAAAATAAAACCTTGGTCCTTACTCCTTTAATTGAAAAAAAAAATTAGGGCTTGAATTACATTTTTCGAGGAGTTATAAGCTTGGAAAGATGGGGTGGAATTATTCACTATTTTCACGAAATTTCTGACACTGCTACCAAAACACTAGTACGCTAATTATAGTAGAATAAAATATTATGTAACTATAGTTATTTAAGAAACAAACCAGAATCTTAAATCGCTCTGTCATATAAGTAAACATTTTGCAAGCGAATTTTTATAGCATTTTTGATCTTCCATACAAACACAGAAACGAACAAAATTACTAATTATCGTGTATGAAATTATTCTAACTTTCTATTCAGTCTGTATGCAATTCTTTCTTTTCATGATGCAATTTCTTCTCCCCCCCCTCTCTCTCTCTCTCTCTCTCTCTCTCTCTCTCTCTCTTTGTATCATGCACGAGAATCTTGGTGGGGAATGCCCTTTCTCTACCCTGCAACCTCTTTCCCACAGAAGAGACGTAGCGAGCCTGTCGTTGTTCTATCGTTATTTCCATGGAAAGTGCTCGTCTGAGCTCCATTCTCTGTTCCCTCCCTCGCCAATCTTTTTCAAAAACACCCGACTAGCTGAAACCACCGTCAATAATTTTCCCCACTCCCTAAATCAAAACGTAGATTCCATGAACAAAGCTTCTTTCTTAGAATTGCACGCCTGTGGAATTCTGTTCCGCTTGCCTGTTTCCCTCCCGACTTCAACCTGGATGTCTTCAAGTCCAACACAAACAAATTCCTGATGACCCGCCCCCCCCTAAGTAATGACACCTTACCAATTCTCCAATACTATTGCTACACTATCCCATTGATTACTGTAAACACAATAACCCTTATCCCCGAGTGGCCATTGGGCCTTGATAAGTGATGAACTCCATGTAAAACAAAAAACTCTTTCCTTGCCGTTATTTTCCCCATCATATATGTAGAATTCTTTACTTGTTCTAATAATGTATGCAATACCTTCGTGTATTATTTCTTCTCGTTCGGTTTCGAATTCTTTCATAATTTCGTTTTCCCTTCCTTTTTCTCGTCGCATTTCTATTCGTGAATAAACTATTCACATTTTTTTCTTCTGTTTGTCTGTAAGGTTTCTTTCTTTAATTGTTTTTACTTCGCTTTCATTTCTTCTTTTTTCTTTTAATATAATTTTACTAGCTAGGACACCCGGTGTTGGCCGGGATAGAATGATAATCAACGAATGTTTCACACTCCCATTTTTTTTTTTTGTCGGTGAAATCGCCTTTTTTTTTCAATCAAATCCATTGCTCTAGTTGGGGATCTATTGCGGTGCGCCAGGAGAAAGCTTCACATGCTTCCTCGCAGTGACTTAGTCCAGGATACATTGTAGTCTACATTGCACTGTAGAGAACCTACTGTAGATTTTATAAAATTTTAATATATAATGGCTTGGATTAAAGTTTAAAATACAAAAGTCAAGTATCATGATTCAATTGTGCTATAAACAGAAGCATTCAGTTCGGTCGCGATCCTGTCATATCAAAGAACCTATTGTTGATTTATATGCCTGGACTTACTACTTGTGCGGTGATAATGGCGTGAATTTAAGTTTAAAATGAAAAAGTCAAGTATCATGGTTCAGTTGTGCTTTAAACTGAAACATTCATTTCGGATACGTCCCTGTAACAAAAAAAAAAAAAAAAAAGCAAAAAAACTTTATGTTGGCTTTATGTGCCAGGTGCTTCGAGTTGTGTGGTACATAAACATCACAAATGAATTTGTGATGTTAAGCTGTGTAAGGTGTTAACTTCGGCCGAAATCGCATGCTCCTTCCTTCATCGAATTATTTCGATTATCGATATTTATCGAAGACCCTCCCTCCTGACTACAACTTGGGTGTCTTCAAGTCCAACGTAAACAAATTCCTGATGAACCGCCCCCTTAAGTAGACACTTTAAATATCCACACTAACGTACTGTACTTACAATAACCCTTATCCCTGAGTGGCTTCCGGGCCTTGATAAGTGGTGACCACCCTGTAAAAAAAAGGGGCTATAAAAACAGAATATTCTTCTCGTTGTTTTGACTCTCGAGTATATATCCGACACAGTTAGACATAATTAATCAACTGAGAACCACATCATTCTACACATAAAAAAATATAAGATATCAATGGATACATATACCTGAGAACCAAAACAAGGAAAAGAATATGCTGTTGTCATAGCCCTACTAATAACACTGTCAGATATATAAAGTAACTTCGTGTGGAATTTCATAAAAATCGACCTGGCCGTTTTCGAATCCATAGAGAACGAACTCACAGATATGCACACCAAATACCTTTATATAACAGCAGAGGAGATATGTTATAGTGTTATAGACAAGGTCTATAAGAGCAAGAAGTACTGCAGTTATAAAAAGCTCAATATATATTGTTAACCTAGAGCTATTTATAGAAAAGGTGAGGGGGTTAATAATTGTGAAATATTTAAGTTTAAATAGGGGAAACATTAAAAAAAAAATCAATTTTTTCATGTATGATCGTTTCTGGCAACAGTGACTGTGTTTTTCTCTGAAAAACACAGTCAGTATTGCCAGAGAAAAATGTTTTCCAAAAAGACATTACCTTAAAAAAAACTTATATAAAAATATCTGAAGAGAGCTGAACAAGGCTTGAAACGCGTTATAAAAATATTTGAAAATATTAAAAAAATGATAAAAATCTGAAAACTTTTAAACATATATTTTTTCTGTCGTTGGAACTACACAACCATCTCTTTGTATATATATATATATATATATATATATATATATATATATATATATATATATATATATATATATATATATATATATATATATATATATTAGTGGTGGGACGATTCCAAACATTTTCCCGATTCCTCCGATCCAATTACCGATCCCGTTCAAAATTTCCGATTCCGACCCAATTCCCAATTTCGATTCCGATTCTTTTAATATTTATAAATATTTAATTAGATACTTGTTTTTTATTTATTTTTATTTTTTTATTTTTTATTTTTTTTTTTTTCGTAAATTTTAAAATTATTGCATAAATCCCCGGGTAATTTCTGGGTATATTTTTTCTAAAATGTTTTCTTTGTCATGTATTGAAAATTGAAAGACAACAACATTTTAAACAACGCAAAAGTGTACCAGTTCGTCGTTAGTATACAACATGCTACTTGAAAGTTTTCATAAATAGTTGAAAATAGTAGGTAGATTGGTATATATATATATATATATATATATATATATATATATATATATATATATATATATATATATAGGCAATATGTCGGCGAATATTCGGCGGATGTCGGCGATCAAGCGCTGGTTTTGGTGTTGTGGGAGGTCATGTTGATGATATTCTCGACGTATGCCGAAAGGAAGTAGTTCAATGGGTTATGGTCAGGGTAGGAGGGTAATAAGGGGGCAGTGAAACAAGGCGACAAAATCATAACACTCCTTCTGAAGCCAAGCCTAGGTGTATTTGGACGTGGGCCTGCGCCCAGTCCTGTTCTACATCAAAGGTCTGCCAGCGGCCACATGGTTGCACCAGGGGATCACCACACTCTTCAGCATATCCAGGTACACTTTGGTGTTGACTTTACAGACGTCTTCGTAGATGTGAAGTGGGATGATGTGGCCCTCACTTGAAACCACACCGAAGACCATAACCGTGGCCGGAAACTTTGTTTTCATTACCCTGGGCACATGCTTGTTATTCGTGGCAATCCAGCAATACATTTTGAGGGCCGTATTGTCATAATTTGGGTTGGTAGAGAGCATGAGTTATACAGTGGCGCATCTCCGATTTTGTTCGTAGAACATTGTTTCACTTTCAGACATGATAGAAGCGTCCTATCGCTCTTGGGATATGTACACAACTGGCTTTGCTAGTAGATGGCCTGTAACAAAGAAAGAACGCTGCTTTTTATCAAACGGAAATGGAATTATGTCGTCTTTTCTAGGGTGAAAGTTTTATCGTTCCACCCTGTATTCTTGTTCTTTTTCTATCGTTTCTCTTTTTTTCATTCATTGCTTACTTTGTTATTCTCTTCTTTCTTATTTTTTTCTTTCTCTATTCGTTAATTTTTCATTATTTATTATTATTATTATTATTATTAATTTTTCATTATTTATTATTATTATTAATTTTTCATTATTTATTATTATTATTACTTTTTCATTATTTATTATTATTATTATTAATTTTTCATTATTTATTATTATTATTACTTTTTCATTATTTATTATTATTATTATTAATTTTTCATTATTTATTATTATTATTATTAATTTTTCATTATTTATTATTATTATTATTATTATTAATTTTTCATTATTTATTATTATTATTAATTTTTCATTATTTATTATTATTATTAATTTTTCATTATTTATTATTATTATTATTAATTTTTCATTATTTATTATTTTCATTATTTTTCTTTCGTTTATTGAAAAATTCTCTTATTCTGAAACATTTGTTTATTTTCTCTATTCTCATAGAATATGGAAATATTTCTGTCTTTTTAAAAAAATTTTGGGGGTTCGTTCAGTCTTCTTTTCTTTCTTTCTTTCTTTCTTTCTTTCTTTCTGAAATGCTTCTCATGGAATATAGAGATCTGTCTTTCTTCATTTTTCTTTTTTCCATTTTTCTTTCTTTCCCGTTTTTGGGGGTTCGTTCATTTTTTCGTTCCTTCTTCCTTCTTTCCTTTCTTTCTTTCTTTCTTTCTTCTTTTCTTCTTTTCTCTCTTTCTCTTTGTTTCGTGTTTTCATTATTTCTTTTATCCTTTCTTTTTTCTGTTATCCATTCTTTTATTGTTCCTTTCTTACTATTTCCTTTTTATTTTCTTTATTTCGTTAATCATTCCTTTTTTTATTTCATTGTATATTTTTCTTTCTTTTTTTCTTTCCTTCTTTATTTTCTTCGCCGCTTTATTTCATTCATTCTGCATTTCTTTCTTCTTTCTTTTCTTTATAACCTTTTTTTCATTCTGCGCTCTTCTCAAATTTTTCTGTAATAGACTCAATGCATTTTTAATCATTCCCATTTTCTTTCGTTCTTTTCTCCTTTATTTTCTTTATTAATCTTGTCCTTTCTTTCTTTTTCTTTTCTTTTTATTTTACTCACTGCTTCTTTTATTCTTCATTTTTTCTTCTTATTTTCTTTCCTTTTTCCACTCACTTTTTTTTTATTCTTCATTTCTTTTCTTTCTTTTTTTTGTTTGCGCTTTCTTTTATTCTTCCTTTCGTTTTATGTTCTCTTTCTTTCATTCTTTGCTTCTTTTATTCTTTCATTCCTGTTTTTATATTTTTACGTTGTTGCCTTATTTATTTATTCTCTTTTCTTTCGTTTTTAATGTATCATTCTTGTATTTTATGTCCTTGTTGTAATTGAATGCCTGTCAATCTTCACGTACGCACATGTCAATATTGACGGCCATTATTCGTCAGCATATAATAATAATAATAATAATAATAATAATAATAATAATAATAATAATAATACAAACAACGTAACAAAGGCGGATAAAAATGACGCCCAATAACCATATCTATCAATCTTTTTAAAATGACGCATACATCATGGCAAATGTGTAACGTTACCACAAAAAACAAAACAAAACAAACAAACAAAAAAACTTCTCGATATTTTACGTTTTCGGCTGGAGAAATTTGTAACTATATCGGTCCAATTCTTGCAGTTCGTATAATAAATGTATCTCTGAAATACGAAGCAAACATGACCTCGTTGTCAGTATCGTAGTAAAAATTATTAATAGTGATCCAAATTGTGTTTTGTGAAAACGCAATTTCCTTTTCTTTTATTTATTGTTATTTATTTTAAATTCCATTTTTTTTACGCAGATATTTTCTTATCCTACTCTGCCTTTTAATCCGTTGCTAATCTTGCTGATGTCTGACAATTTCCAAAATGGCATTTTTGAATTCCTTCATTTTTTTTCTGTCAGTTCAATTAAATTGACAGTTTTGTACATATAGAAAATAATTATGTCAGTCCCTTTAAGGAACTTGTTTCTTATCGTTGAGCACTTTCAGTTGTAATAAAGTGGGTCAACTCAGCTCATATGCTTAGATCGTTATATAATGATTAGATCACTCTGACTGACGTTAAAAGCATTTAAAAAAAGGATAAAAGCCGAATGCTTCGGGTCCTTACTAATGAAGCCAGAAATGACTTCTGTTGCCAGGGTTCGAATCTCCCGACTGGCGTTAATCGTGACACCCTGCACTTATGATTCCCGAAAGGATGAAACACTATTGTCTATAGGTATTTAATTACACTGTGCAACAAATTTGAATTGAAAAAAAAGTACAAGACATATAAGACCTGTTTCGGTGTAAGAAAAGTATGCTGATTCCAAATCTGACATTTATTTCTCTGGATTAGGTACCATTTTCATGTACTGTATTATTAATTATTTTGAAAAAAAAACAAAAAAACACCGAATTCACCAGTTTAAACAACATTTGTCCTCTTAACTCTCTTGTGTAGAGTGTCATCAACCTTTTTTAAATTCCAGCAGTAGTCTGCCAACATACCAGTGTTCCATTTTCCTTTAAAACGTTTTTCTATTAATGAAATATCTTGATGGAACCTTTCGACATGTTCATCACTCACATGGCCAAGATTCTCAGAAAAAAAAATCCAAATGAGAGTGGAGCACATGAACTTTTAGAGACATGTTACATCCCATATCATGAAAATGATGCAATAGATCATTCACAACTTGCACATAGTCTTCTGAACGATGTTTTCCTAGGAAGTTATCACAAACTTTCTTGAATGACTCAAAGGTACATTTTTCTTTTCTCGTGAGATGTGTGTTAAAAGTTTCATCAAGAACAATTTTTCGAATTTGGGGACCTATGAAGATACCTTCTTTTATTTTAGATCGACTTAATGAAGGAAACTTTTCTGCAAGATATGCAAATGCCAAGGAATCCTTGTCTAGTGCTTTCACAAATTGCTTGAACAAACCGAGTTTAATATACAAAGGTGGTAAATGGATTCTATCACTTTGCAGAAGTGGTTTGTGTTTGATGTTATGTTTTCCTTGCTCAATTTCATCTCTAGCAGGCCAGTGCTTGCGTACATAGTGTTCAGCTCTTGCTCTAGAGTCCCATAAGCACAAGAAGCAACAACATTTAGTATAGCCTGGCCGAAGGCCAGTGAGCATGGCTATAACCTTGAAATCTGCACAAACATGCCATTTATGGACTTCATAATGTATGCTTGCTAAAATTGTTTTTAAATTTTCATATGATTCTTTCATGGTTGTGCTGTAAGCTATAGGAACAACAGATGGCAGGGTGTTCCCATTGTGAAGCAAAACAGCTTTTATGCTTTCCTTGGATGCATCTAAGAAAAGTCGCCAGTTGGTGTTATCATATTGTATTTCCAGCTGTTCAAAAAGTCCAACAATGCCATTGCAGAAGCATAAATCATCTGTCAAAGTGAACAAAACATGCAAGTTTTGTGCACGTTTTCTGTACAATGTTATTTTCACACCTTTTCTAAGAAGATTTCGTTCTTTAAGCCTTGATGCAAGAAGTTCACTTTTGTCTTTGGTTAAATAAAGATCTCTGCATAAGTCATTTAGAGCATCTTGAGAAAATAGTATTGGTTTATTATTGCTTTCTGAATTAGAAAATTCTACTGTTTCATCACTGTAATGCTCATCCCCACTGCTTGAACTCCACATTTCCTGATCAGGGGGTTTTGGTACAGGTAATTCTTTTGAGTGCTCAACTGGGCGCATTGCTGATTGCAAATTTGGGTAAACAATGTGTTTCTTTTTTTTTTGCTGTTGTACAGCCCGTATAGTCTTGCTGACAAAAATAGCAATCATTAGAATGATCTTTCTGCTCTCGCCAAATCATTGGCACACCAAACTTCATGTGAACATTCTTTTTTGCATACCATGCGCTCAATGTTTTCACACATGTAAGGCAACAGGCATGAGGAGCCCATGACTTGTCTTGGTCTCCTATATCAAAATGAAAGTACGCCTTGTAAAATTTCTTGATATGGCTGGTAATGCTGCGCCTTTCTTTAGCAAATGTTAATTCGCCACATATGTAGCAGAATTTGCTTGGATCATTTTTGCAGTGTCTTGAAGTCATCGTCAAAGCCTATACTGCATCTAAAGAATAAAGACAAGAAAAAAAGTAAATTGTTTTATAAAGAAAAATAAGGATTCCATAATGTGAACATGTTAAGCCATTATAAACGCCTACTAGCAAGTTATTAGATTCTTTCGTACATAAAGTAAGGGGTTGATAAAATTTCATTTCTATTTTTTGCATTTAATTTAGTAAATTTTCAGAAAAGAATGTATAAAATGCCCCTTTATGTTTAAAACATTAAAATACACAATAATCCGGTCTTTATTGTAGTTTTTAGTTAAAAATTACTTTATTAAATGGATATCTATTTTTAAACCTCAGATTTTTTCCCGTGCCCTACAAATAAGGTTCTGAGGCAGGTTTTAGCTTCTTTTCCTTGATTTTTTTAGCCTACATTAAAAAATGCCTTTCTTGACGAATACCATGGCTTTTCGGAAGGTGGTGAACACCAAACCATGTGCTACAGCATTATGTTTTTACTTTTGAAAAAATTAGCCCTTGGTCTAGAAAATGTTATGCTAACCAAGCTAGCTCTGTCATCTAGCTCTCTTAAATCTGGAAAAATAGCTCATTTCGGCTGACTTTAGCAAATAAATGATTCAAATAAATGATTTAACAAATACTGTACATAATATGTGTATATTAAACTGTGTTTTTCTCTTAAGATTTATAATTTAATACACATAATATGTGACTGCAAAGTCGTCAGTAACCCATTTTTGACGTTTTTACTGAAATTTACGACAATTTACAAGTGGCAATTTTGCACAAATTATACCTAATTCAACAAAAAGAAAGTCAGAAATAAAATTTCCACGTTACTAGGTATACAAAAATTGCTGCAGATATCCTGTACTTTTTTAGTGTTGCACAGTGTTATCATAGTAAATAATTATATATATATATATATATATATATATATATATATATATATATATATATATATATATATATATATATACATATATATATATATTTATTTATCTGTCATTATAGCTATCGAGTATCGATCCTGGCTTGAGGTAGTTGCTTGTCTAGCCGCACTGATGAGCTGTGATACAGCGAAACAGTATTATAGTCATCTGACTATAATACTCCCTGTCTTGGGTTGAGCATATCGGGATATATGTACAATTAAAATAAAAATATAATCACGTTGCGTTACGTAATGTGTGGGGGGACAAAAAGAAAAACAATGGGGGAAAGCAATTAAAATAAAGCAACCTTATAATACTCAAAGAAACTAGAGACTAATCACGCTCAAACCCAAGAGGTATTCCCTCGGTTTACAAAGAGAAGGCCTTCTCAACCGAACGTGAACAGTCTCCAAAATCTTTAAATGGAATAACGAGTGAGCATGATTCAGGATCGAAAATTAGTTCGTGCTTAAGTTCGCTGCACATGACGGGGTTTTAATGAGATGGTCAGCGATTGAAGACCCGTATGAGTTGGCAATTGGTATGCCCCATTTCTGATTTTGGTAGGTGCGTGCTGTTCGACTCTTCCATCCAATCTCAATGTTGTTCGACCTACATAGTTGGCACTGCAACTACATTTAAAATTGAAAATTACATTATTATTATGATTGGGGTGGGGTTGGGTAGAACATCTACTCCTATAATAATAATAATAATAATAATAATAATAATAATAATAATAATAATAATAATAATAATAATAATAATAATGTAAGCAGTGACGGAGCAAACTAATCAATTTTTGTTATTTTTTTTAACGATTTTTGGTTGATTCGACTTTGACTTTGACATATAGATGTTTGGATCTGTTCATTGTTCCAAGGGAAAAATTTTCTAGACAACTTTGTGACATGCGTGGCACAGAACCCCAGGAATTTGCACTTCTATTTAGGAGGATGGACAATATAAACTCGGCAGCAATCTCCAATGGGCGTCAAGTCTTCTTTTGAATGCGTTTACCGTTTGTGCTTGTACAACTGCATCTGGGAGATCATTCCATGTGTTGACAACCGTCTGTGAGAAGGTCCCTTTGCGGACATCTAGCCTACAGTGTTTTTTTTTACGATTTTGAGGCTGTTCCCCTGGTTGCGCTGTTTTTTTTTGCGATCTGAAAAGACGGCTTTCTTGTATCATAAATCCCATGGATGTACTTGTAGAGATCGATCATGTCACCACGATTTCTCCGATGCTCATGAGTGGGCAGTCTCAGAATCTTTCAGAATATGGCTTGTTCTTCAGTGATGCCAGCAGCTTGGTTGCTAGGCGCTGTACGTCTTCCAGATCACTGCATAAGGGCTTATGGTGCGGCTGCTAGACAGAGTGGCAATGCTCCAAGATAGGACGCACAAGGCTCTTGTAGAGTTGCACAAAGACTATTCGAGAGGAAGTCAAAAGTGCGGCGAATGATCCCGACAACTTTATTTGCTTTTGCGATGGATTTAGCTACATGTTCCTTGGAACTCAGTTTGTTGTCGATATAGACGCCTAGGTCTTTCTCATGATCATGCTCTTCCAGTGTTATCACTCCAAGCGAGTTGTCTTTCAATGCGTATTGATCTCCTGCTCCCTAGTTTCAGGACGCTGCATTTCTGTGGGTGAAAATGGAGCAACCAGTCCTGTGACGAGTTCTGCAAGTTATCTAGGTTAGCTGTCTGTGGCTCCTGGGATGTCACTACGTGTGAATAACTTTGTGTCATCTGCAAACAGCTTCATTTCATTTTGGCAGAGTTTATGTAGATGATGAATAACATTGGGCCAATGACATTTCCCTGTGGTATCCCGCTCGTTACTGGTGCTGGTATTGATTTTGCTCCGTTTACTACTACACACTGTTGCCTAGCATTTAGGAACGCCTGAATCCAGTTGAGGACTTTGCCCTGGATGCCATATGACTCAATCTTTGTGTTCTTTTTCTTTATAATTATTTTATTTGTAAATGCTCAGTTGTTTCATCATTTGTACGCAAAAGTTCACTACGAAAAAAAGAATTTCTTCGGCAATTCTATATTGGATACCACATTGTTGTGATATTTAATTTGTAATAGATTTTATTTTCACTGCTTGATTTTATTTTTTCTTTATCACATAACATGAGCACTCACCCTTAGTCTATGTACCTCCCCCAAAGTGCCCCCACCAAAAGACCACTAGAGAAATAGAGTACTGACCTTCAGGATTTAGGGTTAGTGGTAGCATTAAATGAAGGTTTATTGTTGTTACTGAAAACCATTAATGTTTATTTACAAAATGGAGTTTCTTGAGTTAATTTCATTACCCAGGCAACGTTGGGCCACAAGTAATCTAGTATATGTAGTTAGAGTCTGAGCTTGCATTCAAATATATACACACAAGCGGTATATGAATGCGCTTCTGGCGATCGTAACTAACCACGTTTGATTATTAATAAATTCTTCTTCTTCTTCTTCTTCTTCTTCTTCTTCTTCTTCTTTTTCTTCTTCTTCTTCTAGGAATCAATTTTAAGACTTTTATCAAATTATAAAAGATTCCGGCGTCCTTGGCGTTGCCTCGATGGCGTTGCCTCGAGTAACAGTTTATCCTCATGACAGCGTACGCCCGTTTGGAAAAATGAGGGCGTCCACAGTATAGAGTTAGGGGGAAAAGGAGACGAGAGAGGGAGAAAAATGCACAGAGAGAGAGAGAGAGAGAGAGAGAGAGAGAGAGAGAGAGAGAGAGAGAGAGAGAGAGAGAGATTATCCTACTCACACACAAAGAAAAGCTTTGCGTTTCGTAAAAACAAAACGCAAACAAACACCCATCTCAGAAAACTAAGCACAAGATGAAACATGAAACACCGAGACTTCGGCGGCCATCTTGATTAAACATATTCTCAATATTTCCGCTGTAATGTTTATTTTATTTCTCCACGAGTTGATTGGCAATTCTTTGGATAGTGAATATTGGATTTTTTTAGCGTTGCTTTAGGGGTTGATAAAAAAATTAACATAACC
The DNA here is from genome assembly GCF_053919585.1 of Euprymna scolopes. Lineage (NCBI taxonomy): Eukaryota > Metazoa > Mollusca > Cephalopoda > Sepiida > Sepiolidae > Euprymna > Euprymna scolopes. Next base: position 57,525,035 of record NC_136520.1, on the reverse strand, counting down.
CCCTCCATAAAAAAAAACAAACAAAAAACAACATAAAACCACGATAAGGGTCAGACAACGTTTATTGAAATAGTAAATTACAATCTGGCGCAATAATCCAACAGTGCATTGGATTTGGAATAAGAAATGCAGTGTCATGACGCATCGATTACTGAATATTGATTTTCGACATAGAAGTTTTTAAATTTGTGGATAAAAAAGTAATTTCTGTTTAGAATAAAGGTTTATGGTCAAGTATTATGCTTCATTGTTGTTTATAAACAAAAACTGTATTTTTGACCTCGCAACAAATGTATCGATGAATTCCTTTCTTTTTATTTATGTCTGTAAGACTGGCAAGCGAGAGAAAGGCACAAAGAAAGATGAAGAGAGACGAAAAGATGAAGAAAGGGACATAATAACAGTAAACAAAGAAAGTATATATATATATATATATTACTTACATAAAATTAATATACGAAAGTATAGATTTATGCGTAAACTTTAAGTATTTACTTCAAAAGTGCTCAATACGTAGGTAGAGCTAGTTAGTAAGTTATAAAATGTATATGGCGATTAAGCTACACTGAATATTCCGCGTTTCATCCACTCTAGGACTCTTCAGGCTTATGCGCGAATTCTGTTGTTGTTTGTCGTTTTTATATGCGCATCTTCTATTGAGATTTTAGTTAGCCAATCAGCTTTCTAGTATCCACTACTACTAGAAAGCTGATTGGCTAACTAAAATCTCAATAGAAGATGCGCATCCACTACTACTAGAAAGCTGATTGGCTAACTAAAATCTCAATAGAAGATGCGCATAAAAAAACGACAAACAACCACAGAATTCGCGCATAAGCCTGAAGAGTCCTAGAGTGGATGAAACGCGGAATAGTCCAACGTAAACAAATTCTTGATGAACCGTCCCCCTAAATAATCCAATTTACAAAATTCCCACTACTTATATGTTTACTACGCTTAAATCACATTGACTAACGTATACCCATTAACCCTTATCCTCGAGTGGCCTCCGAGCCTTGATTAATAGTGATTCCTATATATATATATATATATATATATATATATATAACAAATTTGTAGTATTCCGAATTATCCTGGGTTAATATAATTCAGTAATTGTTCATATACCAATAAATTTAAGCAAAAAAGGAGAGATGACTTTAAAAGGTAAGCTACAAAATTATCATATTTCATAATTGAGCATTCATATACTGTTTTAACAAAAACCAAGACTTCAAGAAATGGGTTGATAGCAACAAAAAGTGTATTTCATTGTTAGTTACAACTGTTGCAAGACCTTTTCGACAAATTCAAACAAGAACAGCCTTTCTTCAGACTTATTAAATAAAAACACTTTAATAATGAAACATTAAGGAAAAGAAACATTTCCTTTATGAGGAAAAGAAAACAAGCTAGAACACTTTACCTCTCGCATCCTTTGTAAAGTATTTTTTAAAGATTTATATATCTACTTATTTTCGTATCTTTATAAAAAAACAATTTCAAACTAAATATCGAACGATGCTATAAATATGTTTTATCAATACGATTCATCGATTTCTTAAATTAGATTTCTATGTTTCTTTATTCAATTAAACTTATTTTTTTAAATATTTATTTTTAATTTTTTCTTCTTTTTTAAAATTTTTTCTTATTCCATTTTTAATTTTTAATTTTATTATTTTTTAAATCGGACTAATCGACTAAGCAAAATCGTTACGAAACCACGTAAATTTCGTATCGGGAATTTGCTCTGTTTATTTACAAAAATATCTGTATTTTATTTATGCGATTTGGGACAGGTTTAAGTTTAAAACTTATTCAATAAGGAAATAAAGTCTAAACATTACTTTATATTTATTTCATTTTCATTCTTCATTTAAAATTAAAGATCTCGATCTATATATTATTTTTTATCTTTTTAATTTATATATATATATATATATATATATATATATATATATATATATATATATATATATTTTCTTTCTTCCACCTTTCTATTTTTTTCTTTCTTCCTCTTCTGTTAAGATTTATGGTTGTCGAATGGTTTAGAACTAGAAGGGGAGATAATTCTGTAAGTCCGGAATTTGAAAAAATTAGTTGAAGTTATAAGATACCAAAATACTAATAATTATTCCTAACGATAAAGGGGGAATAACCAGGGCCGTTCGATGTGTCTAGTTTGGTAAATTCCTGATATTCATTTAAGGAAAGGTACAGAAACCATTTTGTATCCTTCAAAAAAATGAACCGGAGATAGAAAACTAATAGAGAATGTGTTAATGATAGAAGGGGGGGATGGTACAAGAATTATAATTAGAAATAAAAAGAGGAATACAACTGCCTTAGGTGATTGGGTCAGGGACCTTCATAGAAACAAAAAAGATTTGGAATTGAAATGGTCAATATTAGATGTTTCATTGTTAAAGTGTTTTTATCTAATAAGTCTGAAGAAAGGCTGTTCTTATGAAAATTTTCCAACGACATATTGTTTGAATTTGTCCAATCAGTCTTGAAACAATTGTAACTAACAATGAAATACACTTTTTGTTGCTATCAACCCATTTCTTGAAGTCTTGGTTCTTGCTAAAACAGTATATATATATATATATATATATATATATATATATATATATATATATATATATATATATATATAAGTGAACGTGTCTGTCTGTCTGTCTGTCTATGTGTCTGTCTGTCTGTGTACATTTCCCTACGCAATAACTCTGTCAATTTTTAGTCTATAGACTCGAAATTTGAAATACCGGGTACTGAGATTTGAGAAAATCGATGTGACGGGTGTCAGCCAGAAATTTGGCTGTTAAGGGGTCAAATTTCAACGATTTGACCTTTAAGAACTCTACCAAAACTCCTCCGACAATTTTGGGTCTACACCCTTGAAATTTTAGATATAGGTTCCGTGGACATGGATCTAACGTAATAATTTGATTTGAGGCCAAAACAATAAAATTTCAGGGGTCATAATAGGGGTCAAAGTTTTAAAAATTACCCCCTTTTTTTTTGCTCAGCATACACCTCTAAACACCCGGGCAACGCCGGGCACCCATGCTAGTATATATATATAACAATTTCATTTAATCATAAATACAAGGATATAATTTTATGCGTAAATTTTCAGTATTTACATCAATAGTGCTCGATACATACGTAGGGCTATGAAAAACATATTTTTATAACTTACTACTATGACTACTCTTTATATATATATCAAATAAAGAAAAACTTACGAAATAAACTGAAAAGATTTTATTTGTTTGTTTTATTTTATTGCTTACGGCAATACAGAAATCGGTAAAATTTATCACGTAATTCAGCGTCGTTTAATACCTAAAAAATGAAACTCTCCCCCCTCTAAATTCCACAAGTTACACTTTTCTTTATTTTTTCGTGTTAATTTCATCGATTACACACTTAGTTTTCTAATTAAAAAAGTAACTTTATACGACTTGACCCAGCGGCGTTTAACCCCCTAAAAAATGATGATCTACTTTTTTTCAGCCGCATACATTTAAACAGCCTTTATAAATATTATTAAATTTCAGGAGTGCAAATAAGTGAAAAATTTTTTTAGAAATTTTGAAAAGAAAAAAATAACATGTTAGGGTTGGGGATCACTTTTCTATACAAATTTAACGTAAAATGAACACCCACTTTTTGGCCACCAAGCGTTCAACGAGACATGTCACCTCTAGCATTTTTAAAAAGTTTAGCGATTGAGGGGAGGGAAAAAACTGGGGAGGGATAACATTGGAAACATAAAATAACGATATAATTTAATTATTTTTATGAGACCATTCTCTACTTTCACCTAACAATTTAATAAACAAAACAAACTCAAAAATACAACAAATTAATGTTTTTTTTTGGGGGGGGGGATTACATTAGAAATATAAAACGACTAATAAAAAGCAAGTCGAAAATCCCCCCTAAATAAAGTTAATCTAAAATTTCCTTTATTTACAAAAAAAAGCCAGTAAAAAAGGGCCCTTACAAAAAATATAGGTAAATGTGTAGTTTAGCGGCGTAAATTATTTGATAAACAAAAAAATTATAAAAACTATTTATTTTTATATAAAATATTATTATTTTTATGTTTTTTAAAATCATTTTTTATTAGACTAAATGTGCACGCCTTACACGTTTAAAATTTGGCCTTTTTTAGGTTTGGCCGATTGGCTTTTTTAAGGCCAAATTTGACCCTTTTACGCCCTTTCATCACAAAAAATATGGTGGCCAAAAAAATAGTTCATAAAAGAGCTTAAAAAGGCCAATCTGCCAAACCTTAGAAAGGCTAAAATTTAAAAGCAATATAGCGGCCTCGAATAATAAATATAAATGATAAAAAAAATAATAAAGATGAAATTTTTTCTGGTTTTATTTCAGCCTTTGGGTCTAACAATGTGTTTTATCTCTTCTTCTTCTTCTATCTATTCTATCTATCTATATAAATAAAATGAACTCATTTTTTCTCGTCTGATTTTGACATTAATAGGATTAAAAATCAAGATATTTCATGTAAATATAATATGCACAAACGGCAGAACTATATCTGAGGTGTGTTATAGGCTTATTATTTCTCAAATTCCTCGATAATCTTAGATTTCTATACTTTTTCTGCTGAGAAGTCACGGCCAAAATCGGTTAAGATCAATGGAAGTGGTAAAATATTTTCTCTCTAATAAATTCCTCCTCCCCCTGCCACCACTTAACACCGTTTGGGGATCGTTCACAAGGAACAGTTGAGAAGAGAACACCGGTTTGGCTTCGTAGTTCTTTCATGTGAAGTTATTTAAAATCACTAAACTAAGCTGCAGTGCTCTGTGGCGTAGTGGTTAGCGTGCTGGACAATTCACATCATATTTTCACGTTCACGCAGACCTACCGTAGTCGCTTTTTTTTTTCCTAAACAACTGGAATGGACTTTTCTTGGTGGCCGAACTGTTAACGTTGCAGATGTTTTTTTTTTTCACACTTTATTTTCCTACTTTTACTCATGACTCCGGGTTTGATCCTTCCTACTTACCTACCATAACATTTTTTAAAACTCCCCCCCGTCCCGGAAACAAACACTCGGGCAACGCCGGGTACCCCCGCTAGTATAAAAATAAATAGTTTTTATATTTTTTTGTCTGGCAAATAATTTACGCTGCTAAACTACACATTTACCAAAATAAAAAATAAATGCATGCATGTTTATAAACGTTATTTTTTAGGTTAAAAAATCGTGAGTTTTCTTAGGACAGTGATCCCTTCTGCCGAAATATCTGGTGTAGAGTGTATCAGATACTTCTTTTTTGGGGGGGATTACATTTACATGTTTTATCCGTTCTTTTATTTTTTAAATTGTTGTGTGGGTATCCACGTTACCTATGATGAAAATGATTAGTATAGCAGACGTGTTTCAAACGGAACTTCATGTCAACCCAGGCAACGCCGGCTATCCATGCTAGTATGGTTATAAATATGATTATAGTTATATATTGTACATTTATATTTAAATCAGCTTTTTTACAACTCAATAGGGTTAAATCACATTTA
>NC_136520.1:57431970-57509470 GCF_053919585.1 Euprymna scolopes | reverse complement strand
ATTAATACAGAAAAGTTATCCCCCACTTTATATCACAAAGTTACAAACATAAGTAGAGCATGTAGTAAGAACAGATACTACACTTTGAGATATTAAATCCTTTATTCATGTTAAAAGTACAGTGAAAATCAACAATGAACAAAAAACTTAGGCATATGGCCAACTCAAAAGGGGGGATTGTGGGGGTCGTTGGTCATTCTTGTCACTCCAGAACTAAACAAAATCAAAAGTTTCTCCCAGCTAGTATCTTCTTTCACCATAATACCGCATTCACCCTTTCGTACTGGGGGACGTCCTACTTAACTCCCAATTTTTAAAACATTTTTTATTGACGTGTAAAAACAAAAAAAGATGACAATAAAAATGGTACAATAATTCATTTGTGTCGAGGGCGGGGGGGGGGAAGAAAAAACAAAAGGTGATTAGTAGGATCCTCCCAAACCCGTCTAGTTGCTAGACTGCCCATTCCACTAGGTTTGTAAAAGGAACCTCGCTTCTGCTGGTTAGTCTCTAAGTGAGGATGCCCTCTAGATGGGGGTGAATGGAGAAAAGAAAATTTTGTGGGTAATGAATGGGGGTTAGTTTGTATTTCTTTCTCTCCAAGATGGATGAAATTTAGAGGAAGGTGTGAAAACAAAAATTGAAAGTAGGAGGGGGGGCGGGGATCTTGGAGGCTTCCTAATCAGGGAGGGATGGAACACACACTAAGCTGTCTGAGAGGCTACTTGTTTAATTTTACTTTACGGAACTGCGCGTTCTTGGCAGGGAACACGTATTCAAATTTGACTCCTCTTCATACACACAGACTTGCTACATGTATCCATCTTCTGTCAAATGCCGCGTGATGCAGCCTTCTTCTATCACATCTAATCTTCATCCGTAGTTGGTGTTTAAAGAAAGCGATCAGACCCTGATCAGAAAAAGACAACACCCCCCGGCAACCTTGCAGATGCGACGTCCAAATCACCATTCTCGCCAGGCCAGGATTGTAACGTAGACCATTTGTCTTTCCCAGTCCCACGGCGGCCTCACGTTATCCACGACATTGGATACGGTAATTGAGTGAGGATGCTCAGGATCGATGCGAGCCATCACCTCGCTGACATACGACCAGTACCGGTAGAGTTCGCAGCAATCGAAGAAAGCATGATCAGTCGTTTCTACGGCCGTTGTCCCACAACGGGGACAATTAGGTAACTCCAAAAACCCGGAACTGCATTGTATGTTGTTAAGTGGAAGTGCATTTCGGGCCAATTGCCAGGTCAGAGAGAACTCCAAATTGTTCAGATGACTCGAACCTGGCTTCACGCGGAGCAGATCTCACTCTGCTGCCAACCCAAACATGTGCATAGCGGGTCATCTGCGGCCCCCTTCACTAGATCCCTGTGGAGTTCTCTACGGGTGGCAGTCACAAGGTCGCTGGACCTTGGTAGTCATTTTAGCGTTGCTCGGCACTCTTTCATGTAGGAAGATTCTCCCCGCAGCCTGTGACGGCTCTCGATAGAAGGGTCGAGAACGAGGTCGGGGAAGGGGGTAGTAACCATGGGGTGCCACGATTGGCCATCTTGCATATAGTGGCTCAGGAAGGCCAGCCTCTCAGCGTCTCGATGACACTTCAAGTCCCGCATTCCCAAGCCTCCCTCACATGGACGTTGAATACAGACCTGTCTGCTCACCCAGTGTCTCCATCTGTCCCAAAGAAGTGAGGACAAGAGTTCGACGAAAGCTGTTAGGTGTTGTGCAGGCAGGGGAAGTACGGCCAGTTGGTAAATGATGAGAGGAAACACGTAAGTGGCACACGCCTCAGCTCTGCCCTTTAAGGAAAGTTTCCTAGAAAACCACGAATTGACTGCAGCCTCCACCTTTGACCGTACCTTCAACCAATTTTTGTCAAGCTGGAGCTCGGTTCGAACCACACACCGAAGATCCGAACCGGGCCATCCATCCAGCTGAAGGGTGCCGTGAGGTTGGCGTTGCCACTCCAGGCGCCCAACCACAGTCCTACTGACTTGCTGCGGTTTATCTTGGTCCCTATAATTCTTTCGTTCCGAGAGAGCGCCTCCGACACGATCTCGATGTCTCTGAAGCTCGACACAAAGGCCGTGACATCATCGGCGAACGCGGATGCCTTGGTGGCTGAGCCACCAGGTATTGCAATTCCGCGCCGGGCCGAATTTTCCTCCCCACGTCTCAGCTTGCGGAGCAGGGGATCCAAAGCCAGGACATAGAGCGGGAGAAACAGCGAACAATCCTGACGAACCGACCGAGAGATAACAAAGGGTTTCGAGTGCTTTCCGTTGACTTGCACGACAGCTGTGTGCTGTCGATACATCACAGAGACCTACTTGCAGAAGTCCGGTTTAAAACCGGCGGCTTCTAAGACAGATGCCAAGAAATAAAAGCTTTGGACTGATCTAAGTTGATCAGCGTGGCTTCCGTGTCGTCATCTATCCCTCCCTCTAGGATCGTGCATATCAGGTGCAAGTTGTTCTGAATCGATCTCCCCTTCACAGCGTAGTTCTGTTCCGATTCAACCAACTCGCCGATTACAACCTGCAGCCTATTCGACAGGACCTTGGCCAAAATCTTCAACTCTGTGTTTAGCAGAGTTATGGGCCTGTAATCGTCTAACTCTTCCCCACCATGACCGTCACCTTTCTTCAGCAATGTGATCACTTCCTTGGTGACTTGCCCCGGGATGGATCCCTGAGCAAACCAATGGTTGAACACATCTGTCAGAAGAGGCAGAAACATGGGCGACAGCCTCAAATACAGTTCTTATGGCAAACCATCGAGTCCGACTAGCTGCTCTAGCCACCTCGAGGCCGGGAGAGTCAGTCAAATAGTCGCTAAATTCAAAGACCGGAAGATCGGGCTGCTGCGTAAAATGCTTCTTGAAATGTTCTCGAAACCCCTCTCAGATCTCCTGAGTTGATTCCAGGGTGCGTCCATCTGGATGTCTTACCTTTGCAATGTATTTGTCTGAGCCACGCCTAGAAATTTCACGACGCACGTCAGTGTTGGAGTTGACTGCTTCATTGCCTATCTTTCTAAGCCTAGCTCTGACTATTTGACCTTCACAATGCTCGCTATTTTCACGCAGAAGGTCCTGCTTTGCTAGTTCCTGACTAACCCTATCACCCTCCCCCATATCCCGAGCTAGTTTCTGCCCTAGCTTCTTCGTTTTGGCGTTATCTAGTGCAAGGCGCTGAGCATACTTGATGGAGAAGGTTCTAATTTTGGCTTTTAGACCTACCCACCACTTACTCCCAGTAACCGCCCCCACTAATGCTTTTTGAATTAATTCTATTAGCTTCTCTTGGAAGTCTTTTATCTCCAAAAGGGAGGTGTTTAACTTCCAGTGAGCCAATAACTTAGGTCTATTTCCTAGCTTCAGCCGGGCCATAACTAGTTTATCTAGCCAAGTGAACGTGGGACAAGATAAGAAGTCTACTTCGACTCTCCTAACTAACATCCTGTCCAAGTAAGTGTTTGGATAGGAGGAAATGCTATTGATTCACGTCCACATCTGGATGCTCAACCCGAAACCTGTCGACCAGACCGTAGCTAACCATCAGATCAGCCAGGTTGGACTCGCACCTCTCCGATCCTCTAGCATCGCCCCCTACCTTATCTATCTCGGGGTCTAAGATAGCGTTCCAATCCCCCATTAGCACTACCCGCTTCCGACAATCTACAAACGCGTACAGCTGACTGAAGAATGAGACCCTCTCACAAGCGGTGCTGGAACTACGATCACCCAAAACACAGTGGCCAAAAGGTCAAGAAAATCTTAAAAAGCTAAGAACAGCATCTATTAACAATGTGTTTGGGGAGGCCGTATAATACAGGAATAGTGGGGTGGTATTCTATGTTATTTATCCATTTTTTTATCATTTTTGATAAGTTTTTTTTATGGATTTATTTAAGGTTTCGAAATCTTTTTGTATTGATTTTAAGTCTATCGGAGTAAAGAAAACATCCCTATGCGACCTATAGTATCTAACATCGGAAGCGTCACCCATAAATTAGCACGAGCTATTGCCCAAATTTTAACTCCACTAATGGGCACTATCAGCACTTCACATATTAAAAACTCTGGCGACCTGCTAAATAAAATAAAAAATAAAAACAGCAAATGGAAAACTTTAGGACGTCCAGACCTTATTCTCATCCTTACTTCAAAACCACTCTCGGATGGTCTATGATCGTTTTCTTTTTTTTTGCATTTTACCTTTTAATATCCTGAAGATGTCCTCTGCAATAGGGATGAAACGTTGATCATTTAATAAATTCATTCGTTTTTTCTTTTTTCAAAATAACATAACGTCAACCATCGCTGGTATTTTTTATTTTATTTTTATTCACACACTATATAAGCATAAAAGGTGAGATATAATTGAATAAACATATTGCACACACACACACACACACACACACACACACACACACACACACACACACACACACACACACGCATACACACGCACACGCATACACACGCACGCACACACACACATATATATATATTCACACACACACGCACACACACATACACACACATATATATATTCACACACACACACGCGCATACACACACGCATACACATACACATATATATATTTATTCACATACACACACGCACACACACACGCATACACACACACGCACACACACATCTATATATTCACATACACACGCACACACACATACACACACACGCATACACACATATATATGTATATATTCACACACACACGCATACACACACGCATACACACATATATATATATATATTCACACACACACGCACACACACATACACACGCACACACGAACGCATGCACATATATATATATATATATTCACACACACACACACACGCACACACACACGCACACACACACACATATATATATATTCACACACACACACACACACACACACACACACACACACACACACACACACACACACACACACACACACACACACACACACACACACACACGCGCGCACACACACACACAATCAAGGTAATGCGTGCTATTTTTCCGCCTAAATAGATTAGAAGTGATTGCAGACTGCATTGTTATAATTACTGCAATACGTTCATGACCTATAAGTTTTATTTCTTTTTTGCAGATATTGACGGTATGACTCTAAGAAAACAATATCTGTCATGGACTTGCGTCAGAAGCTGATATGTCTCATTAAATTCTTCCATGCAGAAAAAATTGAAATGATTTACACTCATGGGGGCCTGTTGAACGTTTACGAAGCCGATGCAGTTGATGTTAGAGTTAGGAGATGGGTTCATCGATTTCAGAGTGGCGACAGAAATGTGAGTGATTTTTACAACTGAGACATCAAAAGAGGATGGCAAAGGAGCATCGAGAATGGTGGTGAGAAAAATTAATTCTGGAGCACGAAAAATCGCTCATTTCAATGGTACCACTCCGATCTTTGTTGCTCTTCAACGTTTTAGTTTCTTTCATTAAAAATAGGAGGCCTTACTTTACGATCGACCCTCGTATATGCGTGCGTGTTTGTGTGTGTATTATGTGTGCGTACGTGTTTTTTGATATGGGATTTTGATCTGATGTGATCCCATTGAAGAATACAAGAATAAATCTTGCTTATAGATTATGAAGCCATTAATTTTATTACTCCCATGTCCGGCAGATAAAAACAGGCTTTTATCCCAATACATAAATCAAATTTTTGCGTAAACTTTTATATGTACCTGTTGGGACTATTAAATCTCACGGAAATGCATGCATACATTATCTATCTATCTATCTATCTATCTATCTATCTATCTATCTATCTATGATGAGAGTAATGGGAACTAGCGGGACCTGTGGAAATTCCACAGTGTACTGATTCATATGTAATATATTGATGCTGGAATTCTGTAGATATTCAGCGTAAATGGAGAAGCTGTGATATTATTGTCGCTATTTTATTAAAACTGCAAAAGTATTTATCCAAGCTAGCTGGGACACCCGGCGTAGCAAGGTCATAAAATACACTAAAATATGATATTTTAATTCTATCAGATTGCGTATATATTATTATAAAGTTAATGTTCTATCGATTTTTATATATTATAAAGTTGCGATTTCAAAAATAAACCATACTCCCAAAAATATACATACATGACTTGGGATCATCGACTTGAATCTAAACCGAATCCCAAACAGAAAAAAAAAGTTGGAGTTTGTGATGTGATGTGTATGATAGGATTTCCTAGTTTGTTTAGAGTGTTGCAAATTATTGTATTATTGGTGTGTGTAGGTAAAAGAAGATATCTGTCTATGAGAGAAATGTCTGGTGTATATGATTTTTGCTTATTTATCCTGGAAATATTTGTGTGGCTTTTTTCTTTGCACTTAATATTAAATATGTGAGATATTGTAAAGTCTTCAAAGTATTTGTGAGGTATTTGAATTCCCCGTCCGAATATTTTGAACTGCATATTCTGAATACACAGAGGAAGAAACCAGTTATCACCCCTGTTTTTATTTTGTTATTATGGTGTGAGTAGAAATGTATGTAATTATTTTTGGTGACATATGAAGGACAGTTTATTATTGGATTTTATAATAAGTATGCCTTGAAAAAGTAATGAGTGATTATTTTCTGTTCCATATGTGAAGTTTATGGAGTGTTCGACTGTTTTAATTTGTCTTTAATATTATCTATGTGCGTGTTTTCTAGGATGAAAAATTAAAATGTCGTTAATGTATCTAAAATATGTTGTGTTTGAAGGTAATCTAAATTTGAAAGGACCAGATCCTAGTAATTCTCAAAAAAGCAGACTAATACTCTACTAAGAGGGTTACCCATGGGAAGATCGATATTTTGCTTGTAGAAATTGTTATTGAATTGAAAATAAATCATATAAGTTAAAAGGAACGGTAAGTTAATGTTTAATTTTTTTCAGGTATGTATGAAGTAAATTTAAACATTGTTAATTGGGATATTTGTTTGTAATGATGTTATATCTAAGCTGTGTATAGTTTTGTTATGTATATTAATGATTTTTTTTAATCTTGTTTAGTAAATCTCCGGAGTTCTATACCTGGGAGATGGTGCTGATAGAGCCCATTAGTGAACTTAGTGTGTTGGATATGGCCCGTGCAATTTAGTGTGTTGCACTACCGCTGCCAGATATTATGGGGCGCATAGGGATATCCGGTTTGTGAGTTTTATACATTAATTATCACTCCAATATTCCATCATTATATAGTCTCCCCAGAACTATATATATATATATATATATATATATATATATATATATATATATATATATATATATATATACAGTTGTGCCCGATATTATTCATACCCCCCTTGAAAATTGAGTTTATTAGGTGTAACTTTTGTAAGAATTTATTGTTTACGTCCATATTGATACATATTCTTAATAAACCTCTTCTGATCATTTTCGTCATTTTAAAATCTCGGGATACTTGTAATAAAAGAAATATACAGCTATTTATAAAATCTGCAATGTTCAAAAATAATCATACCCCCTTATTTTTTCAGTATTAATCGAGTTTCTGACTGTTTGTTTTCTGTTTGATTCTTATTTTGAATGCTTTTATACAACCTTTGATTAATTTCATTTCGTTTTTTGCATTTTTCAGAAATTAAAATGATATCAACTGAAAACCAATAAAAGAATAAAAATTATTAGAATGGGGAAGAAAAAAGAGCTTAGTAATGATCTTAGGACTAAAATTGTGAATTCACATAATGATGGTTTAGGTTACAAGTCAATTTTCAAGAAATTTGAGGTCCCTACAGCAACAGTACAGAGCATCATCAAAAAATTCCAGAGGCACCACACAACAAACAACTTGATTGGTAGAGGAAGAAAAAGGAAACTGTCTGCTAGAGCCACCAGGAATATTGTAAGAAGTGTTAATGCAAATCCAACCACCACTAATAAGGACATTTTAGAAAATCTGGAGTCTTCTGGCATAAAAATATCAAGGCAAACATTGCAAAGGACTCTGCATGAAAATGGTCTGAAAGGAAGAAGACCAAGAAGGACTCCATTGCACACCGGAAAACACCTTGCAGCACGTCTAAAGTTTGCTAGGACCCATGTGAATTCTCCAGAGTCCGTTTTCTCAAGTATTTTGTGGACTGACGAAACAAAAATTGAATTGTTTGGCCATATGGATGCTTCTTACGTTTGAAGGAAGAAAGGAGAAGCTTACAACCCAAAGAACACCATACCCACGGTGAAACATGGTGGTGGTAGCCTAATGTTTTGGGGCTCCTTTTCGGCTAGTGGTCCAGGTAGTTTGGTCAAGATAGATGGAACCATGAAGAAGGAGCAATATTTGGAGATACTCAAGAAAAACATTAGACAGGATGCGGAGAAGCTCCATTTAGGACCAAACTGGGTCCTTCAACAGGATAATGATCCAAAACATACTGCCAAAATAGTCAAGAAATGGTTTGAGGATAATCAAATTAATGTTTTGAAATGGCCTAGCCAGAGTCCCGACCTGAACCCTATCGAAAACCTCTGGCACATATTGAAAACTGAGGTTAAAAAGCGGAAACCTAGACATTTGAGGGATTTGGAGAACTACTGCATTGAAGAATGGTCAAAAATCAGTGTTGATGCTTGTAAAAACCTTGTTGATAAATATCCCAAACGGTTACAGGCAGTTATTAAGAATAAAGGGCATGCTATTGACTATTAGTAAGAGAGGTATGAATAATTTTGAACTAGTGCCATTATTGTTTTTCTTTGTATAATGTTTCAAACTTGCATAATTTATTTATTTGTTGAGTTTAAATTAAATGCTTATGCTTGATTTATTGTTTGAAATCCCTTTAATATTGTCTACCTTCTGGTTTGAGCAATATTCTTATAGAAATCTCAAAGATCTGAGGGGTATGAATAATATCGGGCACAAGTGTATATATATATATATATATATATTGTAATGGGATGATTCCAATATTTTCCCGATTCCGATACAATTACTGATTCTGTCCTAGATTCTCAATTACGATATAAATCCCGATTAGGATAAAAAAAAAAGCCCTCTAATATTTCTCGCTGTCGTCCCCTGCGTTTTCTACCTATGATCGTTCCTGTTCAAGCTAATCTGTTCTATTCCGCTTTTCCTGTATACATGACCCATGGATCTCATTTGTCTTTTTCGTACTGTTCTTATTAGAGACCTTTCTGTGTTTGTCATTTCTAATACCTCCTGGTTTGTTTTCTTTTCTGTCCAGGATATCTTCAAAATTCTCCTCAGGAACCAAGTTTAAGTTGCCTCTAGTCTTTTCCTAGTGGTGTTGGTGATTGTTCAATACTCACGACTGTATAAAAGAACATACGATACATACGTTCGGGGCATTCTGAATTTGGTGTCTATTTTAATGTTTCTGTTAGCTATGACTGATGACAATATCTTGAAGATGACTTTGGCTGCGGCTATGTGACTTTGTAGTTCAATCGTTCACCTTCGATCAGATGTGATCCAGTATCCCAGATATTTGAATATATCAACTTGTTTAACTGGTACATTGCGACATTGTAGGTAGCATGTTGGAGCTTGGGTGTTTTTTGGATACCGTCATGCGTACCGTTTTTGAGATGCTTAAAGCAAGTCCTTTACTTTCACTTGCTCCCACCACAGCTATGAAACGCAGAGAAGTAAAATTTGGTACGCTGGAAGAGCATAACAAGGTGCCTTATTTCCGTGATTTTTGTGGAATTTGAGCAAATATTTAGGAAGTTATGCTGATTTGTCTATTTTCTGGTAATTTTAAGTGTGTATCAATTTATTGCAAATGTCTAAAATATATATTTTCGGCTATAAAACAATATTCTAACTTCATATTTCTATTTATATGAAATAAAGAACATATCCAGTAACAATATTAACCAAACACAAGAACGAATTTCACATGATTTTGTTTAAGGAAATATTTATTTATCAATATAACTCCCATGCTTCAAAATCACTTTGAATAGCCTCGTTTCAACTGATGATGTCAATCAGCGGATTTGAACTGATGTGATGCTAGAGGAAACTTCCAAAATCTTCCTCCAATGTAGACGAAAAATTGAACACCCCTTTCATAAACTTTCATCTTTGTTATTGACCAGAGCTGCTCAACTGGGTTTATGTCTGGAGAATAAGATGGCCATGTCATCAAATTTTCTCCACTAATGCCTAATGACTTAAGGTAGGATGTCATAGCCTTGGCTAAGTGGAATGGCACATTGTCGTGCATAAAAATCAATTTGCGATGACGCGCCAATGGAAGGTCAAAAAGCTATGGTGACAAATGCTCATTTAAAAATAAAATATGACTGACTTGTCAGTTTGACACCTTCTGACACTCAGAATGGTCCAATTAGTTCATCGCAGATTATTCCAGCCTAAATATGACACCTTCACCTTCCTGTTGACGACGGAATCGATGAGGGGTAGGGAATTCAAGAGGACTCCAAACTTTGGCCCAACTATCTGGTCCATCAAGGGTTGCTCTGCATCGGTTAAAAGAACATTTTCAAAGCTGATTTTCATGTATTTCTGAGCCCAAGCCAAACGTTTTTCTTTATGAGTTTGGTTTAAAACAGATCTTGCTATGAGCTTAATGCTTCTTGCAATTTCGTTTAAGATATTGCAGCGTGTCTTTCTAGACAATGAAGATATTCCAGCCTTGTCAAATATAGCAGCACTGTTGCTGCCCGGCTGCTTGATAAGTTGACGGTGATGTTTTTCTACAATCACAAGCAGAAACTGACTTTCTTGTGTTTTTGTCCTTCCTTTGTTTGATGTTTGGATTTTCAACGTATAAAAACAATGTTCTTCGATCTCTTCCAAGCTCCTTAGCTAGATCTACGAGAGATAAGCTTTCTGCAAGGCCTGCAACAACACGTTCCTTTTCACTGCCACTCGACCCTAATAAGGCACTTTGTTATGTACTTGCAATGCACTAAATTTCACTTCTCTGTATTTCATAGCAATTTCAAAATTAAAAAAAAAATATTGACCCGCAATAAAGCGATACACAGGGTTCAGATTATTTAGCATTTTGAATAGGTCGGCATGTATTACTTTATCAAAGGCTTTTGAGAAATCGATACAACACAGGTAAAAGGCCTTTCTGCATCTTTATGCATCTTTCTGTCAGCATCATCATTGTGAATATGGCATTTGTTGTTTCCTTGTCTGCGACAAATCCAAATTGCAATTCTGATATTTCATCAGCATTTTCAGTAGGAGCTTCAATGTATAGCTCAACGGGCTAATCGTTCTGTGTCGGGTGTTCCAGGTTTCTTGTGGAGTGTGATGAATGTGGAGATAATCATATCTACTGGAATCTTTCCAGCGTCATAAATATTACTATTCGACTGCCAACTAACAAAAAAAAAACAAACAAACAAAAAAAACAAAAAAAAACGTCGGAATAAGCTGAGCGACGATCAAATTACCCAAACAAATTTTCTTAGATAAGTTCTGATGAAAGCACATATTTGCAAATTTAACCTTCTCATTTTAAACATTCACCATTTTCTGTTGTAAATGATTTTTTTTATTATTTATTATTATTATTTTTTTTATTATTTTTTATTTTTATCATTTACTATTTTTTATTTTTTATTAATTATTATTTTTTATTATTTATTATTTTTATTATTATTTTATTATTTATTATGTTTTTTATTATTTTTTATTTTTTATTATTTATTATTTTTTATTATTTATTATTTTTTTATTATTTTATTATTTATTATTTTTTTTATTATTTTATTATTTTTTTTATTATTTTTTAGTTTTTTGTTATTTATCATTTATTATTTTTTATTATTTATTATTTATTTTTATTATTTTTTATTTTTTTTATTATTTATTATTTTTTATTTTTTATTATTTATTATTACTATTGCTATTAAGATGAACAGATAGTTTATTATTGCCTATTTTAGCAAGTGTTTCATACGTTTCCACTGGAATAGAGTCCGGTCCAACAGCCCTTCACTGGTATAGAGTCTGGTTCAACAGCCTTTCCTTTGTTAATTTCTTTGATGGCATTTTCAACTTCTGCCTCGAAGATCTATCGATGTAATAATCTCGGGCGTATTTCTCTGTCGTCATAAAATATATTCTGCCCATCTGTTCAGTATGCCTTTTTTATCCATCAGAACATTCCCATTTTTCTGACTTTATACAGCCGCTATGAGAAGATAATTTCTTGCCTGTGATGTCATTGATCTTGCTGTGAATGTATTTACTATCTGTTATTTTTGTCCACTCAATTTCCTTTCTCATTGCGCATTAAGCCACGCCTCTTTTGCCTCAGCACACATCTTTATTTCTTTGTCCATGGATTTATACTTGGCGGAGTTATTCTTTTCCTCTCGTCTCCTGTTCATTTTGTCAAGAGTTTCTTGTGTTATCCATTTCTTGTGCTCTTTTGTTTTCTTCTATCACCTCCTTGATGCTATTCGTCAGCTTTTCCCATTGACTTCTTTTTTTACATGGTGGTCACCACTTATCAAGGCCCCGAAGCCACTCGGGGATAAGGGTTATTGCGTATAAAGTAATCAATGGGATAGTATCGTAGTAATCGTTAGTATTGGAGTTTTGATAAAGTGTCTTACTTAAGGGGGGCGGTTCATCAGGAATTTGTTTATGTTGGACTTGAAGACATCCAAGTTGTAGTCAAGTAGGAAACAACCAAACGGAAGAGAGTTCCACGGGCGTGCACTTCTAAGAAAGAAGCTTTGTTCATGGAATCTACGTTTTGATTTAGGCACAGTTAAAGAGCGGGGAAAATTATTGACAGTGGTTTCAGCTAGACGGGTATTTATCGTGAAAGATTGGCGAGGGCGGACCAGAGATTGGAGCTCAGACGAGCACTTGCCATGGAAATAACGATAAAACAAAGATAGGCTCGCACCGTCTCTTCTGTGGGAGGGAGGTTGCAGGAAGGTGACCACCTCTGAGGTCGAAAATCTGTTAAGTGCCATTGAAACCTCCCCTTAAATGCACTGTCTTAAACAGGTTGAAATTATAATTTGGTTGATGTTTTGTTTTTTAAGGGGTTTCAACTTCAAGTTGAACGTGCACACAACAGGGATACGGTCACTACCACAGTCTGCTTTTGTCATAGACTTTACTTATTTGATTGCATTTTGGAAGCGGGATTGGATCAAGATGGATCTGGTTGCGTTGTATATCGCCTGGACTCATCCATATCTACTTTCTTCTTGGATTATTCTCATGCCATGTATTGGTTTCAATTTATTCATTTTTCCATAGACCATTCCACCGATCGTTCTCCCCTTTCGTTAATTTCAACGAATCCACGTGAGCCAACAATGTTTCTAATTCTATTTCCCCCAAGTTTGGTATTAAAATCGCCCATTATAATCTTGACATTAGATGGTTTCAGTTGCTTCAGAGTTTCCTTCAGTTTTTCATGGAACGTTTCTATTTCTACATCATCATGATCTGATGTTGTAGCATATATCTCTGGGATGCTGATGTCAAAAGGTTTGGCACTGAGAGCCACTGCCATAATTCGGTCTGATATTTTAGTATTTTCAAAATGTTGGGTGAGATTATTATGGCGACGCCCCCTTGATCTTGTTCACCACCAGAGTAGAGCATTATAACCGTCTGTCTCCTGTTCCTTTCCCATCTCACATCTGCAAATTTTAAGATGTCAATCTCCATTCTTTTCATTGTCAAATTAGCCGATCTGCTTCTTACGTTCAATGTTACTATCTTCTTTGGTTTATTTTTTGCTGTCGGAGAGCAGTTTGATGCCGATCAGGTTCCACCTGTCTATCATGGTAATCCTAACCCCTCTCCCACAGAAGAGACGTTGCGAGCCTATCCTTGTTTTATCGTTATTTTCATGGCAGGTGCTCGTCTGAACTCCAATCCCTGGTCCCCCCTCGCCAATCTTTCATGAAAAACACCCGTCTAGCCGAATCCATTGTGAAAAATTTCCCCCACTCTATATCTGTGCCTAAATCAAAACGCGGATTCCATGAACAAAGCTTCTTTCTTAGAACTGCACCCCTGTGGAACTCTGTTCCGTCTGCCTGCTTCCCTCCGGACTACAACTTGGATTTCATCAAGTCTAATGTTAACAAATTCCTAATGAACCGCCCCCTTAAGTAAACACTCCATCAAATCTCCACACTAACGTAATGTACTTGCAATAACCCTTATCCCTGAGTGGCTTCCGGGCCTTGATAAGTGGTGATCACTGTGTAAAAAAAAAAAAAAAAAAAAACCGAGCGAGGTGTTTTGATTCAGAACTCTATTCGCGCTGTTTCTCGAATAATGAGTTTGTCATAACTTTTATTGCAGTTGTACAGACAGTTGGTTGCAGTTTCTTTCTGCCCGAGCAGTACCCATACTTGGCGATTGTCCTAACCATTGTACTCAGAGGTATCTTCTGCTCAACACAGCGGAAACCACGAACAAAATTATTTCTGTTTGCTTTCGTAAACCATCAGTCACCTACTTTCTATGACCCCACGTTACCCTGATCGGGGAGCTAAAGTGGGTTCTCGGCCATACCTGGCGGAGGAAAGGACACGTCTTACTTTTCCTTTGACAATGGTGCTATCACATCTGAAAGTGACACAATGTTCAACGAGCTTTGCAGGAAACCTTGTTTCATTACCCTGGGCACGCCCTTGTTATTCGTGGCAACCCAGCGATGTAGTTTGAAAGTGCTGGAACTGGTCCTGTTTTCATAACTTGGATCGGCAGAGAGCACGAATTGCACAGCAGCGCATCTCTAACTTCGCTCGTTGAACATTGTGTCACTTTCAGACATGATAGAAGGCTCCTATCGCTTTTGGAATTTGTACACAACTGACCGACTAACAGACGGTCTGCAACAAAGAAAGAAAACCGATCTTGATCAAACGGAAATGAAATCATGTCGTGTTTTCTAGGACGACAATTTTATCATTCCATTCTGTAGTTATAATTAGTACGGCACAATCACGTTGACACACCAGTTTTCGCTGGATAACCGAAGTTAAGCAATGTTGAACCTGGTCAGTACTAAATGGATGACCATTTGGGACTTTCAGGTGCTGTATGTGCTCTCCGCTTATTTCAGCATTGTTTCCAGTCGTCCTAGTCTTCTCATTGCCACTGGACTGCAACAGTGCCGATTCAGGAGACGGGTGGTTGAGGATTGCGCAACCCTTGCCTCACAATTACACGCGCTGCTGCCCCTAAGGAGTATCCTTTGTCTTTCAAGACTGAACGGAAGCATGGATTATAACTAGAGCTATGACGACAGCATATTCTTTTCATTGTTTTGTGTATCCGTTGATATCTTATGTGCTTTTATATAGAGTGATGAGGTTCTTGGTTTATTAACTGTGTCTGTGTCGGATATATACTCGAAAGTCAAAACAATGAAAAGAATATGCTGTTGTCATTTTGTAATTCATCTCTCTCATTGTTCTTTACTATCATTTCTTTCTGTCTTTTTTTTCTTTCTGTCTTTTTTTTTTCTTTCTGTCTTTTTTTTCTTTCTCGTTATTCATTACAAATTTCCCTCCCACTTATCCTCTTTTTTTATTACAATTTCACCCCAAACAAAGCACATTGCCACTTTGATGTAGGGGGTCTACTATCAGGGACATAAGCTACAGGGGTACTATGTGGTGAGTTGGGCAGCAAGATGTCGGTTCACGTTACACTTGAACTTCTGCATGTCAGTACAGTTGGGGAAACAGGAACCCGGGAGGGAATTCCAAAGTCCAGCGGTTCTGGGGAAGAAACTACTTGAGTAGAAGGCTCTCTTACATCTAGGGATCTCAACTGTGAAGGGGTGGGATTTTGCTGCTTGTCGGGTTTGTCGGGGTATTTACGTCGAGGGGATACAAGTGCTAGCAGTTCGTCAGAGCATTCACCATTAAAATACTTGTAGAACAGGCAGAGGGATGCTACATTTCGTCGATGGGGCAGAGGCTGAAGCTTAGATGACAGTTCTGGACCTATTAGGTTGGCAACTCTCTTTTGAACCCTGTCTAGGAGTGAGAGACTAGTAGCAGACGCACAAGCCCAAATATGACAACAATACTCCATACATGGACGAATGGTGGCCTTATAGAGGTACAGGATACTTTCGGGCGTTAGTAGCTTTTTAGCATGGTAAAGAGAACCTACCTTTTTCGCAGCGGTCCTGGCAATGTTCTCAATGGAATTTTTCCAACTCATGTTTCCTGTGAACGTTAGGCCGAGGAGTTTAAAAGATGTACTCTCAGATAAAGATTATTTGGCCATTGCTATTGGTGGAAGAGAAGATTTCTTGTAAATATTGAAGGAAACAAGTTTAGTCTTAGCAGCATTGAATGTGACCATCCATTTTTTGTCCCCATTACTCTGCAGATTAGAGGTCATCCTCTAGTGTTTCTGTCATTTTTCTAGATATGTGTTCATTTGATTTCCTGTCTTTAATTTCTTTTTTTTTTTCATGCATCCACTTTTGTCTTTTTCGTTTTCTGTAATTTCCTTTATTGTAATTTTTTTTTTACTTCTTTCTGTGTTCAATTTTCTTTTCCCCCTTCTTTTCGTATTTCTTCAGTATCCCTTTACTCCTGATCTTAAATGGAACACTTACATCAAGTCTGTTGCCAAGGTCGCTGGAAAGATGGTGGGATCCTTCTACCGCTCCAGAAGATATCTCACTACTGATGCAATTCTCTATCTATATAAAAGCCAAGTACGTCCAAGGATGGAATACTGTTGCCATATCTGGGCAGGAGCTGCTAAAAACAGCCTATCCTGCCTTGACAGAGTACAAAATAGACTTCGTGCTTAGTGGGGATGCCCTTTTCTCTACCCTGCAACCTCTCCCCCACAGAAGAGACGTTGCGAGCCTATTCTTGTTTTATCGTTATTTCCATGGCAGGTGCTCGTCTGAACTCCAATCTCTGGTTCCCCCTCACCAATCTTTCACGAAAAACACCCGTCTAGCTGAATCCACTGTGAAAAATTTCCCCCACTCTATATCTGTGCCTAAATCAAAATGCGGATTCCACGAACAAAGCTTCTTTCTTAGAACTGCACGCCTGTGGAACTCTGTTCCGTCCGCCTGCTTCCCACTAGACTACAACTTGGATGCCTTCAAGTCCAATGTTTATAAATTCCTAATGAACCGTCCCCTTAAGTAAACACTTCATCAAATCTCCACACTAAGGTAATGTACTTGCAATAACCCTTATCCCCGAGTGGCTTCCGGGCCTTGATAAGTGGTGATCACTGTGTAAAAAAAAAAAAAATCCCATCTTGTTTTTTTTTTGTTTTCGTTCAAGTTTGTTTGTTTGTTCCTTTATTTGTAATTTATTTTGCAATTCTTCCCAAATTGTGCTATTTCTTTGTCCCCCCTTCTTTCCTTTGTTTATTTATAGTTTATTTCTAACTTTTCTTTCGAGTTATGGCATTTTCTTTATTCCATTTCTTCTTTTTAAGCCATTTATCTTTTACATTCTTTGTTTTTTTCTAGTAAATTTTTCACGTCCTCCCGAGTTATGCCCCTTTATTTATTTATTTTCTTGTAATCTTTAATCTTTCTTTTTTTTTTTTAAAAAAAAACTTTTCTTCAC
Organism: Euprymna scolopes; assembly: GCF_053919585.1. Classification (NCBI taxonomy): domain Eukaryota; kingdom Metazoa; phylum Mollusca; class Cephalopoda; order Sepiida; family Sepiolidae; genus Euprymna; species Euprymna scolopes. The sequence goes on along the minus strand of NC_136520.1, from coordinate 57,491,825 downwards.
CCCTTGCAAAGCATATCGCCACTTGGACGGAAGGGGCTACTATTTGGGTCCATGTCTAGGAAAGATTAACAAGATATTTGTTTATGTTACATTTTAACTTCTGCATATCAGTACAGCCAGGGAAGCAGGCAGAAGGAAGGGAATTTCAAAATCTAGCTGTTCGAGGGAAGAAGCTATTAGAATAGAAAGCTTTCTGACATTAAGGGACAACAACAGTGAAGGGGTGAGATTTTGTTGCTAAGCGGGTTTGTCGGGGATATGTACGTCGAAGGGGTACAAGTGAAACAAGTTCATCTTTCTTTTACAGTCTTTCTTTCTAATTAACGTTTCCCTTCTTTTCGAGTTATGCCCCTTTCTTCACTTCTTTCCTCAGTTCCCTAACCTTTTATATTCTTTCTTTCTAATTAACGTTTCCCTTCTTTTCGAGTTATGCCCCTTTCTTCACTTCTTTCATCAGTTCCCTAACCTTTTATATTCTTTCTTTCTAATTAACGTTTCCCTTCTTTTCGAGTTATGCCCCTTTCTTCACTTCTTTCCTCAGTTCCCTAACCTTTTATATTCTTTCTTTCTAATTAACGTTTCCCTTCTTTTCGAGTTATGCCCCTTTCTTCACTTCTTTCATCAGTTCCCTAACCTTTTATATTCTTTCTTTCTAATTAACGTTTCCCTTCTTTTCGAGTTATGCCCCTTTCTTCACTTCTTTCCTCAGTTCCCTAACCTTTTATATCCTTTCTTTCTATCTAGTTTCCGACTTCCTTTTCGTTTCTTTTTTTCTTCCTCCTTTCTTTCTTTCTATTTACTTTTTCAAGGAATCGCGAGTAATGGCCATTTATTTATTTTATTTCCTTTTTCTTTGTAGTTTATTTCTGACTTCCACTCGAATCATTCTCTCTTTTTTTTGATTTTCTTTCTTTCACTTTCTTCTTTATTTCTTACCCGCCCCTTTAAATTGTGCACTTTCTTTCTTTCTTTTCGTAGAGGCTAATGATAACATCTAATACATATTAGCGTCACCGATGATCACGTCTTCTTTTCTATGCCATTCTTTTCCCTTTTTTTCCTTTCTTTTAACCGTTCGCCATGACAGCATGACACTAAGTAGATCGCCCTCTTTGCAACGTACTCATATCAATTTGACAGATCTACAGCAATCTACTCCGAGACTCGACAAATTCTATCCCGTCCAATGAAAGGCGTCAGCATCCGGCGCTAAATAATCTTCAAGAAGCGTGATAGTAATCTGCGACTTGTCACTGATGCGCGCCCACCCGTCACTGCAATGTTTATCCGTCCATTCCCCGTGTTCCAGTCCGGTGGGCCCCTTACACGAAGAGCGACTTATCTTAAGAGTTTGTTATCTCGCAAGTTCAGTGCCTTGACGCCTTTAGTAATGAGCTGAAAAAATTTAGGGGGTCCAACATGACCCTTTTGAGAACATTTTATTGAGGCAAATATGATTTTGATCAGGAGATTTTGATTTTTGTCTTTACGCTTATTTCTAGGATTCACAATATATATATATATATATATATATATATATATATATATATATATGTGTGTGGATTTTTTTAACAATCAATTTTAATACCTTTTAAATGGTATTATATTGATTATTGTACCAATATTAACCTCGGTTTAGCTCGATGAGAATTCAGAGCAATATAATTTATACAATCAGAAAAAACAACACCTTTTTTTTTTTTTTTTTTTTTAGTAGTACACAATTTTTGTTTTTATTATTTTTTATGACATGTTATTATATATTTTTCTTAGTCTGACAGCTGTTTCGAAGGGTAAAAGGACAAACGGTTGTTTTAATTATAACATACCGAATTTTCATTATTTACCGTTCTCTTCGGAGACAATTAAAATCAATTAATTACAGTCAAAAAATTGTTTTTAAAAACTCACATGGGGATGGAATTTTTTTTATCGAGGTTGCCATCTTTATAAATGTTCCATGGGTTTTTTATAGATCTATATTTTCTTTTTGTTTGTTTGGCAACCTCGATAAAAAAATTCCATCCCCATGTGAGTTTTTAAAAACAATTTTTTGACTGTAATTAATTGATTTTAATTGTCTCCGAAGAGAACGGTAAATAATGAAAATTCGGTATGTTATAATTAAAACAACCGTTTGTCCTTTTACCCTTCGAAACAGCTGTCAGACTAAGAAAAAATATATAATAACATGTCATAAAAAATAATAAAAACAAAAATTGTGTACTACTAAAAAAAAAAAAGGTGTTGTTTTTTCTGATTGTATAAATTATATATATATATATATATATATATATATATATATATATATATATATATATATATATATATAATGTGAAATTTTGTTGAAAATTCAAAGTCTCACGTTTTCTTTTTTTTTAGAACCTTCGTTTATTTACTGGATTTTTTTCCATTACAGCTGTTTCATTAGTGGGAAGGCAATTTTACGATTTATGTGTCCATAAAAATATCCTGACTCCACCGACTTCTTCAGATGTTTTGCCATTAGATTTTTACAACAAAAGGTATATTTTAAACATGCTGAGCATCGTATTAGGGTAAAAAGACTTCCAAAGCCATGCTTCCTCACTTCCGCCATCTTTTTGTGTTATGTAAAGATAGTTTTCCGTTTTAACCCGTAGTTTCTTATTTTTATTTTTTATTTATTTATTTATTATTTATTTTTGTTTTAATTTCCCCCTTTTTTCCTTTCCCTATTTGTTTTTTCCAGTTATCTTATAATTTTATTTCTACATCCACGCGTGTTTATTTTAATATTCCTTTTTTTGCTTAATGTTTGAATTCGTGTTTTTACCTGGTCCTTCTGTAAAGGGGAGGTCACTCTCATGATATCAGTTTTTATATCAAGGATTACCTCCCTTGCACCTTATATATATATATATATATATATATATATATATATATATATATAGTTATCCACATATAGTACTGTTTCACTGTATCACAACTCATCGGTGCGACTAGACTAGCACCCATCCCTAGCCAAGAGTTGAACCTACAGCTTTCTAGTTGATAGTGGGCAGTTCTAACCTCAGTTCTATGGGATCGGTGCTCATAAACGACCTCATCAAATACCCATTTATATAGACACTTGCCCACTGCTTTTACAGTGCTCGACCTGCTGTTGATATACAAACCAGCAAGCAGAGAACATCGCAGCGGGTGAAATCATTTTACGAAAGTGCTCTACCCTTAAGATACTAATTGGCTGCCTGCTGTTGCCTGGTCGTAAAATACGTTTAAATATGATATTTTAATTTATGCAGATTTTTGTATTCATTATTAAAGAGCCAATAATTATATTGTATTTAAGTACTTAGTAGTAATTTCAAAGTAAAAACAAAAGATGACTTGGTTGCTATCAGCTAGAATCGAAACCAAACTATTTTCTGCCATAGTTGTTACCGTTTGAACTATTATCGGATGGATAAGAAAACGACTTTGATGTATAAATTTATATTTGTGCATGCGTACACGAGCACTGTAAGTCGATTTATGTCTCCTAAGTTCCAATATTTTTCAACTTTGACTCCTTAGCAGCTATTTTTACCGGCTAAAATAAAATCGAATTTGTTCCACGGGTCTGAATCCACTCTATATCATGCTTCAAGTCTGTAGAAAAAAAATTGATGGAGGAGTTTGGTAAAAACGGTTCCTAAGATGGCCAGGAAATAACATTTTAGTATGTATTAGGTTGGTACAAAAACAAAATCGTTTTCTCACATATATCACTTTTATATATGATTTATGATTTAATTCATTGATATATATAGTCATGTTATATATAATTTTCAAACGTGTTTTTCGCTCTATCAAATCGTGTTTTCGTTCTCAATGTCTTCATTCATTTTTCTGAAGTTTTTTCGACAGTATGGACAAAATTAAAATCCGCACGATTTTCTTGTTTCAGTTCAAACTGGACCGAAAAGCTGCCGAGACAGCTGGTTATATCAATGATGTGTTTGGCTCAGGAACCACTAAGGAATGTGTGGCACAACGGTGGTTCAAGAAATTTCGCAATGGTGACGAAAGCCTCGAAGATGAAGACGGTGGCGGCCGCCGATTGCGGTTTATAACGAACATTTGAAAACCTTAATTGAAGCCGATCCTCGCAAAACCACACGAGGTTGCTGTTGAACTCGAGATCGACTACTCAACAGTCGTTCGCCATTTAAAGCAAATAGGGAAGTCCAAAAGCTGGATAAATGGGTGTTGCATGAACTGAACAATAATAACAGAATTGTCGTTTTGAGGTGTCTTCTACGCTACTTCTGCGCAACAAAAATGACCCATTTCTCGAGCGAATTGTGACGTGTGATAAGAAGTGAATCTTCCACGACAACCAGCGACGTTCGGCACAGTGATTGGATGCCGGAGAATCGCCACAACACACCCCGAAGCCGAAATTGCACCAAGAAATGTTATGATGACTATTTAGTGATCTGCGGTCGGTCTCATCCATCACAGCACGTTGAATCCGGGCGAAACGATTACAGCGAAGAAGTACAGCCGACAAATTGACGAAATGCACCAGAAGCTCCAACGTATGTGTCCGAGGTTGGTCAACATAAAGGGATCAATTCTCCTCCATGCAAAGGCTCGGCAGCATGTTTCTCAACTAACCCTGCAAAAGCTGAACGAATTGACCTACGAGACTCTGCATCATCCACCATATTCACCGGACCTCTAGCCCACCGATTATCACTTTTTCAAGCATCTCGACAATTTCCTGTGCGAAAAATTGCTTCAAAAGCAGAGATGATGCCGAATCGGCCTTCAATGACTTCATTGCTTCTAGAACTCCGGATTTTTATACTAAATGGATAAATAAACTTGTTTCTTATCGGCAAAAATGTGTCGATTCTAATGGTTCTTATTTAGATTCATAAAGTTTATCATGAAAGGAGTTTTGATTTTTTTAAATTGAACGTCAAAAACGACATTATTTTTGCACCAACTTAATATATTTATTTAAACAAAAATTTTAGGCTACATATATGCATACATATTTCTGTTGCGATTTCATCCCTTTCAATAACTGCTGCAAATCATCTCGCATTATCACAGATGTCGTTTACGTGGATTCTTTGTAAGCAACGATTGTTGACCTCTTGAATTTGAATAACAAGGACTTGTCCTGCCTTGATAGAGTTCAAAATAGACTTCGTAGCCTCGTAGGAGATGTCCTTTTCTCTTCCTTGCAACCTCTATCTCAAAGAAGAGATGTTGCGAGTTTGTCTCTGATGTATCGTTATTTTCATGGAAAGTGTTCGACTGAGCTTCAATCTATGGTCCCCCCTCGCAAAACTTTCACAAGAAACACTCGTCTAGCTGTAAACACTATCAATAATTCCCCCCACTCTTTATCTGTGCCTAAACCTAAACGTAGATTCCATGATCAAAGCTTTTTTATTAGAACTGCACGCCTGTGGAATTGTCTTCCGTTTTCCTGCTTTCCGGCTGATTACAATATGGTTGTCTTCAAGTCTAACGTAAATAAGTTCTTGATGAGCCGTTCCATATAAGTTATCAAATTTAACAAATTTTCATTACTAATGATTATTATATTGTCCAATTTCTACTGTACACTCTTTAACCCTTATCCTTGAGTGGCCTCTTGGCCTTGATAATGAGTTGATACCTATGAAAAAAAAAAGAAAAAGTCCAATGTGAACAAGTTCTAATTGAATCGTCCCCCTAATAATCCAAGTTTCAAAATTCCCACTGTTTACTATGCTAAAATCACAATGACTAATGTATACCTATTAACCCTTATCCTCGAGTGGCCTCTGGGCCTTGATAAGTGGTGACACCCTTGTAAAAATAAAAAAATAAAAAAATTATTCCGATACTATTTGCTCTTTCGTTGTCTCGCTTCCTCCTCAGTCTTTTCGCCCTCCTTTGCTCTTCATGACCATTTTGTGTGGTACCAGTCTGGACTAGTGCAGTGCCCTGACTTTCACGAAAAAGCACTCGTCTATCTGAAACCACTATCAATAATTTCCCCCACTCTTTATCTGTGACTAAACCTAAATGTAGATTCCACGAACAAAGCTTCTTGGAACTGAAGGTCTGTGGAACTCTTTATCATTTTCCTGCTTTCCAACTGACTACAATATGGTTGTCCTCAAGTCCAACGTAAACAAGTTCTTGATGAGACATTCCCTTTAGTAATCACAAAAGCATGTGGACCTGATCTAATCCCGGCTGTGCTATTAAAAATGCTCGGCTGAGGTTGCTCCAGTTCTCTCCGAACCTTTCAACAAATGCTTTAACGAAGCTTGCTTCCCTGACTGCTGGAAGCTACTTCTGTGACACCAGTTTACAAGAATTTTGACAAAAGAACTGACCCATTATATTATCGCCCCATTAGCCCCCTTCTTTTCACCAAAATATTTGAGTCCATAATTAATCAAGCTCTAGTCCACTACCTTACAGTTGCTAAACTTCTGTCCGACTACCAATATGGATTTATGCAAGCCCGTTCAACTGCAGCTATCCTAACTGTAATCTTTGAACATATATACCATGCGCTAGATAAGACAGACGAGGGGGAGGGCAGTAGCCTTCATCATCATGTGCTGTCCTTCATGTCCGAAGACGACTTCCTGTGAACCATCATTCTCCACTTGTCACGATCGCGACTGAGGGTCTGCCAGCTTCCAGTAGGGATCAACCTGTCCTTTAGATTTCGTTTGACGGTGTCACGAAACCTGAGCTTAGGCCTGCCTATGCCTCGTACCCCATCCTCCAGTTGTGAAAACAGTATCTGTTTTGGTAGTCGGTAGTTCTCCATTCTGTTTACGTGCCTGGCCCATCTCAGGTTTTTTCGGATGAGCAGGTCATTACATGCTTGGGAGATTGGCTTGTGGTAGGATCTCCCTGTTGCTGACAAAGTCATACCACTTGACATTTAAAATCTGCCGGAGGTGTCTCATCATATAGGTGTTGAGCTTGCGGGCTACCAGTTTGTACACTGGCCAAGTTTCTGCACCGTATAAGAGTGACGAGAGGACGATGGTGCGGTACACCAAGCATTTAGTTCTGAAAGTCAGTAGCCCTAGATACATCTAAATCATTTGACAGGGTAGCGCACGATAATGTTCTCATGAAAATCAGATCACATGGTATTACTAGACGAATATTTAACATAATAAAATCCTTCTTAAATAAGAGAAGAATCCAGGTTGTCTTCGATGGTCGTACGTCAGAACAATATAATATAAATGCGGGTTTACCCCAGGGGTCGATCTTTGTACCTTTATTATTTCCGATATTCATAAATGACCTCCCTGAAAAAAAAATGGTCTCTCAGATGGGTATATTTATTGACAATGCCACGTTCTATTACAAGCACAAGGCGAAAACGAATGAACATATATCCAAGGCAATGGCGGAAACCCTAGAGGAAGACCTCCAATCTGTAGTGGAATAGGGACAAAAATGGACGGTAACGTTCAATGCTTTCAAGGCCAATCTCGTTTCTTTTAATAATTACAAGAAACCTTCTCAACAACCAATGGCTATACATTGCCTGAAAGTAGTTTGTTCAAACTCCTCGGTTTAAAGGAACATAATTTAGAGCAGAAATATATCGAGGCTGCTGCTAGGAAGGTGGACTCTCTCTACCGTGCTAGAAAATTTCTTTCGCCTGAAAGTATCCTGTACCTCTATAAAGCGATCATGTATGGAGTATTGTTATTACATTTAGGTCACATTTAGGTTGGTGCATCTGCTACTAGTCTCTCACTCCTAGACAGAGTTAAAAAGAGAGTCGCCAACCTAATAAGTCCCAAACAGTTAGCTAAGCTTCAACCTCTGTCCCATCGACGAAATGTTTCATCACTCTGTCAGTTTTACAAACATTTTAATGGTAGAAGCTCTCACGAACTAGAAGCCCTTGTACCCGCTTAACCTAAACACCCTGGACAAACCCGACAAGCAGCTAAATCCCACCCCTACATAATAGAGATCCCCAGATTCCAGAAAATGTTCTACTCTAATAGTTTCTCCCTCAGAACTGCTAGACTTTGGAATTCTCTTCCGGGTTCCTGCTTCCCCGACTGTACTGACATGCAGAAGTTCAAGTGTAATGTGAACAGACATCTCGCTACTGAACTCCCTACATAGTACCCCTGCAATTTATGTCTCAAATAGCAGTCGTCTACTTACAAGTGACACTGTGCCTTGTTTGAGGTAAAAGTGAAAAAATCTCTGTCTGTCTGTCTGTCTGTCTGTCTCTCTCTCTCTCTCTATATATATATATATATATATATATACTAGCGGGGGTACCCGGCGTTGCCCGAGTGTTTGTTTCCGGGACGGGGGGGGGAGTTTTAAAAAATGTTATGGTAGGTAAGTAGGAAGGATCAAACCCGGAGTCATGAGTAAAAGTAGGAAAATAAAGTGTGAAAAAAAAAAAAAAAAAAAAATCTGCAACGTTAACAGTTCGGCCACCAAGAAAAGTCCATTCCAGTTGTTTAGGAAAAAAAAAAAAAAAACGACTACGGTAGGTCGGCGCGAACGTGAAAATATAATGTGAATTGTCCAGCACGCTAACCACTACGCCACAGAGCACTGCAGCTTAGTTCAGTGATTTTAAATAACTTCACATGAAAGAACTACGAAGCCAAACCGGTGTTCTCTTCTCAACTGTTCCTTGTGAACGATCCCCAAACGGTGTTAAGTGGTGGCAGGGGGAGGAGGAATTTATTAGAGAGAAAATATTTTACCACTTCCATTGATCTTAACCGATTTTGGCCGTGACTTCTCAGCAGAAAAAGTATAGAAATCTAAGATTATCGAGGAATTTGAGAAATAATAAGCCTATAACACACCTAAGATATTGTTCTGTCGTTTGTGCATATTACATTTGCATGAAATATATTGATTTTTAATCCTATTAATGTCAAAATCAGACGGGAAAAAATGAGTTCATTTTATTTATATAGAGATAGCGGGGGTACCCGGCGTTGCCCGAGTGTTTGTTTCCGGGACGGGGGGGGAGTTTTAAAAAATGTTATGGTAGGTAAGTAGGAAGGATCAAACCCGGAGTCATGAGTAAAAGTAGGAAAATAAAGTGTGAAAAAAAAAAAAAAAAAAAAAATCTGCAACGTTAACAGTTCGGCCACCAAGAAAAGTCCATTCCAGTTGTTTAGGAAAAAAAAAAAAAAAACGACTACGGTAGGTCGGCGCGAACGTGAAAATATAATGTGAATTGTCCAGCACGCTAACCACTACGCCACAGAGCACTGCAGCTTAGTTCAGTGATTTTAAATAACTTCACATGAAAGAACTACGAAGCCAAACCGGTGTTCTCTTCTCAACTGTTCCTTGTGAACGATCCCCAAACGGTGTTAAGTGGTGGCAGGGGGAGGAGGAATTTATTAGAGAGAAAATATTTTACCACTTCCATTGATCTTAACCGATTTTGGCCGTGACTTCTCAGCAGAAAAAGTATAGAAATCTAAGATTATCGAGGAATTTGAGAAATAATAAGCCTATAACACACCTAAGATATTGTTCTGTCGTTTGTGCATATTACATTTGCATGAAATATATTGATTTTTAATCCTATTAATGTCAAAATCAGACGGGAAAAAATGAGTTCATTTTATTTATATAGAGAAGATAGAAGAAGAATAGAAGAATAGAAGAAGAAGAGAAGATATATATATACTTTCTGATCAGCGAATGTTTCACACTCCCATATTTTTATTGTCATTGGAATCGGCGAAATCGCCCATTTTTCAATGAAATCGATTGATTACCTGCACTGGTTTGGGACCAATCGCGATGCACCGGGAGGAAGCTGCAGTGACTTAGTCCGCAATACGTTGCACTATAGAGAACCTTCTGTTGATTTTATAAAATTATTTTTTATATATAATGGCTTGAATTAACTTTGAAAAAAAAAAAAAAAAGTATCATACTTCAATTTTCTTCTAAACAGAAACATTCATTTCCGACGCACCCTCGTCATATCTGTCCAGTTGGGCCTTTCGGCTTGTGATGTAATAAAACTTCACAAGAGCACTTGTGATGCTAGGCCGTGGAAGGTGAGAAATTAGGTCCAAATTGCTTGTTTCTTCTTTCATCGTAGTATTTCGATTATCGGTTATCGATACTTATCGAAGACATCCTGATACAAAATTCATCTAAGAACATCGCGATGAACATAAAGTACGTTCGCGTGAAATTTCATAAAAACCGGCCTAATCGTTTTCGAGCACATAGGGAACAAACTCACCCACACAGACACACACACAGTCCTTAATATAATAGTAGAGTTATATGTATGTCTGTATATATATGCATATTTGTATATATATTATATATATATATATATGTGTGTGTGTGTGTGTAATAAGAGAGAGAGAGAGAGAGAGAGAGAGAGAGAGAGAGAGAGAACAAGAAAGAGATAAAGAGAGAGAGAGAGAGAGGGAGAGAAAGATACTAGACGTTTTTCTATTAAAACGGATAGAAGCTATAACTTGTTTACTTAGAATGAACGCTTTATGCCAAATTGGTACATTATGGTAAAGTTTGAGCACATTTTTTCATTAAATACTAATTTATATTAATCCCTAAACTGTGCAGCGCAAGTGTACTATGTTCCTTGTAACTTATCATTGCAAAAGCGTACACAAACTGTCAGTCAGATCGGCCATGTAGTTTCCGATCTAATGTTGAACTTACATTCTAGTGTCCATAAACCCCTAACTCTGCATCGAACCAATACCACAATACTTAGTAAGCTACACCTTGCCATAAAAGAGAGCTATACAAAATTTCAGTCATATCAGCTCAGTAGTTAACGAGAGAAAATATAACGGACATACATGCATACACACAGACAGACTAAAAGAAATATATTATAGATTTAAGAGAAAATCTGAAGAAAAAATTAATTTCCAAATGGATAATTGTTCCTATATTATAACCTTTCTGCCATACCCTTAAGAAACTGAAATTTGAGGAATATTTATTAATTTATGTCAAATACTTATTATTGTCCTGGTAACTTCACCAAATTGCAATATGTTATATAGTATGTGTGCATAAACGGCAGCAAGACGGTGTATGTGATATCTTCGTGGGGAAGAAATGTGTGTTTAAATGCGCCTCTTTATAAAATGTGCATACGCGTGATCGTCTATTCGTGAGTGTCTTTGAAATTGATATACGTTATAAGTGTTGGGATGTAAAAAAATCAAATGAGATCATACCTTTTTGTAACGGTTTCCATATTGGTCGGTTCAGTTGTTTGAATCATTGGACTTTGAGTGAGAGAAAGAGAGTGAGAGCGAAAGAGAAAGAAAGAGAGCGAGAGAGAGAGAGGGAGAGAGAGCGAGAGAGAGAGAAAGAGAGCGAGATAGAGAGCGAGAGCGAGAGCGAGAGAGAGAGAGAAAGAGAGCGAGAAAGAGAGAGAGAAAGAGAGCGAGAGAGAACGAGAGAGAGAGAGAAAGAGCGAGAGAGAGAGAGAGCGAGAGAGAGAAAGAGCGAGAGCGAGAGAGGGAGAGAGAGAAAGAGAGAGAGTGAGAGCGAGAGCGAGAGAGAGAGAAAGAGAGCGAGAGAGAGAGAGAGAGAGCGAGAGCGAGAGCGAGAGAGAGAGAGAGAGAGAGAAAGAGAGCGAGAGCGAGAGAGTGAGAGAGAGCGAGAGCGAGAGAGAGAGAAAGAGAGCGAGAGAGAGAGAGAGAGAGAGAGAGAGAGAGAGAGAGAGAGAGAGAGAGAGTAACCCGAAACATTGGTAATGTATACATACAGGTTTTAATTCCGGAATCGTCCCATCTCCTAGAAGTTACAACCACCTTTCTAAATCACATCTCTAAATCTGTTGCCCCGACCCGCTTCCTCAGTCGTTTTGGGAAACCCATCCTATCTGTTTGGCTTCAAAACTAGACTGCACTAAAACTTTCACTGACAACGTAACCTCCTAAGATACACGTCAGCTTAAAGTTACTTCTATGACAGATTTTTCGAGGTTAAACTATTATTCCAAAACCTATTTTTTAATATTATTTATGCAAACATTAACTCTTCTAGTTTATTCCCATATAAACTTTGAATCTCAACAACAACTTGGAATCTCAACAAACTAATTTATCCAAACTTGCATGGTTATCCGGCATCGTCTGGGATTGCTTTATGCAGCATTCCTAAAAGCTAACAAAACTAAATGAATTTTTACAAAGCGCTCCTTCCTTTCATAAAACTAATTTGAACTAAATACAGTCCACCTTTAGACCCCTTACGTAACCGTGTCACAAATTCATAATGATCGGTTAATTAATTTATTAGCAAGTTCTGTACAAACACATATACAGGGTGACCTAAAAAAAAAAATGCTAAATGGAGGCCATCTAGAACATATGCTGTAGAACGGAGAACAAAAAGGCCAAGGGCTTTTATCGGCTAATACAGTGTGATCCAAAGAAAACGAGGGCATCCAATTGTTTTTCTTACAGTCAACGGAGAAAAAAGTCCAAAGACCCTAGTGTTTTAATGTGATGTTTTGAATATAATAAACTAGTTATGACCAAAGTTTCATTTCATTCGGACAAAACACTAAGGAACGGGGCCTAATTAGAGTTGGGGCCCGTTTTTTTTAAGTCACCCTGTATAACCATACTAGCAAGGTTACTCGACGTCACCCAGGATTGAATGAGGGTCAACGAATTTTTAACACTCCCATATTTTATAGTCATCAAAATCGATGAAATCACCAATTATTTTTTCAATCAAATCGATTTATTGCCTGCTCTAATTGCAGATCCGTTGCGATTCACCGTGAGAAGGCTTCACGTGCTTCTCGCAGTGACTTAGTTCACACTACATTGTAGTTTACATTGCACTGTAGAGAACCTACTGTTGATTTTATAAAATTATTTTTTATATATAATGTCTGGCAGTCAAGTTTCAAATGCAAAAATCAAGTATCACGCTTCAATTCTGCTTTAAACAGAAACATTAATTTCGAACGCGTATTTGTCATATCAAAACCTACTGTTGATTTTATATGCCTGGCATTACTGCTTGTGCGGTGATAATGGTTTGAATTTAAGTATAAAATGAAAAAGTCGAGTATCATGGTGCAATTGTGCATTAAACAAAACATTCATTTGGAACGCGCTCCTGTCATATCAAAGAACCTACTGTTGTTTTTATATGTTGGTTCTTTCAGCTTGTGTTATAATAAAACTTCTCAAATGCACTTGTGATGTTAGGCTGTATAAGGTGTTGACTTTGGTCAAAACTGTCTGTTTCTTCTCTCATCGGATTATATCGATTACAGATTATCGACACTTACCGAAAAAATATCGAAACAAAACCTATCTACGAACATTGCTAAGCGCAGAATGTATCTTTGTGTGAAATTTCATAAAGATCGACCCAGCCGTTTTCGAGTTCATATGGAACAAATTCGCAGACACACAGACACACAAAGTTCCTTTTAGAAAATAATAGTGATCAGCATAACTAACCTTGGCTAGAGGTAGGGCTTGTATTACTCTTAGTCGCATGGTTTTAATCCCCACATCTTGTATCCACAGTCTTCTTTATGCCAAACGGTGTTTAATTCTGTTAAATGGTTTTAAGTATATGGATTATTAATTTTGTTTTTTATTAACAGTAGTATTATTGGTAACAATAAAAAATATTAACAATGATACTTCTTAGCCAGTTAATACGGCCAAAGGTTAAAAACCATTGGTTGGTTGGTTGTTTTTGTTTTACGGCATACCAACCCTTTTCAGTTTATTCAATGCCGAATCCGGTGATTTTGAAGAAATTTTTTTAATAGAATATATTTGTTTTTTTTTGCAAGTCAGTTTCTATTTAACCCATAGTTGGGACCCTAACAGGTACTACCACTCCGGGTCAGAGTGGACCTGAGAGCAATGGCAATTAAAGGGTGGCTCCACACTCCCAGAGCCCGCAAGCTGGGGTCTCACCATCGGATATAGTTTAAGGTCATATCCAGGACCCCCATTGAGGGACTTTTACCCTCTGCAGGGAGGGGGGCAGTCGGCGTATTCTAATGCCCCACCGACAGGGCCGAAAAACCATTGGATTAGAGTTAGCGCTTTATGCCATATTGATGGTTGGCTATGATTAAATGTGTACTCATCTTGAATTAAATTAGGCGCCGCCAAAAATGGCCGCAAATTCAAGTTGTTGTTGTTTTTTAAAACGAAATTACATTCATTAAAATCCATTATTTCTGAGTAACTTTTTTTGTTCCAGAAAGATAAAACCCTGAATTTTATCATATAGAAAACAGAATAATGTAAAACTTTTTCTACTATTTTTAATTAAATTTTAAATGTTAAATTTTCCCAAAAAGTTAACAATTGACATTTTTTGTCTTACACAAAAAAACGTACATAAATATTTTTTAAAAAAGTTTTTGAAATAATTCATTTATTTATTTGTTGTCTAACTAAGATTTAGGATGATTTTCTATGAGAATATGCAAAAATATTATAATATAAGTACCTGGATTTCAAATAATTCCACTTATTCATACAGGCAAACAGTTACTACGCGTCGATCTAGAGTCTAGATCGACACTGTTTACGTTTGTATTCGATAAAAAGCAAACTATGGAAGACCAAACAGGCCAAAAAAACTTATTTTTCAGTAACGAAAATTTCAATGTATTATTAACGCTGAGGCTGGCCAGTACCAGATGGGTGACCATTTGTATGAGTTTGGTTTTTAATGTGTATGTGTGTGGGGGCCAGGCTCCCCAAAATGGGGGAGGGGCAATTTAAAGCAGAATAATAAAAAAAAATATTTCAGCGCGTTTGGTCTACCGTAGTCGAAAGGCGGCAAACGTTTTCAAACGGGATCGAAAAAATGATGCTATTTTTAACACAAAGGGCACAATATTTATCGAATTTTTATTTGTATCGATTCTTCAAAGCATGCCCTGTTTAATAATGGTCATGCATTATTCGGCTCGCTAAAAAAAATTGTTAATTTATTTATCAAAGATTTTAAAATGGCTTTTTTCGTATAAATATTAAATTTTTTTGTTTTGTTTTGCTTAACTTAAATTAATTATTTTACTTAACATATTCACCGAATTTCACACTTCAAAACTCAAAAGCGGGATAATTAAATAAAATCGAAGTTCTGATATTAAGACGTCAAAATAAGGTATGCAAACAATTTTTTTTTAAATCTATATTTCTGTCCCTTACAACAACACAATATGCTGTGTTCAGTTTCAGATGATTATTTTAAACAAGGGGGGGGGGTTTGTAAGTAATATATATATATATATATATATATATATATATATATATATATATATAAATATCGTTTATGAAAAATAAGTACACTGTTATAAAGTTCATTCTTCTCTTAATAACCGCTGAAAATTTCGTATTGATCGGATAATTACCTGATTTTTGGTAGATTTTTAAAAAGACGGTCCGTCAAAAAGTATTTACCTGCCCCCCCCCAGTTTTGGCGGTGCCTAAATTAAATGCTATATTTTAAATTTATTCCTATCAGTCCTTAACTCTGTATCGAACAGATACCATACTTCTTAGCTCGCTGCACCTCACAATAACAACGATTCGTGAAAAATTTCATCCAGGTCGACACAACATTTTTTTAGATACTTTTTAGAGTAAATGTGGTATTTATGGACTAATCTTTATTAATCCGTACTAATCTATATCCGTGCATTGAAAAGACACCATAATACTTAGTTTGCTGCACTTTATTATAACAAAGGTCGATACAAAATTGCTGCCAAATGTGCTATTGTGGTGACCAATCCTTATTAATCTGGCCATCAAACGGATACATAATACCTTATTCGCAGTACCACATCATAAAAAAGGCCCATACAAAATTTTAGCATGATCAGGCTAGTAGATTTCGAGACAGACAGACAAAATAAGAAAAATATAATATAGATTTATACCCTTGAAGCATAGTCGGTATTTCAATGATGCTTCATGCATTCCGACTTTTGTGTGATTCCTTAATTTCGTAAAATAACACACACGCGCGTGCGCGCGTACACACACACACACACACACACACACACACACACACACACACACACACACACACACACACAATACTCAATATTATACTGTAATAAAGATTATTAAATCCATGCAGGTTATACATTATTGATAATATATTCAAATCTACTTGCAAACGTAAAGAGAAAAAAAGTGTATGAAATTAAGAAAAAAATATAAATAAAAATAAATAAATAAAATGAAAAGAAAGAAAGAAAAAATATGCGAAAAAAAAAAAAAATGAACAGAAATTTTAGTACGTTGCAATGGAGTAAGAGACCGGTCGGGGAGGACTTATAATCTAGATAAATCCTTCGGTTTGATCGATGGCATATTAATTGAAGACATGTTGGTTGGACCAGGAGTATAAAATAACATTCGTAGACGTATTTATATATAATGCATTGAGTGCTTTATATATATATATATATATATATATATATATATATATATATATATATATATATATATATATATATATATATATAAAGCTGAATGTGTGTGGGTGTGTGTCTGGTCACGAATAGGCTCCTATATGCTTGACTATTTTAAAAAAACTGATTACATATAATGATAGAAGATGTATCGAGACACAGGAATGTGTATGTTTGATCTGGCAGAACGGTGGTTCATTAAAATTGTGGGGTGTGCGTTCGCGCCTGGTCTACAAACTATGGAAATAAAAAATTAAAAAAAAACGTTTACAAGTGTTTTTGATATAAATATACATAAGAATACTTTGATAAGTATGTTTTAACTTAAATAGGGATGGTATATTAAAATTGTGGGGTCTGCGTTCGCGCCCGGCCTCCATAGAATGGAAATAGGCACAAACTTTAATAAAGACTTTTCATATCTATCGGCGTAAGTATACTTTGATAATTATGTTTCAGTTTGAAGAAATATGGTATAATAAAATTATGGGGTGTTCGTTCGCGCCTGACCTCCATTGAATGGAAATATGTCATAAAGTTTAACAAGTTTTTTTTTTTTAATATAGATCCACAGAATATTGTGATAAGTGTTTCAGTGTGAACAGATATGGTATAATAAATTATGGGGTTTATCTATTTTATTTTTACTTTCATCATATTTTGCTTTGGTTTTGATACCCCCAAATTCGAAGCTATCTCTTTACAACACTTCCTTTTCATAACCTATCATACTTTCATAAATCAGAGTCCATTTTCTGTAGGCTGTTTTTGAACTCAATCAACGACGGGTACTTTTGCTAGTATATATATATATATATATATATATATATATATATATATATATATATATATGTATATATGTGTGTGTGCATGAGTTTTTGTTCTGTAATATGTATTCTTATGTTTTATTAATATTTGTGTCAATATATACACACATATAGATATTAGATGATACCTATAAAAACTAAGACACTCACACACACATACACGCGCGTGCACACACACACATATATTTGTAGTCATCGACATACAGTACTGTTTCGTTGTATCACAACTGATCAGTGCCACTAGACTAGCATCTCTCCCAAGAGGAGGATTGAACGTAGAACCATCATGTTGAAAGTTCTACCCATCGACCCACAGGAACGGTGCCCGCAAATAACCTCGACAAATGTCTATTTTAAACAAACATTCGTCCACCACTTTTATAGTGTTCAAACCGCTTATTTCCAAACAAACAGCGAGCCTAGAATTTTTCATACAGAGAGATGTTAGGTGTTGTGGTTTATATATATATATATATATATATATATATATATATATATATATATATGTGTGTGTGTGTGTGTGTGTGTGTGTGTGTATATATATATATATATACATTCCAAAAACATTGAAATTTGATAGTGCTCACTTAAAAGAGCAAGATATTATTTCATTTAATTTAAGTAAACAAAATTACCATAAATAGCGGCAATAAATTTTCTTTTTCAGTCGTAAAAAAACATCGCCAGGCGACAATAAACGTCTCGTCTTACTCGAGGCAAGTCATTTAAAATCTCTCTCTTTCTCTCTAGTTGTCTGTCAGTCTGTCTGTCTGTCTCTCTCTCTCTCTACTGTCATCTATGGCAACACATCAAAGGCCGTAAATGACAATGTTCTCTGATTCTCTCTCTCTCCTCTGATCTTGAGCGCGTGGTACAGGGGGGAGCTGGCTGGTTACTTTTAATGCATCTAAAATCAAGCTTCTATCTTTACATCATCAACGCACTGATCCTCATCTGGCATCAATTGAAATGGATGGCCCTCGTCTTGGGGAGGCTCCATGTTTTGATAAGCTTCTGGGATTGACATTTTTTTTTTTTACATGGAGTTCACCACTTATCAAGGCCCAATGGCCACTCAGGGATAAGGGTTATTGTGTGTACAGTAAGCAAAGGGATAGTGTAGCAATAGTATTGGAGAAATTGTGAGGTGTCATTAGTTAGGGGGGGGCGGCTCATCAGGAATTTGTTTGTGTTGGACTTGAAGACATCCAGGTTGAAGTCGGGAGGGAAACAGGCAAGCGGAACAGAGTTCTACAGGCGTGCAGTTCTAAGAAAGAAGCGTTGTTCATAATATCTACGTTTTGATTTACGCACAGATAGGGAGTGGGGAAAATTATTGACGGTGGTTTCAGCTAGTCGAGTGTTTTTTGAAAAAGATTGGCGAGGGGGGACCAGAGAATGGAGCTCAGACGAGCACCTGCCATGGAAATAACGATAGAACAATGACAGGCTCGCTACGTCTCTTCTGTGGGAAAGAGGTTGCAGGGTAGAGAAATTCTCATCTATATAAAAGCCAAGTACGTCCAAGGATGGAGTACTGCTGTCACATCTGGACAGGAGCTGCTAAAAACAGCCTATTCTTCCTTGACAGAATACAAAATATACTTCGTGGCTTAGTGGGGGATGCCCTTTTCTCCTCCCTGCAGAAAAGAGACGTTGCGAGCCTGTCTGTTTTAGCTTTACTTCCATTCTCGTCTGAGATCCAATCTCTGCCCCCCCCCTCGCCAATGTTTTTATTAAAAACACTCGTCTAGTTGAAACCACCGTCAATAATTTTCCCCATTCTTTATCTGTGCCTAAATCCAAACGTAGATTCCATGAACAAAGCTTCTTTCTTAGAAGTGCATGCCTGTGGAACTCTGTTCTGTTTGCCTGTTTCCCACCTGACTACAACTTGGATGTCTTCAAGTCCAACATAAACAAATTCTTGGTAAAACGCCCCGCTTAAGTAAGACACTTTATCAAATCTCCAATACTAACGATTACTACGATATTATCCGATTGATTACTGTACACGCAAGAACCCTTATCCACTTATATAAGTGGTGACTTCCATGTAATATATATATATATATATATATATATATATATATATATATATATATATATATATATATATATACAGCACAATAACGATGACAATCTCGCCAGATCACCGAAGTTAAGCAACGTTAAGCCTGGACAAAACCAGATGGGTGACCATTTGAGAAGGCTAGGCGCTTTATGTACCGCGTCGAGTCGTAGAAAATTCCAGGTTGGGAGTGCATTAATTCACAAGGGGAGATGTACCCCCAGTCTTCATTATGACATGCATCTAGGAGAAAGAAACTTTGATGTAAAAACTTGTGGTCTACTGCATAATCTGCCTTGTGGCAGTCACCTGCACTAACAAAGGTTAGCAATAATACCAAAAAGTGTGGTTGGTTCTACACAACGCCTTCACCACTAATTAACAAATCCCGTATAGATTTCCGAGCAACTTCGTTGTTGTGACGGAAGCTCATACGTCGGAATCGACGGGAAAGTTCATTATATATATATATATATATATATATATATATATATATATATATATATATTATATATATATATATATAATGAACTATATATATATATATATATAATGAACTATATATATATATATATATATATATATATATATATATATATATATATATATATATATATATATATATAAAGTTTTTTTCTTTGTGGCGTCGATGGGTTCAGGGTTTCCTGACGAAGTCTCATCGACTGAAACAGATGGCTGTTTGTAGCGACCATATGTAAATGTTTACCTTCAAATAAAAAAATATTTTGCTCTTGTTAATAAGCACTATCTAACAACCTCGTTGTATTTATTAGTCCCGAATTTTGTACATCTCAAACCTGAATGTGTATATATATATATATATATATATATATATATATATATATATATATATATAAGAGAGAGAGAGAGAGAGAGAGAGAGAGAGAGAGAGAGAGAGAGGGGGGAGCTATTTTACCTAATTCTTACGTATGTTTGTATGCAATTACTAGAGACGGCTCACCTACCGAGTACCGTTGAAATCAGTACTGAAAAAAAAATCAATATATATATATATCTACGTAATAGATTATTTTTAACTAGCAGTACTTGCTAACGGGGGTTGCTCGGTGGAAGCACCCCCCCCCGAAAAAAAGTTAAAGTACGGTTATTGTTGTTGCTGTTGTTGTTGTTGTTGTTGTTGTTGTTATTGTTTTTGCTGCTCAATCCCCTGAACTTCTCATGTTACAAACGGCTTTCGGAACAGACACCCCCAACTCCTCATGGTAAGAACGGCTATACGAATTTCAAGAACGGATGGAGAGAGTATTAATCAACTGCCAGCCGTAAAAATAAATAAAAAAATAGCAGCGAGTAGAAAAAGAAAAAAAAAATATTGACGCAGTAGGCGTGCCGGGTGGAGAGAGAGAGAGAGAGAGAGAGAGAGAGAGAGAGAGAGAGAGAGAGAGAGAGAGAGAGAGAGCAAAAAAAAACAAAAACAAACAAAAACAAAAACTTCCATTTTGTCGCTGAAGTTGTGGTAATGTTGACTGGTTAATTTACCTGCCTTCCTTGAATCTCTTATGCCACTCAAAAACTAATGCTAGATTCATGTAAGATGGTCTAAAAGCAGTCTGAGACATTCCATACGTTTTGGTGGCATTTTCTTACAAGTTTAAAACAGAATTTCTTCTAAAGTGTCATCTCGTCCAGATTGCATTTTTGAAATTCACCAGCTATGACCATCAGGCTTTAGTACGGTGTATTCCAATTCATGCTGTAGCTGTTCATTTGAACTTGAAATCATAAAAATAGGCCAGTCTTCTCATAAGAGGTGTAGCAATAACATACTGAACTTTCAAGAGTCTAAAGCAATTGTAAATGCCTGTACAAAAAGTATAGAAACGCATTGAAGGAACCTCGTAAATTTTACATATATTTTAAGAAGGAATAATTTAATGGTTTACATAAGCCGGATTAATAACAGTAAAATGTTTATATCTTATCTAGTGCTCGGACGATTAATCGGAATCGGAATTGTGAATCGAAAAAAAAATCGGTGCTTTATGACGTATTGGAATCGGTAAAAATTGTTTTTATTTTCCGATGCCAGAAACGATTCTTTTTATTCTTTTTATTTAGAACTTACTTTTCCATGGTTTGTATCAGTTATGAAATAATGAATATTTATTGATTTTTTTTTAACCTATAACTGAAACTAAAACTAATAGATCACTCCTATACGTGTATATTTTATGTTTGCGAAATTATATGCACATATTATATGGGGTTTTACAACAGTAACCCCCATCCACAATTAACCCTAACCCTAACCCACCTACAATCTTCTGTATGTTTAGAAATAAACAAACAAACAAACAAACAAACAAAAAAAAACGAATCGATGATAGTATCAGAATCGGAAATTTAGAACAGAATCGGTAATTGTATCGGAATCGGGAAAAATATTGGACTCGTCCCATCACTAGTTTACTCTATGTAGATTTATGAATTTTTCGATGAAGGACATATTGAGAGAATAGTATCTTCATTATGTTTTGAATTATATGCTAACTCAGGTATGTGGACTATTTTATTCTTATTGAAACGTACGGAAAATGTATTTTTCAGGTTGGTTTCTATAAGATATGGCGGTTGTAGCTTATTTGCATATCGAACTCAACCAGAAACTGCATACTGATATATATATATATATATATATATATATATATATATATATATATATATATATATATATAATATTTTGCTTGTCACTTCCTTTGTTTGTCCATATGAAAAAACAAAAAACAACAACAAAAAAAAACACACACACAAAAAAAACACAAAAACAAAAACACATTTCCAATGTCAAACTGCTTCCCAAAAGGCGAAATTCGGCTTAAGAAGGCCACTCTGGCAACCTAGACAAGAATTTTCAAAATTACCCCCACCCTTTGATCTAGTATCGTTTTCGAATAAAATAAACGTGATATGATCATTGTTGTAATGGCGTGAGAAAATAACTCGTACTAATTTCGAAGTGCAACGGTTTTTCACCGAAGAATGGAGCCAGCAAAACGTTACGTAAAAGGGAACATTAAAAAAATACAGGGCAGCAAAAAGAACATTGTCTGTCAAGAGGTATTGGACTGAAGGAGTAAGTTAAAGATTGTCTCTAACAATGTGATTTTGTTATTTGTATTGAACTATGCAGCACAATAATACTTTTTGAATATTTATTAATTTATTTAATTTGGGTCAGTTCTAAATATAAAATACAATGGACACTATTTTCATAGAAATATTAATAAACTCATATTTGATTAATAATAATTCATATTGATTAATAATAATTCACAAACATGTGTACAAAGAAAAAAATATATATAATATATAATGTATAATTTTATTAATATTATTTTTTTTCCTTGTACACATGTTTGTGAATTATTCCATGGATTTCTGTCTTTGGATTATTATGGACCATCTTCTTCCAATTACGGGATGTCTTTGGGTTTTACTTGTACAAATGGAAATTCTTTTAACTTTCTTGAAGTTTTATATTTGGATTTTACCGTCACTGGATTTTTTATCTTCCACCAGACTATCCATTCATGTGTAATCACCTTTTTCTTTACCATATTCCCTCTGATTTTATTTTGTTTTCAAGATCTTTGACTTACTTGTTGTTTCATCAAATACTTCTGCATGCAAAATCCGATCCCGCATTTTGCTAATTCCTACCCTCTGATGATAAGGAGAGTATTTCTTCGAAACCCCGCGGATTAAAGACTATCCATTTATCTAGTGTTTCCTTTTCAGATTAAGTATATTTTTAACTCATTTCAAAGTGTTTTTTTAACATATTTTATTAACTGTTTGCTCATATTATAAGCTCTATTTCCTATTTGGTTTTATCGAGCTTTTATGTCTGGCTGAGATAATTTTATAAATATTAATTCTTTAATATTTATAATTTACTTTAATTTTACCATCTTTGATCATTTTGGTAAATTCAATTGTAATTTTCATTATATATATATATATATATATATATATATATATATATATAAATATATATATATATATATATATATATATATATATATATATATATATATATATATATATATATATATAGGTTACTCATTTACTTGAACCGAACTCGGTTTATATAAACCAATCGTCATGGATTAAAAATAAATCTTTCTCATAAATACAGTTTCTTTTTCATAATGAAAAATGTTTTTTTTTTATATATAAATTTCGAAAATTTGGAAAAAGTCCAAGCTCAATGAATGCCTTTCTTACTGGGTTCCAGAGCACATATATAATGTAGTATAATTATTCTCCACGTTCCAAATAAGCGAGAAGGAACTGCAGAGTTACATGAACTATGTAAATTGTCTAAAATGGTGTTTTTATAAGTTTTTTTAAGGTGAACATTTGATGAGTACGTGACTAAATATGCAGCAATAACATAATTTTGAAAATTTATTACATTTGTTAGTCAAAATACGAAGCAATATTGTAATGGATATATATATATATATATATATATATATGTATATATATGTGTTTGTATATATATATATATATATATATATATATATATGTATATATATGTGTTTGTATATATATATATATATATATATATATATATATATATATCTTCGTATAAAGGATACCAATTATATTTGCCGAGCTGCAATGCAAACTTAATCCGGTAATTTCTCTCCTCTGTTTTTATTCAATGATCGATCGGTCTTGCAATGAAGTCGGAGGTTTGGATCTAAGGCCAATATGGTGTCGACATCGCCAGGTCTCCGTTTGGCGCCTATCGGTTTCCAGCGCCTGTATCGCTTAAACGGCGTCTCTGCTCAAAGCGAGTCCCTGGAGCCGCTTGTCTTTCCTTTTCGTTCGCCGATTTATTTATACGTGCGCTTTTTGCGCTTGGCCTCTTGCACGCTGCGCCGTTGTCATATTTCAATGGCGAATTTGATTTCAACCGATTTTCTCTCTTTTGTTTTTTATTCGTTTAATTGTACTCAGAGAGAGAGAGAGAGAGAGAGAGAGAGAGAGAGAAAGAGAGAGAGAGAGAGGAGAGGAAGAGAGAGAGAAAGAGAGGGAAATAGAGGGTAAGAAAGAAAGAGTAAGAAAGAAAGAATGAGAGAGAAAGAACGAAGGAGAATAAAAGATAAGAGAGAGAGAATAACAGAAAGAGAGAGCAAGAAAGAAAGAGAAGGGGCGTGTAAGCGAGAAAGACAGTAATAAAGAGAGAGAGAGAGAGAGAGAGAGAGAGAGAGAGAGAGAGAGAGAGAGAGAGAACGAATTAGAAAGAAAGATAGATAGAAAGATAGATAGATTGAGATAGATAGATAGATAGATAGAAAAAGAGAAAATAACAGAGAAAGAAAAAAAATACACACACATTAAAAAAATTGTCTACTAGCATATATATGCGTAATTCACCTGCACATGTTTTACAAGTTGTTAAATTACATATAACACACATAATCAAAGTTCAGAATAGTTAACAATCTACAACTCATAAGCAAGTAAACAAAAAATAGCATACATTATTTATAGCAAACGCAGTAGAATTGAGTTCTGCACCGAACTGTATACTTTTAACGCACGGAAACTATATATATTTTTAAATGTCAGAATTGTTTGTTCGATGAAACGTTGTCTTATAGACACACTAAAACTAAAACTAAAACAACACTGCAGCTTTATTTTAATACTTTCATTGAAAATATCAATTCGGGTAACTTGATTATGTAGTAGAGCTGACATCTTTTCAATGTATCCGTCTTCAGCTTCAGTAACCGCCTCGATACGGGCCCGTAACTAAGAGTATGCCTTTTTTGCATAAGTATCGGCGGGAGCTCATCGAATACTCGGCGGATGGCGGCGATCAGGCTGGCTTTGGTGTTGTGGGAGATCATGTTGGTGATGTTCGCGACGTATGATCAAACAAAGTAGTTCAGCGGGTTCAAATCGGGGGAAGAAGTGCGCCAGTGAGAGATGAGTATTGGCTGAAGAGAGCTTGATATATGGATCTAAAACGGTCCTAATTACCGGGTTTGAAACCGGCGGTACCAATGACTTGTCTCATTTAAAAACTTTCTGTAAACAAAATATAATATAATATATATATATATATATATATATATATATATATATATATATATATATATATATATATATATATATAACTTGTCTTGTATGTGCGGAGTGATCTCTAACTTTGTGGTCTAGATACTTAAAATTTGATATATAAGAGTCTTCGATCTATAAAACAGATTTGATTTTGTTTCTCATCTGTAAAAATAGCTGATAAAAAAATAAAAATCGAAAAATTGGAACTTAGCAGGAGTAAGTGAACTTGACGCGTATTCTAGACGCATGCGCAAATCTACATTTATACGTTTAACTGCGTTAATTTTTAAAGTTTTGATAAACGTTTTTGTTTCAATTCTCGTTGATGGCACTAAAGTTATATATATTTTTTAAACTTTTGAAATCACTACAATTTATTGGATACTAAATAATAAATAGTAGTAATAAAGGGAGGAAGGACTCTATAAAAATAAATATGAAAACTGTATGAATTAAACTATCACAGTAATTGTCTTCGTTCAGGATTGAACTCAGCAAAAGGTACTGAGTTCAATCCTGAACGAAAGCAGTGAAAAAGTAACATTAAAAACAGAGAATCAGCAACTATGTCCCAAAGCCTAGCTGGAGTCCGAACACGGTACCCCCGTAATAATAATAATAAAGGGTTAGGTTCGAGACTCCTAACAAACGGTTCCCCAGTTCGATACAAAACACCTGACGATATATATAGTAAGTTATAAAATGTATCTGGCGATTAAGCTACACTGAATATTCCGTGTTTCATCCACTCTAGGATTCTTCCGGCTTATGCGCATAAGTCTGAAGAATCTTAGAGTGGATGAAACGCGGAATATTCAGTGTAGCTTAATCGCCATATACATTTTATAACTTACTAACTAGCTCTACCTACGTATTTAGCACTTTTGAAGTAAATACTTAAAGTTCTCGCATAAATCTATACTTTCGTATATTAATTTTATGTGAGTAAATTAAGTAGTTATATATATATATATATATATATATATATACACACACACACACACACACACACACACACATATATATATATATTTATTTATTTTAGCAGACACTGTGAAGAATAATAGAAAAATTCATTTTTTATTTTTTCTCAGCATGAGTCGCCTCTTCCGCTTGGTGCTGATTGCGAACCCAGGTAACATTTTTCACCATTCCTCCCGATCCAGGGCAGTTTGGTTGATGGATGTCCAATACAAAACCATTTCCTCCCCACCTTCTCCTTGGCTATTCGTTCTGCCTCTTTTACCTTCTAACATACCATGGAAGCATAATTTTGACAGGCCGATGGTTGATCGTTTGACATGGCAAAAAAGTTTAAGGATTTTATCAAATAGAGGGGATAGGAATGTAGTTTGACAGAAGGTGGATATTTTGTTTTTGTTTTTTTTTTTCCGATCAGGTGATGCCCCGTAATGAAACGGATTAAATGGTTTTTAAAAACCTCAATGCGATTGACTAGTTGTTTAGTCCATGTGATACAAACAAGGCCGAATAAAACTACTGGGAAGACATAAATTAAATAAACTTTTACTTTAACAGCTATCGGAACTCTTTTTTTATTTTAGAATCGTGTTATGATTTTGGAAAGCCGTGTAACACAGCCCGATTTATTGTTTCTACTTTATGATATTTTTCGTTGTTAAACTATAAATAATGTTTCATATATATATATATATATATATATATATATATATATATATATATATATATATATATATATATATGTGTGTGTGTGTGTGTGTGTGTGTGTGTGTTATTTGTTTTTGTTTTTTGCGATACGTTTTAAATGAATTCAATTATTTACGAAAGTGCATTTTTACCTAAATGCGAGTTGGGAATAATTTTCCCTTTAGCCAATTGGAAAGCGGTATGTATATTGTTTTTAAAATATGATTATCCACTGACACGTGTTTCATCGTCTACGACTCATCAGAGTAGCTGAATCTAGCGAGATTCGAAATCGGGACTCCACGGTACGATTCGTCGAACTATAATCAGGTGGCCTTCGGGACAAGATCAAAGTGTAGTATCTGTTCTGCAGATGCTGCACTTCTATTTCTTGTTCTCTTTCGGTGGAGGAGAAATCCTTCACGATTGAGACAATTTTTAATTTTGTACCTTTTCTCCACGTTAAAAAACGACCCTGGTGTCTAAATCTGTCCCGTGGGGAGGCATAGTAAATAGGTATAATCAGGTAAAAAAGCAAAAAAAAAAAAACTTTGTAAAAAAAGAGTTTCAAAATGTCACTAGGAAATGGTTGCTTGAAGTCAGTTCGACGGCGAGAGAACGTTTTCTACGTTGCAATTGATGAATCGTTTCGGAAAGGCTTGCAAAACTTTTAACTTTTTTTTAAACTGAAGTTGTGCATTAACCTTCTCTTACACCAAAGCAAGTGAAAGGCGTCAAGCAAACACCTCATGTTCATCAATACCCAACTGTTACCATAACAACGGACGGCAAAAACCTTTATTATGTCAAAATGTTTAGTACTGGATGATGAAATGCCTTTGGTAAACTCCGCCATCTTCTCTTAAGTTATACGGTATTTGGGTCCAGAGGGGAAAAAAAACCAGCGACGTTTTTATTATATATAGGGATGTAGCCTGCCTTACACGTGTTTCATTGAATGGTGGAAATTCACTAAACAACTCATCAGAGACGGATTTATGTTCCTCAAAAAAAAAAAAAAAAAAAAGAAAGAGACTTTTTTTCCTTTGATTAAAAAAAGATCAATATTGGTAAAAGAAATGGAAATCTTTAAAAATCATAACACTAAAAAGATCTTATTTATTATAGAATAAGTTATCACTATTCTAGAGAAAAAGAGTCCGCTGGCATTCAGAGCCCATTCAACGAAACACGTGCAAGGCACACTATATTAACAATAATATACCATTAGTGTAATGTAAATACATTTTTGGCTTTGGAATGTTTATTAGCGATACATATGCTCTGAAAATATGAATTCGTTTTCATTGAACCTAATTGTGGCAATTTGAAAAAATTTTAACATATACATTAAAAGTACACACACACACACACACACACACACACACACACACACACACACACACACACACACACACACATATATATATATATCTATCTATGACAAATGTATTTTGGTGTCTGAAGAGTAGCTATTTTCGGAATATTGTTAATTAATATGTTGTTTAAATTTGTCCAAATGATTACGACACAATTGTAACACATAAGGAACTGTCTTGGTTTTTGCAAAAATATTATATATATTTATATATTAGTGATGGGACGATTCCAATATTTTTTCGATTTCGATACAATAACCGATTCTGATTTAAATTACAGCTTCCGATTCTGATGCTTTTAAAATCAATAAGTGTATAGCTACAGTTGTTTTTTTCTTGAGACGGAGGCGGATATCCGTAAATACTTAAGTAATAAATGCATAGATTTGTGGAAACGTAAAAACACACTTGTGGGTAGTAGATTTTAGTTTTACTGGTAGTTTAAGATATATAAATATTTATTATTTTATTCGCAGTAAAAATAATTAAAAATTAAGTTCTAATTAAAATAATCGTTTTTGGGATCGAAAAAAGAGGCCAAAAAATTCCCGATTCCGATACCCCAGAAAGTTACAATCAATCGTCACAACACACACACACACACACACACACACACACACACACACACACACACACACACACACACACATACACACACATATATATATATATTTAGTAGAAATGGTAATTAATAAAAACTGAAGAAAGTGCTCAATACTGTTGTAGGGCAAATATGCGTTTTATTTTTTATTACCGTATCTTTCTGTTAAGTTACATTATTGTTTCAGCTACCTGGCCTTTTTTTTGCCGTCTGTAGCTTCCTTAGACTTTTACAGAAATGTTTGTTCCGAACGTAACGTAACGAACATTTCTGTAAAAGTCTGAGGAAGCTACAGACGGCAAAAAACAAAACAAAAAAAAACAGCCGGGTAGCTGAAACAATAATGTAACTTAACAGAAAGATACGGTAATAAAAAATAAAACGTGTATATATATATATTGTAGCATTTCCAGGGCAACACCGACTAACCTAAGAAATTACGTTTATTATTATTACTAGCGGAGAGGGAGCGCCCAGTTTTTCCTAGGCATAAAATACGCTTAAATATGATATTTTAATTTGTCCACATTTCGTACATATTATTACAGACTCATCATTTCAAAAGTAAAAAAAAAATTAAAGTATTTTGGTGCCATCAGCTAGAATCGAAACCACAACTGTAGCATTCAAAGTGGCGAAGCTACCACTGTACCAACGAGACTAGCACATAATCCGGTTAAAAAAAATTAAAATAAACTGAGATGTATGTACAAAATATTTAGCTATTTTTCTAATTTTGACCTATTTGTGACATCTTGAAAACAATTTTAACCGGCTAAAAGAACGGCACGTAAAAAAATCCAATAATTTGAGATCCCTAGCGCCACTCTGCAATTTTTAATTTCGTAGAAGATAGAGTTTTAAAAAGACAGGCAGACAGACAGACAGATATATAGCCGTTTATATATTAAACTAGCATTTCGGTCCGGCGTTGCCCGGGTGATTGGAGGTGTATGCTGAGCAAAAAAACAAAAAACCGGTCAATTTTTATGACCCCTTAAAATTTATTGTTTTGGGCTCAAATCAAGTTATTAAGTTAGATCCATGTCCAATAAACCTATATTTAAAATTTCAACTGTTTAGACCCAAAATTGGTAGAGGAGTTTAGTAGAGTTTTCAAAGGTCAAATCATTGAACTTTGACCCCTTAACAGCGAAATTTCTGGCCGAAACCCGATCACATAGATTTTCCCAAATATACCCTGTATATCAAATTTCCAGTCTGTAGACTAAAAATTGCACAGCTATTGCGAAGGAAAATGTACACAAACACACATACAGACACACACATAGACACGTTCACGTTTATAGATATATAGATTATTATTATTAATGGTTATCGAAAACTAGATTGTGAATGTGAAAAATGCGATATAAGGAAATGTAAATAGGAAAATGTTTCGATAACAAAAAGCATGTTAACCGCAGAAATTTAACACAAACCGAGCAAGTTAGGAATTTTAATTAATAAATAATAACAAATGATTACGTGACAAAACATCAAATGATTTGATTCTTTAGGCTTTGTGTATTGATGACGTAATTATAAATTACTATACACGTATAGTTTAGAGTTGGGAGTAAAAGTATGAAGAGAGAGAGAGAGAGAGAGAGAGAGAGAGAGAGAGAGAGAGAGAGAGAGTCGAGCGGAGACGAGCTGGCGACTGGTCGTAATGACTCTGAACGCCGAAAAGAAAGAAGCAGGTAACGTTCCAAGTGGGGAAACATTCTAGTAATAAAAGTTGCGTAAAATACATCCGAGGCTTCTGGTCGTTTCTATCGGATGAATCTTTATTTGCGGCTTCCAAGATCCGTCGAAACAAGACCCACGCTTCTCGTACTCCAAGACCCAAACGGACCAAGAATATGTTTTCCCTATTGGCCAGATACACATGCGTTCTGTCTCTTTGTGATGCCCCTATTTGTTATATGTCTTATTCCATTCATCCATCCATCCATCCATCCATCCAGCGTGGCTGCAGCCGAGATTGAACTCCCTACACGACTTTGTAGTGCAATTCAAATCTTGTCGATAACTTGAAAACGTGATGCTTCGCCAGGGCTATCAAGGGTATTTTTTTATCGTGACGCCATCACTAGATGGGGTGCCTCCCGCGGCTTAAGAGAGTACCATCTACTCTCGAGAGAAGAATAGACCGCGCCAATTTCTCAACCTGGTATTTTATCTCGCAGTACATAAAGCGCCTCGCCTTCCCAAATATTCACGCATCTGATACTGGCCAGGCTCAACGTTGCTTAACTTCGGTGATCTGGCGAGAACCCGTGTGTGTCAACGTGATTATGCCGTATATATCTTATTAAACACATGTTATACACGCATAAACTGGACGATCACAAAACCTAAAGACTCGCATACATGGACGTTATATACACCTGAAGCGAACTGTAGATAAACACAACGAACGGTAGTAGACAATCAATAGAAGAGCTGTCATAAATATATACACGTTACACACATTCAGTAGCCGTAACCTCTGATTTATGAAAGTATGATAGGTTATGAAAAGGAAGGATTGTAAAGAGATAGCTTCGAATTTGGGGGTATCAAAACCAAAGCAAAATATGATGAAAGTAAAAATAAAATAGATAAGCCCCATAATTTATTAAACCATACCTGTTCACACTGAAACACTTATCACAATAGTTTGTGGATCTATATTAAAAAACCTTGTTAAACTTTGTGAGATATTTCCATTCTATGCAGGTCAGGTGCGAACGAACACCCTAGAATTTTATTATACCATATTTCTTCAAGCTAAAACATAATTATCAAAGTATACTTACGCAGATAGATATGAATTTTTTTTTTTATTAAAGTTTGTGACTATTTCCATTCTATGGAGGCCAGGCGCGAACGCACACCCCACAATTTTATTATACCATCCCTATTTAAGTTAAAACATACTTATCAAAGTATTATTATGTACATCTATATCAAAAACACTTGTAAACGTTTTTTTTTAATTTAAAAATTTTTTATTTCCATATTTTGTGGACCCACAATTTTAATGAATCATCATTATGCCAGATCAAACATACCCATTCCTGTGTCTCGATACATCTTCTATCATTATATGTGATCAGTTTTCTATAATAGTCAAACATATAGGAGCCTATTCGTGACCACACACACACACACACACACACACACACACACACACACACACACAGAGACGTTCAGCTTTATATTATAGCTATATATCACGTTTATATGCACTATGTATATGTATATTTATTTTATATAGCAACCGCGGCTATAAAAAGTCATCATTGTGACATCTGTGGGGAATTATGCCTATCTTTTGCTGGCCTCAGAAGCCATTTGCGCAAATGTGCAAACCCGTTTTGCACCCCAATAATGACACTACAAGCAAAATGGATCGGGTTTACTGTGGTAACACCTGTCGCAGTTTGGCCGGCCTGAAGAGCAATTTACCAATACATCCAATTCGAAGGGAGAGTGGGGAGATGGGGCAAAGGACATGAAATAAAGAAGGTGATCTCGTTCGACACCGAGAGGATAGCCATCATATGTATATATATATATATATATATATATATATATATATATATATATATATATATATATATATATATATATAGAACGTGAGAGATTATATAATTATTTACAACGTCGTAGCTCACAAGAGTTTGATGGCTTTCTTGGCTCTTGTGAGCTGCGACGTTATCTGGCTGTGGAAATAAGTATATGTACATATGTTATATTATGAATCTTTTTTCTAGAATGCAAATGCACAACAACACATTTGGGTATAAGCAACAGCCCGTTTTTATTCCTCGTTGTTTCTCTGTTATGGTGGAGAGAGAGAAGGGTGGGAGAGAGACAGAGAGGAGTATATCGTTGCGTCCGCTTGGTTGACAATCAAATCTCCATTCTGCCAATCTTTTTTGTGCCACTTTTTCTGTCAACTTTTAAAAATATCAACATTACCAGATTCCTTTAACTGCTACATTCTTTCTCAAACAATAACAAATTTTGTTTATATTCGTGAGAAATATTGAAACAATTCTGATTTAGCTGTCATGTTCCCCACATTCAATCCGCAGACGAGTGCCACATTTTTATCCATATAAATACATATATGTATATACACATATATATACTAGCATGTCAACCCGGCTTAGACCAGGCCCTTTGTGTAACATATATATATATATATATATATATATATATATATATATATATATATATATATATATATATTTGATTGTGTAGTAGAGCTTACATCTATTCAATGTATATATATATGTGTGTGTATTTATGCATATATTGAAAAACATTAAATTGATTATATTTTCTCGGAAATTCTCTATGATTCTCTGTCATCGCATGTAAAATTGCACCGATTTCCATTTTAATATGTTTGTGGACTATATTGGAATTTTTTTTATTCCTGTATACAGCAAGAGAAAAAGTCTCAAGGGCTTAAATCTAATGATCTCGGCGGCTAACATGCGTAGTGAATTCTATTGCGCAGTAAACATTCTATTTTCATTGATTAGAAATTCCTATAATGATTGATGATGAACGTGAAACCGACACATCCCAGCCTACCGCTATTGCAGCCTACACATTTCCCAGAGCGAGTGATCTTCATACCACACCACATATCATGTATCCGTTTTACTTCATCGTCGTCTCATGATAGAGAAATTGTTATAATAATTGAGGAAGAAAAGTAAAATGATACATATTCGTCTACCGATCGAGACCTGTACTAAACCTCTCCACCCCACCACCACAGTCAACACGAACTCGATCTTTGTGCCCCATCTTGTAAAGGGTAGAACGATAAAGTTGTCATCCTAAAAAACAAAAAAAACACTACAGATTTATTTTAGAACTTTTATTGAAAAACAAACAAACAAACAAACAAAAAACAATTCAGGTAACTTGATTGTGTAGTAGAGCTTACATCTATTCAATGTAGTCTCCTTCAGTCTCAATCACCGCCTCGATACGGGTCCGGAACTGGGAGCGTGCCTTTTCCACAAGCGCCGGCGAGAGCTCCGTGTTAAACGTAAAATAAATTATATACTTTTATAAAACTGCATTTGTTCGCTATTTTTGTACAAGCGTTAAATTTCAGCATGCGGTCCCTTGCCGACGATGGAAATGCTACCTGTAACGACGCAATGAAGACTCAAGAAGCGACCCATGCCAGCAGCCGACATCTCAACCTGTTGCTGTTTCCATGTGGCTATCGTTTGATATGGTTTATTTCCCCGTTCCTCAACCAAGTAATACTCCCCGGCAAACGATAACAAATTATAAGTGTCGACGGAATTAAAGGAATAAATTGCAAAATGGTCAACATTATGAAATTTGGAATATAGACTTTGTCATTCATATATATATATATATATATATATATATATATATATATATATATATATATATATATATATATATATATATATATCAGAGAGGCGGTAGCACTCTCTATATAGGGATGGCCCGTATACGCCTATATACGCCTACAAAACAAAACTATCCAAATCTCAACTAAAATCAACTTATAAGTTTCAAAAAGCTCATATTCTTACAGAGAAGAGTTTTACGAATCCAGCGAGTTTCAGAACGTCGGTTAAAATGTCAAAAGAGAGCAAAAAATAAAGGGTACAAACATGGCCAATTGTTCTTCTTTCTTCTTTCTTCTTTCTTCTTCTGCTTTCTTCTTTCTTTTGAGACGATGTATCTCGGTGTACGAACGGTCTCTGACAACAGTTCAAGCATCAATCGACTGCTCTTTACACGGAGAAATGCAGTGACCCATCGCTTTTTAGCTAACTCCATAACTAAATAAGATTACGTGTAATAACAAGTTTTAAACACTATATACCCAATGTAGACAGACCATTTCGAACACGGAACTTCTCTCAAAAGGGACAGCTCCAAATAATACACCGGATGCTCACAGACGTTCCAGTTTGCCAGTGGCCTATATTTCTTGGACGCTGAATATTTGAGGTGAACGTTAAGGTTTTTTCTTTAAACAGTAACCCACCAGCGTTAATGAAACCACGAAATCTTTATCTCAGTTGATCAAAATTGTTATAAGAGTAACCTATCAGCAAGTACGACGTCAAAAAACAATGTTATAAAAACAAATAATTCTTCAGATTTTGGACTGTAAAATATGTACAAAATGTCAATGCTGTGACCAGGATTCGAACCTAGGTTAGCACGGCCACAACGTGGGGTCCTAACCTCTAGACGATCACGGCTAACACTGACGTCTGTCGCTCTTGGCAGAAAGACACATGACTACTGTCAAACTATTGAAAAATAAGGAGGAAACTTGAAATTCTCACGCATGCGCAAAAATACACTATAGCAACCATTGTTAAATGCAGCTGAATCTCTTCGCTCGCTAAGAAAAGTAGATCAGACCAGTTCTTCTAAGAACTCACCAAACGCCAAAGGAAATAAGTTAAATTAACCGCAAAAGAAACTGCAAGAAATTCATCTTCTAAGAACTCACTGGAAGCTGACCAAAAAGAATCAAAATCCAAGCCCTAGCCACAAAAATAACTAGATATTGTGGCTACTATACACAATCTACTAATAAAAACAAGTAAGTTTTCTAAAATAAACTACAATAAATTAACCAAGTAACCTCACACTGTCACTGATTAGGACTTCATATAAAGATAACAACTACACTATTGGTGTATATACCGTTTCACACTTTAACTATTGGTGACGGGGCAGTATCTCAATTCTACGAGAGTTGTCTTGCTATAAGATAAGTGATATTATAGTAAGATACACATAAGTGTTATATGGTTACATTTAATAAAAAATGCCAAAGTCAGCACGTAGTAAAAAAGCTCAGAGAAATATAGACTATGAAAAAAACAAAGTCAAGGTATTATCTGAGCAAAAAGAATACTATCAGAAAAATGCTGAAATAATAAAAAATAAGTATCATGCAAATCCTGAGGCAAAGAAGGCTGCCTCACGTGCTGACTCAAAAGCACGGTATAACAGGGATCCCGAGGGGAACAAAAACTGCCTCACGTGCTCTTTATAACAAAGAACCAGAAAAAAAGAAGGCTGCCTCACGTGCTGACTCAAAAGCACGGTATAACAGGGATTCTGAGGAGAAAAAAGCTGCCTCACGTGCTCTTTATAACAAAGAACCAAAAAAAAAGAAGGCTGCCTCACGTGCTCTTTATAACAAAGAACCAGAAAAAAGAAGGCTGCCTCATGTGCTCTTTATAACAAAGAACCAGAAAAAAAGAAGGCTGCCTCACGTGCTGACTCAAAAGCACGGTATAACAGGGATTCCGAGGGGAAAAAAGCTGCCTCACGTGCTCTTTATAACAAAGAACCAGAAAAAAAGAAGGCTGCCTCACGTGCTGACTCAAAAGCACGGTATAACAGGGATTCCGAGGGAAAAAAGCTGCCTCACGTGCTCTTTATAACAAAGAACCAGAAAAAAGAAGGCTGCCTCACGTGCTGACTCAAAAGCACGGTATAACAGGGATCCCAAGGGGGAAAAAAGCTGCCTCATGCACGAACTATTATAAATATAAATATCAAAAACTGCCAAATCTTTGCCAAAACGCCAAAGAATGAACCAAGAAAAATTTAATAGTGAAGGTATGAACATTTTAGAACTTTATAATACTCTAACTGTTTTATCAGAGAGGCGGTAGCACTCTCTATGTAATATAGAACCGATGGAGGACCAAGAGGCAACTCCTAAGGCCCAAAACCCAAAGACCTAAAACCCAGCAGGAAGCGACCTGCTACTAATGGAGGCGGCAATGAGCCGCCTCCTAAAAAAGACAATACTATCATGAATGTAAGTTTAAAAATAAGACTGTAAGTAAAAATACTAATTAACAAGAATAAAAAAGCATTGGAAATGCAAAAGGATATAGGGATGGTATGCCAAAAAGTATACAAACAAGATAGCTATGAATGGCTAGGCACATGGAAATAGAATTGCATCCAAAGTATAGCCCTATAGCTTTTTACAACTGTAATGATGGCACGGAATGAAGATTGGAGAAAAGCTATAGGGCTATACTTTGGATGCAATTCTATTTCCATGTGCCTAGCCATTCATAGCTATCTTGTTTGTATACTTTTTGGCATACCATCCCTATATCCTTTTGCATTTCCAATGCTTTTTTATTCTTGTATATATATAGCTCTACTAGCTCTACCTACGTATTGAGCACTTTTGAAGTAAATACTTAAAGTTTACGCATAAATCTATACTTTCGTATATTAATTTTATGTGAGTAAATGAAGTAGTTATATATATATATAAGACTTATGTGTATGTGTGTGTATGTCTGGATATGGATTCATGTATGTCTGCATATACATTATTTATATATATGTGTGTGTGCGTGTGTGTGTGCGTATGTGTCTGTATATGGATGTGTAGAAATGTACATATGTGTGTATATGTATGGATGCGTATTTGCGCGTGCGTTAACGTTAAAATAAAAACAACCCATTGTGAACTGAAATGAACAAGTCGACGCATAGCGACTACCAAAATTTTAAATGAACCCTGTACTTGTCATAAACATGCCATCTACACTAACCCTTTCCTTCTCTCTCTCCCTCTCTTTCCCTCTCTATCTCTCCCTCTCTTTCCCTCTCGCTATCCCTCATTCTCTCTTTCTCATCTATTTAATATACCTTGCTGAACAAGCAAAAGGCAGTTAAAATTTAAAACCTAAAAAAAAATCACTATCAACGTGTAGTGATCATAAGGAATAGGTTT
This sequence comes from Euprymna scolopes, assembly GCF_053919585.1. Taxonomy (NCBI): domain Eukaryota; kingdom Metazoa; phylum Mollusca; class Cephalopoda; order Sepiida; family Sepiolidae; genus Euprymna; species Euprymna scolopes. Next base: position 57,453,858 of record NC_136520.1, on the reverse strand, counting down.
CTGCTATCACGCCTTAAATGTAACTGAGGTATAACCTTTTACAACAATAAGGATCCTCGGATGCTAGGATTAAATTTTAATGTAGAGTTAAATAGCTGGGAATGATGCAATCTAAATGACGGACCCAAATCTAATAAGCAAATCTAATAAGCAAATATAGTTTCTATTATTCTAATCTGGGTAATGAAATATAGATAACGTATAAAGCTCGACAAAGACTGGAAACTTTGTTCCATAACGGTGAGCATTTTTTAGTATTTAGTTGTAGCAGTATTGATGGGGAAATAAGTGATACCCTTTCCAGATCAATAAAACAACTTAATAATAAACTAGCAATTATTATTAAAAAATTAAATTAGTGGATTGGAAATTAATTTAATTTATTTTGTTTATCTGATATCTTAAGCGTGTTAAATTCCTGTTGGTTTATTTACTCCTTTTTTAAATGTTTTTATCCAAAAATGCAAGGGTAGGCACCTTCTCATCGAAGTAAAACACATGTAGCTATTGGGTGGTTTTGTTGTCAGAATGATAATTAGAGGATATATACTATTTTATTTAGTTACCAAAAACAAAAATACACGAACTGTAATTTTGATTTTGATGCCATAAGCAACCCAAGTAGATTATGAATAACAGATGTAGGTTAAACCCATGGGTAAATAATCAGTTTTAAGATTAAAAATATACTTTATATTCTTAATTTGTTAAATACGCTATCGTAGTACTTTATATATCTGTTTAATTAAATAAATTATTAAATCATAGACGCTTTCTAGCACTCACTAGACCTGAAACATCAAACGGCCTTAGTTATCTCCCTTTAATTGTTATGGGTACTAATATGACCTTTATTTCAACAGAATTCATCAACGTAATTGAATTATTTTCCTTCGTAATTGGTCTTTTCATAACTATATAGAACCATATTTAATCAGAATGATAACGAATTTTAAAATATTAAATAATGAAAAATAGAATAGAATCCTTCACTCGAAATGTTATGAGTGTTAATAAATATAATGTATTCTTTTTCTTTATTCTCCTATTGAATAAAATATTAACCCTAAAATGGTCTTAAATCTGAGTAATAAAACAATCGATAATTTGTAAACATTGCCGGCCACAAATGAGCGAATACGAAACTAAAAAATTAACCGTAATGTTATTGCAGGGTTGTTATTGGCCATATCATAAGTATAGAAATAAAATTAAAAAAAACTCTTTTTAAAAAATTAATTATACAAAACAAAGAAATATAGAAATCTAATTCAGGAATTCAATGAATGGGATATATAAACTTTTTTAAATGGCTACCGTTTTTTTTGTGGAAACTTCTTATGACTTTTTTAAATAAGGATACGAAAATTAGGTGATATATTAATATTTGAATGGGCTTTTTTTCACGGAGGATACCTCCAGGGTAAATGTTTTTTTCACATGCTTCTTTTCCGTTAAGGGGATTTTCTTTAAGCAATGTTCTATTGCCAAGAGTGTTTTTATTCAAGAAGTCTAAAAAAAATGCTGGTTGTGAAAATTTTCAAACGACATAATTCTTGAAATTGTCGAACTCGTATGGAAAAATGATTGTCATTAAAATGAAATACATTTTCTGTTACTATCAACACCTTTCTTGAAGTTTTGGTTTTGTTTATACAGTATATTAATGCTCAATTATGAAATAAGATAATTTTGTAGCTTATTTTTTAAGTCGTCTCTCTTTGGCTTTAAACTTATTGGTATATGAAAATTTACTGAATTACACGAACCCTGTAAAACTCAATATATTACATAAACGTCTCCCTCTCTCTCTCTCTCTCTCTCTCTCTATATATATATATATATATATATATATATATATATATATATATATATATGTATGTATACACACACAAAATTCTTTTTTGCCAAATATGACATTAACTAATACTGTCTTTTTACATGTAAAACGACAAAAAAAAGTCACCCATGAAAACGAGAACCCTCCAAAATAAACCTTAATCTATTATCTACACTCGAATGTAAATTACCAAAAATTAAGCCGACTTCACAAACTGATAAAAGTTCATTATTGGATTTTAATTATAAGGTGAAGCTCGAATGATTCAACCTCGAGATAGATAACGCTAAAACATCCCCACATGAATATGGGAGGAGAGATTATCTTCAAACAGCGTTCTGAATTGATAATTTAGCACCGGACTTATATTAACTAGATATTAATAAGTCGCTCGTACCTATTTCCCCCCTTTTTTTAAATGGAGAGTAAATAATGCAGTGGATGTAACTCTCGCTTCTCCTTCTTTGTCTTTCAGTCCTCATCACAATAAGTGATTTTTCTGAAAAAGGGCGAAGAAAAAGCTGCTTCCCAGGTCGGTAGTACTTCGTGAACAGTAGTCTGAGATGTCGGAAATCTTTCTGTCTCTATGTCTATCCTTGTGGCCATATCAATAGTAAGGGTGCTGAAGGTAAACGGTTCGTCTGGGCTGACGTTATCCGCCTGATATTCAGGGACCCGAACCTTAGATTAACCACTAAGGAGGCTACCCTATCAGCTCGTGCAAAGTACTGGGGCTGCTGTATTGCCAATTGGTTAATGAATTCTGGACCATGCAGTAGTCTCTGGTGGAGCCTCTCGATGCCTAGTAGTGGATAATTGTTACGGCTTTACCTTATCATGTGCTACATAAAAAATCTTGTCCTTTTCTCTCTTACTTTCCCTCTCTATCCTGCTCTAACCAAGTATGCCGACCTATGCCACAAACCCCAAAACCTCAACATGAAATATCTCCAGAAAAAAACTCGAATAAACCTAGAACCCCATCTTCCAACGTAGACCCCGACTACCATGTCTCCTTCTCCAACATCAGGGGTCTACGTTCCAACCTTCCGTAGGTTGAAACCAAATTACAGACGAAACCGGGCATATTCTTTCTAAGCGAAACTGGAATAGGGCCGACCACTTCGCTAGATGAGTTCATAATTAACGGATACTCTAACTTATCATCTTTCAAAATCTGACCCCCAAGACCGCCATTGGCATGGAATATGTGCCTACATTAAAGATGGCTTCCCATGTGGCAGGGATATCTTTAGAGAAGATCTTAATTTACCTTATATGTGCTTCCGGGTTGCACTTGCTTACACCACTGCATTTATATTTGTCCTCTATCGGCCCCATAACAGCGGAGATACTATCTTTAAGAGCATATCTGAGAAAATAGACCACATCCTGTCTTCGCATCCCTCGGCTAACATTCACATCTGTGGAGACTTCAATGTCCATAACGTGGAATGGCTAATCCACTCAAATAAGACAGACGATGAGGGGAGGTTCTGTCATGATTTTTCCATTGCTTATGACCTCACTCAGATTGTTCGCGAGCCCACCCGTGTGCCCGATACTACAGGTCAGTATGCAAGTCTTCTAGACTTTTTCTCTCCACTTCCCCTGAGCTATGTTCATGTTCCGTTCTTTCTCCTCTAGGATCCTCCGACCACTCCGTCGTATCAGTTAAGATAAAAATTAAATGTAATAAGTCCCCAGACGTACCCCTCCACCGTACTGTATACCGATACTCCATGGCGGACTGAGATAGCTTCCGTACATTCATGTCTGATCTACCTCTGCATTCCATGTTTAAAAATGATGTGTCCTCTATAGTATCAGACCTGACTGAATGGCTAATTGTAGGCATAGACCGATTCATACCATCTAAAAAAATCCAACAAAAACCCAACAGCCAGCCATGGTTCTCTCATGAATGTGCTGCTGCCATCGCGCACAGAAATCACTTTTTCCATAGCTAGCAACGTAATAGATGCACTGAGACTAAAGCTGCTTTCAGGAACGCCAGCAACCACTGTAAAAGAGTAATAAAAAATGCAAGAGAGCTATATGCTCAGTCCGTTAAATCCAAAGTAGCTGATCAGCGGCTTGTTTTCCACCAGTTTTGGCAAATAACAAATAGGATCCTGAACAGAAGTGTGCGTTCCATCCCAACCATTATCAATGGACCTGAGGCCATCTCGTCAGCATCAGACAAGGCCAAACTATTTGCCAAGAACTTTGCAGCTAATTCTACCCTATGCGACGAAGGCCATCAACTCCCCATATTTCCTCCAATAACAGAGAACAACCTAGGTAACATACAATTGATTCCAGTAAAGCAACTGGCCCTGACGATATCCCAATTATAGTGTTAAAAAAGCTTCAACCTGAACTTGCTCCCTTACTTACGAAACTGTTTAAGCGTTGCCTTAAGGAGAAGTGCTTTCCAACACCCTGGAAAACCTCATCCGTATGGCCGTGTATTTAAGAATTCAGGTGATAAGTCATCTCCCTCTCAGTTCAGACCAATAAGTCTCCTGTGTGTCATGAGTAAGTTGCTGGAATCCATATTAAATAAAGAAATAGTCAACCACCTCAGCAACAATAACCTTCTTAGTGACATGCAATATGGTTTCCGCTCTGCAAGATCTACCGCAGATGTGCTAACGGTTATATCTCATAGGATTAGTGAATCGCTTGACAAAGGCTTCCTTTCTAGGGCAATTGCTCTCGACACATCAAAGGTCTTCGACAATGTATAGCATAAAGGCCTACTTCACAAGATTTCCAGCTACGGTATATTGTAAAATGTTTTATCTATCATTAAATCATTTCTCTCTGATAGGTTCATAAGAGTAGTGGTAGATTGACAAAAATCAGAAGCCTGCAGTATTAATGCTGGAGTCCCTCAGGGGTCCATCCTGGGCCCAACTCTTTTCCTGATCTACATGAATGGTCTCCCTAAACACATACTTAAATCATTCGTTGACATCTATGCTGATGACACGACCATCTACGGCAACACATCAAAGGCTGTAAATGACAAAGTTATCTCTGATTCTCTCTCCTCTGATCTCGAGCGTGTGGTTCAGTGGGGAAAGAGGTGGCTAGTTACCTTTAATGCATCTAAAACCAAACTCTTATCTTTACATCATTAACGCTCTGATCCAGATCTGGCATCAGTTGAAATGGATGACTCTCGTCTAGGAGAAGCCCTATGTTTTGACAAGCTTCTGGGCTTCACCTTTACTCCTGATCTGAAATGGAACACGTACATCAAGTCTGTTGCTAAGGTCGCTGGAAAGATGGTGGGATCCTTCTACCGCTTCAGAAGATATCTCACTACTGATGCAATTCTCTATCTATATAAAAGTCAAGTACGCCCAAGGATGGAATACTGCTGCAATATCTGGGCAGGAACTGCTAAAAACAGCCTATCCTGCATTGACAGAATACAAAATAGACTTCGTGGCTTAGTGGGGGATGCCCTTTTCTCTTCCCTGCAAACTCTCTCCCACAGAAGAGATGTTGCGAGCCTATCCTTGTTTTATCGTTATTTCCATGGAAGGTGCTTGTCTGTGCTCCAATCTCTAGTACCCCCTCGCAAATCTTTCACAAAAAAACACCCGTCTAGCTGAAACCACTGCCCAAAATTTTCCCCATTCTTTATCTGTGTCTAAATCAAAACGTAGATTCCATGAACAAAGCTTCTTTCTTAGAACTGCACGCCTGCCGAACTCTGTTCCGTCTGCGTGCTTCCCACTTGACTACAACCTGGAGGTCTTTAAGTCCAACATAAACAAATTCCTGATTAACCGCCCCCTTAAGTAGACATTTTTTTATTAAATCCCCACACTAACGTACTGTACATGCAATAACCCTTATCCCTGAGTGGAATCCGGGCCTTTATAAGTGGTGATCACCTTGTAATATATATATATATATATATATATATATATATATATATATATATATATATACATATATATATATATATATATATACATATATATATATATATATATATATATATATATATATATATATATATATATATATATGTATATATGATGGACTCTCCCATCAATTTCGACGTATGAGCCTCCACCACAACAATTAAGTTGCTCGGAAATCCACACAGATGATTTATTTATAGTGGTGAAGGCTTTGTGTAGAACCCGCCACACTTTTTGGTATTCCTGTTTACCTTTGTTGGTGCAGATGACTTCAACAGGACAGCGTATACAGTAGACCGCAGGTTTTTACATCAGAGTTTCCTTCTAGATGAATCTCTCCCAGTGAATTTATGCACCGAAGATTCTAACCTAGGAATTTCTACTACTCGACACGGATATATATATATATATATATATATATATATATATATATATATATATATATATATATATATATATATATATGGGGAAATATATTTTATTTCCTTATAATATATACCAATCCTTATTTAAAAGGCTCAATGTAATTACAGAGCAATATAGTGGATGAATGACAAAAGTGTATATTACAAAGTTCATGATGTTGACCATCTTATAATTTATTCCTTTAATTCAGTAGACATTTACAATTCTTGACAGTATCTCTTCCGTAGCGCAAAATCAATAACATAATTATTATATCAACCAGTGAATCTATTTTGCCCTTAACTCACCAGAAGAAATAGCAACAATAAATCTGTCAAAAGAAAATAAAGTGCATTTTGACATAATTAACATCCGAAATTATAATAATTAAGTGAATGATTTTGCGCTACGAAACAGATATTGTCCTAATTGTAAATATCAACTAAATTAAAGGAGTAAATTATAAGATGGTCAACATCATAAACTTTGGAACATAGACTTTTGTCATTCATTCACTATATATATATATATATATATATATACGAATTACATGTTGTATCCACGTGTATTCCTTTTAATATATGTAAATAAGTATGAATAAAAAATCAATACGACATATATATGAATGTTTATATCTTTTCTGTATTTATTTTCTACGAGTTGACGGTAGGAATACAAAAAGTCTTTTGAAAAAAACAAAAAACAAGAATGTTTTTTTCAAAAGCACATAATTTTCGACTGACCCTTCGTTTAAAATTATGGGCTTTTGAAAGAAACATTCTGTATTCCTACAAGTCAACACATAGGAAATAAATACAGACAAGATAAAACATTTATATATTTTTCGTATTGATTTTTTATTCATACACATCTATATCTATATCTATCTATCTATCTATCTATATATATCTATATATATATATATATATATATATATATATATATATATATATATATATATATATATATAAGGAATGAAAAAATACCAGCGGTGGTTGACGTTATGTTTAAAGAAAAATAGAAAAACCGAATGAAATTATAAAAAAAATCAACGTTTCGTCCTTATTTCAGAGGACATCTTCAGGATAATTGAAATAAAAATGTAAGAAAAGAAAAAGTCATAGATCGTGCGAAAAAGACAGTTTTTGAATCCTACCCTGTCTTTTTCGCACGATCTATGACTTTTTCTTTTCTTACATTTTTATTTCAATTATCCTGAAGATGTCCTCTGAAATAAGGACGAAACGTTGATTTTTTAATAATTTCATTCGGTTTTTCTATTTTTCTTAAAACACACACACACACACACACACACACACACACACACACACACACATATATATATATATATATATATATATATATATTATAAGGTAAAATTAAAAGCCAAGAACAATGCGAGATTTTTTTTTATATAGAGTAAAATTAAATGAAAACGAAAGAAATAAATTTCTTTTTTTTGTTGTTTGTTTTTTCTTTTTCACACAAATTTTAACTCTAAACAACAGTAATTTTTTTTTATGTTGTATTCAATTTTGAACACTCTTCCGCTGTCTTCTCTTCAAAAAGGACTAATAGGTCTGAAATATATTTAGATTTATAACACCATTGAATACAACAGAAAAAAAAATTACTGTTGTTTAGAGTTAAAATTTGTGTGAAAAAGAAAAAACAAACAACAAAAAAAAGAAATTTATTTCTTTTGTTTTCATTTAATTTTACTCTATATAAAAAAAAATCTCGCATTGTTCTTGGCTTTTAATTTTACCTTATAATTTTCTTCAACAATGCTTCAAGCAAACTACAATCTACTTATATATATATATATATATATATATATATATTAGAGTAATGCGCCGATCTTCCAAAATGGCAGCCTCAACTTGACGGACAGATGCCTCATCAATGGCAGAAGGTGGGCGACCAGGTCTGGGAGCTGTTTCCACAGATTCCCGACCATGTTTGAATTCACGATGCCAGCGTTTTACAAGGCCATATGATGGGGCATTATCACCATAAGTTTCTTTCATTTCGTCAAAAGTCTCCTGTGGTGTACGTCCTTTCAAATACATAAACTGGGTCACTGCTCGACATTCAACAGGCTCCATTTCACAACTGACTCAGTTCAAACACCTGTAATTAGTTCAGAGCTGTAATTTGCCACGTAACTCGTAGAGATATAAATCATTGCACATGCAAAATTTCAGCTAGATCAGACAACTGGAAGTGGGTCAGGGGCATTACTTATTGCACACCCCTCGTAGGCAATAAATGCAGAAAAGAGAAAACATTTATATATTTTTCATATTGATTTTTTATTCATACACATCTACATCTACACACACACACACACACACACACACACACACACACACACACACACACACACACACACACACACACATATATATATATATATATATATATAAGCTTTTTTTGTAGAGACGGCGGAATTTAAATTTAAACAAATTATAGAAAAATATTTTTATCATACAAATATGTGGCTTATTCAAAAGATTAATTTTTGGCGTTCATAATTTAAATACAATTCAGGGCATATTGCCTCCGCGATATAGGTCCAATTTTCACCATTCTACGCATTAAATTATACTGTGTCTTCTAAGTAGTTTATTGTGTCTGGTTTATCAGTGAAGCCATAGTACTTTTCATATCCTCAACGAAAATAATCTAATGAAGTTTAATGGCATAACTTATCTGGTCAGATAATAGGTTAATTCTATGAAATTATTAATTCATCAAATGTTCTCTCAGTAAATTGATTTTATCATTTGCAATTTGCAAACGCCGCTTGTGTGTCAGTCTCTTCATGATCAATTGCTAACCCAAGCTGGATTCAAATTAACAGATAGCTGCCAACTTTGCACGTAAAGAAGATAGAGTTGTCAATTTCAAGTTCGCCGCCTATTAAAAATTTCTTCATAAAATATTTCATTATTTGGTTTAAATATGGTTACACAGCATTAAATATGTTGTTTTAAGAATGTTTTACGATTCAACTTAAATTTAGCGTTACAAATTAATATCTTCACTGGACCATGTGTGTAAACAATTGAATATCAAATACAGAAGATAATCGTGGCAATGCATACCAGAAAAAAAAAACAGTTGGAAATAAGTTATGCACCGTCCACTGTAATCATGCAATCCCTACAGCTACGTACATAGAAAATGGAGATATCATATTAAGTCTGACATAGTGTTATGAGACAAGGAAGGGAAAGAAGCAACCTTAGTGGAAGTTAGCTTCCCCACTAGTGCTGAATTAAACAGAACTGAGAGGGAAAAGATGACGAAATATCAAAATCTTATGCACGACACGAAAAGAACTTGACGTCTTATAAAAGATCTCCACCAATTTCAAAAACTACCATGCAAATATACCCGATGAACCAGGTGCAAGAGACGTACAAATAATTGCACTTAAAGAGATGGTAAAAATCTTTAAAAAAAAAGATGTATCGGATGAGATGCCCGAGATAGCAGGTTTAATGTTTGGCATCCATTAGGTTGCCCCATCCTCAGTTAAAACAAAAGGATAAGAAAATCGGAACAAAGTAATTCTTTTAAATATGGATCATCATTTGGTTGAAATATGCCGAGGTAGTCTTATATATTGCAAGCCTATATTTCTATTTAGCTAATGAAACGTGTTACACAATAGGAAGACAGAACTTAAATCAGTCAGACGGGCAAAACGAAGATCTCAGTCTAAGGAATGATATTATTCGATCTCTTCCGATGCCAGGAAATGGCCAAACATGGCGCATTACAGGATGGGCTGGAGGAGGAAGATGCCTGTTGGGTTGTTTTATTATTGTGTACATCGTAAGATGACGAATGAATCCAATATTTCCGGTTTTTTTTTTGTTTATTTCTTTCGTGTTTATTTATTTTCGTAGGATTCGACACTTTCTCAAATGAGTTATGGCGAATGGAAAACGCACAAAAATATATATGGAAGCGTGTTTACGAGCGCAAAAGTTTCCTTGATTAATGAACACGGGTAAGAAACTAGGCAGCTTATATATCAATGTAGTAGTCGCTACTTACCTACGTACGCATTTATCTATGTTACGGATTATGATTTCTTAATCTCTCTCTATCTCTCCTCCTTTCTCCTTCTCTATCTTTCTCTTTCTCTCTCTCTCTCTCTCTCTATATATATATATATATATATATGTGTGTGTGTGTGTGTGTGTGTGTGTGTGTGTGTGTGCGCGCGCTCGCTCGCGCGTGTGTCTTACAAACCACGTATATGCAGACACCAATGCGCGTTTTTAAAAGGATGTATAAAATTTTATTTTAATACTTGTGCAGTTTACGGACCGTGCTGAAATAAATGCGAGTCTACTTTGTATTTTGAAATGAGGAAAATGTGTTTTACCTTAAATTTGTTTGTTACCTTAAACTTGTTACATATGTGCATATATATATGCACATATGTAACAAATAATGTTTGTAAAACAAACAAACTATATATACCAGCTCTGTCCTGCATTGAGCACTCTTTAATAATCAGGCGAGTTTCATTAGATTTATATCTAGGAAACCAATCGAAACAACAATTATATGCATATATATATATATATATATATATATATATATATGCATATATATATATATATATATATATATATATATATATATATATATAACCACTTAATTTACTCACATAAAATTAATATACGAAAGTATAGATTTATGCATAAACTTTAAGTATTTACTTCAAAAGTGCTCAATACGTAGGTAGAGCTAGTTAGTAAGTTATAAGATGTATATGACGATTAAGCTACACTGAATATTCCGCGTTTCATCCACTCTAGGACTCTTCAGGCTTATGCGCATAAGCCTGAAGAGTCCTAGAGTGGATGAAACGCGGAATATTCAGTGTAGCTTAATCGCCATATACATTTTATAACTTACTATATATATATATATATATATATATATATATATATATATATATATATATATATATATATATATATATATATATATAAACTAGCTGTATAGATCTGGTGTCTTTCGCAGATCGAACCATATCGCCGGGCAGAGGGTTTAGTCACATACGATTTAAGATACACCTAAGAAAGTAAAAATATTTGACAGTAATAGCAGCGGCAGGCCTAGGATTACTTGAGTCGTCTGGCTGGTCATCTATTCTTATGGAATGTCCTTCCCGCTGGCCGAGTGAAGATGGATTTGTTGCTCATCGTAGAGCCTTTTATATTATCTATATTATCTCTCTCTCTCTCTCTCTCTCTCTCTCTCTCTCTCCATATATATATATATATATATATATATATATATATATATATATATATATATATATATATGTGTGTGTGTGTGTGTGTGTATTTTACATACCAAGTATACGCAGACACCAATGCGTGCTTTTAAAAGTATGTATAAAATCACACAGTTGTCAAAATTGTATATACAATTGTATATTCATAAACACATCAATGTTCGTGTCTTAAAAAACAGGGACGCATCGATGTGTTCTTGTTACATAACACAAAGAACACTCACTAAAGATGACAGGTAACAGTTCTTAACGACAATAAACAGTTTCATAGTCGTCGAGAATCGGAAAAATCAAAACTTTTCAGGGTATCGGAATCGGAATCGGAAAAATGTGTGCCTATTTTCCGATGCCAAGAACAATTTTTTTAATTGGCTTTTTTTATTTGATTTTGTCTAAAGTAAAATCGTCTACTACTTATTGTAATTATAAAATAATAACTATTCACTGATTTTAAACAACCGATAAAACTACGATCATTCTCCACAAGTGTATTTTTACGTTCGTAAAACATTAATAAAATTGTATCACTGACTAGCTTTAATCTAAAACATATTTTAAATATATATATAAAAATATCTTAATATATATATGTAAAAATTATATATATATATATATATATATATATATATATACATATATATATATATATATATATATATATACTAGCTGTACCCTGCCACGCGTTGCTGTGGCTCAAATTGGCGCAATGGAAAAAGTTCAAAAATGAGAAAAAGCATGTTTCTTATAGGTTTAATTTTCCATTTTGCATGGGTACACAGTTTTTGTTGTTCCATTTTCTTAGCTGGTGTAGAGATTTTCTGGTTTGGTGACTCTTGAATACGTAACATAAATTGTCCATGTGAAAAAAGACAGTGTGTAACTGTAAGCCACACAATTGTAAAGATTGTTCCCTGTGCTTTGTTGATGGTTATTACAAACGACAATAAAATTGGAAAGTGCAATTTCCTAAAGTGTAATGATGTATCCGGTGGAATCATAGGAATGCACTGAATGAGGATATATTCATCTGTAAAAAGTCCTGTTATGATTGTTGTTTCTATGATATTGTTTTTTTTTTTACTGCAAGCCATGTGCCTTTGCAAAGCTTGGATTGGTTTATATTTCACAACATGATAATTAGTACGCCAAATTTCAGTTGCAATACATGCGGTGGCATCCCTGGCAAATATAGCTGTTGGATAATTAACCACTTTATCTGCTTTCACAACAGTATCGATGGATTTGTATTTGACTACCTCACTTGGAAATTTACATTGAATAATAGCGTGGACGTCTTTATATTGACCTGCAAGAATAGCTCGTTCACTCAGTCAAGTGGAATTCTTATAATTTGAATATCTGCAGAAACCTTTTAAACTAACTCTTCTTTTGATGTAATAAAATTACAGAAGTTAAAAGTCAAAGAATTTTGCCCTTATCTTTGATCAGCTGGAGAGATGGATAGAGAGAGATATTAAGAGAGGAAGAGAGAGGGAGGAGAGAAACAGAAGATGAACTATAATTCACCGTTTTTCCTCGTTCAGTAGAGAAGAAATCTTTCGAGACTGAGGCAATTTTAATTTTTTGTTACTATCCAGAGTACTCTTTTTTTTCGGGAGCGAGATTTTCCACATATTAGAAACCGACCGGGTTATCTGTACTTTCACCTAACAAATTAATAAAAGAAAAAGCTATTGTAAAATTTGAATTTAGTGTGAAAATACTACTTTAAAAAATAGCACGATAACATAAGTGCATAAGTGCCACTTTATGTACTCCTTGGGCATTGAATTCCATGGCGACCAGCATAATTATTTAATGGTCGCTCCCTTAGCCCCCCCCTAGTCAAGGCTAATGCATGCGCATGTAACATTTTTTTATTTACTGACGTTGGCTTAGTACCTAAACGATTTATTGATAATTTCTTAACCCTTAAGCGCATGCCGGAAGATTTAAATTGGTTCATTATTGTTGTAATGAAAAAAAGTTTCATTCAACACAAAACCAAAAACACATATTAATGATAAATGATTTATTATTCTATTCATTGAAATTTACTAATTTTTAAATGAAAAAAGTAAAAAAAAAATTAATAAAAAATAGTTGCTTATGTGCGCATGTAAAAATGTTTGTAAAAGTGAGAAATTATTTTAATCATTTAAAAAACTTGGTATTGTTTTTTTAGATTAGGTCCACCTTATAATCACCCTCAACCTCCTCATCTTAAGAACAGCTTCCGGAATAAACACCATTTTGGTGACGGGGGTGGTGAAAAAATATTTGCAAAATTTAACTGATATTTGTTGTCAGCATACCCACCCGAAAATACTATTTAAAAAAAATGAGGGGTTCAGTGCCCGTTGCAGAGAAGTAGATTTATTTATCAATAAAAGTCGTCATTTAAAAAGAAAATTGTGGAGGTGGGCCTAAATGTAAATATTTACCCCCAAAATTATCCATTCATGTAAATCAAAAATGTCTGTAAAAGTGAGAAATTATCAATACATGGTTTAGTTATTATTTTTTTTAATATTCATGAAAAGAGTTAAGCCAACGTAAGTAAATACATGAATTACAAATGTTTGTAAAAGTGAGAAATTATTAATGAATGTTTAGTAACTTTTTTCTTTTAATATTCATAAAGAGTAAAACTTTTTTTCCAATATTCATAAAAAGAGATAAGCCAATGCAAATAAATAAATGTTTGTATAAGTGACAAATTCAGGTTTAGTTACTTTTTTATTCACGAAAAGAGTTAAGCCAACGTAAATAAATAATGTTTGTAAAAGTGACAAATTCAGGTTTAGTTACTTTTTTATTCACGAAAAGAGTTAAGCCAACGTAAATAAATAATGTTTGTAAAAGTGCGAAAGGCAACGTAAGTAAATAAATGATAAATGTTACGTGCGCATGCGTTAGCCTTGACTAAGGGGTATCTAAGGGAGCGACCATTAAATAATTATGCTGGTCGCCATGGAACTCAAGGCCCAATGAGTACCCAATTTATTTTAAATATTTATTTTCCAAAGGACTGTTTAAATAAATCAACAATGAATGAAATGGTGCTTCTACCCTTTATTGCCGAAATTGGAGACGCCATTTTTTTCACGCACTTGCTATCCAAATCTAGGGGAGACATTATATGGTCGAACGATTGCTTCCGGAAAGGGAAAGAATAAATTTACTAAAATTAACATTTATTACTTCCGGAAACGTTTAATTTAACGAAAATTATCATTTATTACTTCCAGAAACTTGGTAAACCGATATTACTGGAGAAAATGAATCTTGACAATTCAAAAGAATGTTTAAAATTATTTATTTGTTCGAAAAAACAAAAAAACAAAATTAAACTTCCGGAAAGAACTATGAAAAAAAGTAAATAAAGAAAGTGAAAAAGAACTTATCCGTAATTGTTTAATTGGAAATGTTTCGATTTAAATAATGAGAACGGGAAAGTTTTTCATGGAACATTTTTTTTATTAAAAACAGAAAATTGAAATGACATATTCATAATTATTTAAACTGGGCGAGCGCCATTTGAAAACCAAAACAAAACCAAAACATTTATTAGTTTTTTTTTGCTTGTTTATTTTTTCCTTTGTGTATGTGTGTGTTTTCTTTTTTTTTTGAACAAATAAATAATTTTATACATTTTTTTTTTAATTAAAGCAACTTTGAAAGGCAAACAACAAATTAATCTAAATGATTATTTTTTTTGTTTTTAACGGAGAAGTGGGTTGTTTGTTATTTTTATTTTTTTTACTGGGAATCGAAATATAATTGTGAAAACATTGATTGAAAAGTTTGTGTAAAAAATATAATTTTAAGAAAACAATTTTTAAATGAAAGCAACATTTGGACTTTTATAAAATATTTTTTTTTCGAATAAATAAATAATTTTAAACATTCTTTTGAATTGTCAAGATTTTTTTGCCAAATAAATAAATTTCAAGCAATTTTTGCAATAAATAATAAATAGCAACTTCGTTAATTTTACGACTCGCCCCAGCAGATTATAAATACCATAACCTCCCACTGTTAAAACGGCTTTCGGAATGACCACCCTCAACTTCCTCATGTCAAGAACGGCTTTCGAGGTTTGTGGAAGAGCGTGTTTAATTTGAAAGCCGTTTTTAATATGGAGAGGTTAAGGTGTTTATAATACGTTGAGGAATATCGTAAAAATGAAACAGTTTAGAAAAAGTTAAAACAAACTTTTTTATGTAAACAATGCCGTGAAAGAAACTAAACAATTAAAACGTAATGTTTGATGAGTGAAAAGCCTTAAGATAAACAAAGGAATTAAAAATTTTAAAAATTGGTAAGACACATAAATGTATTTAAATTAAAAAAATAGGAGTTTTTTGTGCTAATGCAGAGAGTGATCCGTGCTATTTTTTAAATCGTATTTCCACGTTTAATTAAAGTTTTATTATATGTTTTTATTCGGTTAAGGTTAAAGTACAGAATACGTACAAAACACCCTCCCTTCCCCATGTTTAGAATGGCTTTTTAAATAATAACATTATTATTTCAGCATGGATCACTCTCTGCATGAGTACCTTTTTTTTTACTTATCTTGTCATTCGAGAGTAGTTTAAACGGAAGTTACCGGAAATAAAACCGGGCAGTCTTGCAGAAACGACTTACGAAAAATATTTTTGTTTTAATTAATATTTTTATAATTCGCAATGTTAAATTATTTTAATAACATGCAAACATTCCTTGACTTTACAGATAGATTTTCTGAAAATTTTAATTAAATTGGTAATGTAGAAATATGGTTTTCTCGATTTAGAACGAACCAAAAATTATATATATATATATATATATAAATTACTTATATATAAAAATTATTTATGTTTGTATATATATATTTTCATATATTTATATGTACTTTTGACTCCCGTTTCAATCTCAATTTCTTTTTTAGTCTGATGAAGTGTTATCATTGAATTGGGACTCCACTGAAACATGTATGCACATATATAACCAATAATGTTTGTATAACAAACAAACTATATATACCAGCTCTGTGCTGCATTCAACACGTGAACCACCTCTTGGATTCATGGAAACATAAAATACATCCATCTTCATCTATGAAAATCATTCGGAAATAACTTTCATAGCTTAAAGGGGCAATAACTTTCGTAGATTTACTAAATAAATACTTTCGTCCGTTTTCAAACGCAACTCATATCAGATGATATTGGTTAAAATAAATTAAATTAAATAGAAATCAAATTAAAAATAAATTAAAGGAATTATCTCTTAATAACCCTTAGTAATATAGACCTAATTATTTACATAGAGTTTCTGCTAATGTAATACAAAAATGAGGTAATTTCTTTAATGAAAATTTCCTTTGAATAAATAGTATATCACATAGAAAAATGCGAGCATGAAAAGTAATACGGTTAAGATTAAGCCTAGAAAAATAAAAGGACTAGTTTTTAAAATTTGAAAAGGAAACGGAAAGATATTCTAGAAAAAATATTAATTTACATATTTATAAATTAGCGATTATAAAAAAGAACCTAAAATAACCATTTTTTTTACATGGAGGTCACCACTTATCAAGGCCCAGAAGCCAGTCGGGGATAAGGGTTATTTTGTGTACAGTAATAAATGGGATAGTATCGTAGTAATAGTTAGTATTGGAGATCTGATAAAGTGTCATTACTTAAGGGGGCGGTTCATCAGGAATTTGTTTTTGTTGGACTTGAAGACATCCAAGTTGAAGTCCGGGGGGGGGGACAAGCAAGCGACAGAGAGTTTCACAGGCGTGCACTTCTAAAAAAGAAGCTTTGTTCATGGTATCTACATTTTGATTTAGGCACAGATAAAGAGTGGGGGAAATTATTGACAGTGGTTTCAGCTAGTCGGGTGTTTTTCGTGAAAGATTGGCGAGATGGGACCAGAGAATGGAACTCAGACGAGCACTTGCCATGGAAATAACGACAAAACAAAGGCAGGCTTCTGTGGGAGACGTCTTCCGAACCGATATATTGTCAAGAGAAAACATCGGCGGTTACGATTTAAAAAAAAATGGTAAATATCGTTTAAAAAATTAAGCAGATTTTTTTAAAGAAAGAAAAAAGAAAACAAAAAGAAGAGAAAAAGAAAAAACATACTTCTTGCAATACAATTGTAGTTTTTTATTATTTATAATCTATATTTTTATTTAAAATTTAACTCCGATATCCACAGGTGCATCCAGTTTTTACTGTTATTTTTTCTATAGTTTTTCACTTCTATTTTGCTTCCACACTTAATACCTATATTTTATCCTTTATTTTGTTATTTTAATTATTAATTATTTCATATTCTAGTTGATTTTCTATTTTGTATTTGTCATACTTTTTTTACTGACCAAATATTTTTCATTTTTATAAACCTTCACGACGTAATTATTTAATTATTAATTTCTTAATTATTCATCGTATCAGTTATTATTATGTACGTATTTTATTATCATTTTATCTTAATTGTATTTTCTTTATTTTTATCATAATTTTTCTTTTATTTTTCGTTGCAATTAATGTTATTTTCTTAAAACTATTGTTATAATTTATATTATAATTATTATTTTCTATAACTATTTTATCATTCTTATTTTCTATAACAATTTTATCAATAATTGTTATACCTATTTTATCATTATTATTTTCTATAACTATTTTATCATTATTATTTTCTATAACTATTTTATCATTAATTTCTATAACTATTTCATCATTATTTTCTATAACTATTTATCATTATTTTCTATAACTATTTTATCATTCTTATTTTCTATAACTATTTCATCATTATTTTCTATAAGTATTTTATCATTCTTATTTTCTAAAACTATTTTATCATTATTTTCTATGACTATTTTATAATCATTATTTTCTATAACTATTTTATCATTATTTTCTATAACTATTTTATTATTATTTTCTATAAGTATTTTATCATTATTTTCTATAACTATTTTATCATTAATTTCTAAAACTATTTTATCATCATTATTTTCTAAAACTATTTTATCATCATTATTTTTTATAACTATTTTATAATTATTTTCTAAAACTATTTTATCATTATTTCCTAAAACTATTTTATCATTATTTTCTATAACTATTTTATCATTATTATTTTTTATAACTATTTCATCATTATTTTCTATAACTATTTTATCATTATTTTCTAAAACTATTTTATCATTAATTTCTAAAACTATTTTATCATCATTATTTTCTAAAACTATTTTATCATCATTATTTTCTATAACTATTTTATCATTATTTTCTATAACTATTTTATAATTATTTTCTAAAACTATTTTATTATTATTTTCTATAACTATTTATCATTATTTTCTATAACTATTTATCATTATTTTCTATAACTATTTCATCATTATTTTCTAAAACAATTTTATCATTATTTTCTATAACTATTTTATCATTATTTTCTAAAACTATTTTATCATTATTATTTTCTATAACTAATTCATCATTATTTTCTATAACTATTTATCATTATTTTCTAAAACTATTTTATCATTATTTTCTAAAACTATTTTATCATTATTATTTTCTAAAACTATTTTATCATTATTATTTTCTATAACTATTTTATCATTATTTTCTATAACAATTTTATCAGTATTTTCTAAAACTATTTTATCATTATTTTCTAAAACTATGTTATTATTATTTTCTATAACTATTTCATTATTATTTTCTATAACTATTTCATCATTATTTTCTATAACTATTTTATTATTATTTTCTATAACTATTTTATCATTATTTTCTAAAACTATTTTATCATTATTTTCTATAACTATTTTATTATTATTTTCTATAACTATTTTATCATTATTTTCTATAACTATTTCATCATTATTTTCTAAAACTATTTTATCATTATTATTTTCTAAAACTATTTTATCATGATTTTTATAACTATTTTATCAATATTATTTTCTAAAACTATTTTATCATTATTTTCTAAAACTATTTCATCATTCTTATTTTCTATAACTATTTTGTCATTATTATTTTCTATAACTATTTTATCATTATTTTCTATAACTATTTTATCATTATTTTCTAAAACTATTTTATCATTATTTTCTAAAACTATTTTATCATTATTATTTTCTATAACTATTTCATCATTATTTTCTATAACTATTTATCATTATTTTCTAAAACTATTTTATCATTATTTTCTAAAACTATTTTATCATTATTTTCTAAAACTATTTTATCATTATTTTCTAAAACTATTTTATCATTATTTTCTAAAACTATTTTATCATTATTATTTTCTAAAACTATTTTATCATTATTTTCTAAAACTATTTTGTCATTATTATTTTCTATAACTATTTTATCATTATTTTCTAAAACTATATTATCATTATTTTCTAAAACTATTTTATCATTATTTTCTAAAACTATTTTATCATTATTATTTTCTAAAACTATTTTATCATTATTTTCTAAAACTATTTTATCATTATTTTCTAAAACTATTTTATTATTATTTTCTATAACTATTCTATCATTATTTTCTATAACTATTCTATCATTATTTTCTAAAACTATTTTATCATTATTTTCTAAAACTATTTTATCATTATTTTCTAAAACTATTTTATCATTATTTTCTAAAACTATTTTATCATTATTTTCTATAACTATTCTATCATTATTTTCTATAACTATTCTATCATTATTTTCTAAAACTATTTTATCATTATTTTCTATAACTATTCTATCATTATTTTCTAAAACTATTTTATCATTATTTTCTAAAACTATTTTATTATTATTTTCTAAAACTATTTTATTATTATTTTCTATAACTATTCTATCATTATTTTCTATAACTATTTTATTATTATTTTCTATAACTATTCTATCATTACTTTCTATAACTATTCTATCATTATTTTCTAAAACTATTTTATCAATGTTTTCTAAAACTATTTTATCATTATTTTCTAAAACTATTTTATCATTATTTTCTATAACTATTCTATCATTATTTTCTATAACTATTCTATCATTATTTTCTAAAACTATTTTATCATTATTTTCTAAAACTATTCTATCATTATTTTCTATAACTATTCTATCATTATTTTCTAAAACTATTTTATCATTATTTGTTATAATTATTTTATCATTATTTTTTATAACTATTTCATCATTATTTTCTATAACTATTTCATCATTATTTTCTATAACTATTTCATCATTATTTTCTAAAACTATTTTATCATTATTTTCTAAAACTATTTTATCATCATTTCTCATCGTTATTGTTATTTTCAATTTTTAAATTGTAATTTTACATTTTATCCTGGAAAAATGTATTACTATCACACGTATAATGTAAAATGAATATATTTATATATTTATCCAGAGCTTGTACAATTGTTTCTAGTTAATTCGTAATACCATACCATTCTGCAACGCATTATCCTATTCCTAAGCCAACATAAAAATATGAAAAGGAAACTTTTTTAAACTAAAGGAAAAAACAAACCATTTTAACTCCTTCCAACAGACCTGTTTGCAAATATAGCTGCTTCCACTGCATGAACTCTTACTCAGCCCTCCTCCAGTAACAAACAATAAAATAATAATGCCCTGTAATCACTTTGAGGAGTATAATTTTTCAATTGATAAACTTATGAACTAACCTGTTAACATTAACCACCAACGCGGGGGAGCAGAAATACATGGATTAGGACCCAGACGCAGGGAAAACCCTCTCAGTGCTGATGAACCCGTAGATCTTCCCAGGTCATCCGTCTAGGAGAAGGAAAACTCTGAAGCTAAACCTAAGGGGAGGAAGGTCACTCCAGTCTTGGATGACAACCTTCCTAGAGCTGGTGACTCAAACAAATTACCGGTCTGTAAACCTAAACTACTTAAAGAGTAGATAGGCACTGTCTATCGCCCGGCTTCCATACTCCTTCTTTGCCTATTAGCTAGGTCTAGAGGTCGAATCACAGGAAGTCGACAGACCTTCAGTGGTCGATCTTGTTTCCTGACTAGGGCAATGAACGCCGTTTTCCCCACTCCCGACACACCCCATCCCCTAAACTGAGCACTTGGGAGTGCTTGAATGCCATAATGTCAGTACAAGTATATTGGGTTGACCATCTTCTGATGGGTTGAGGGTATCGGATAGACAGTTTCTGGTTGCTGTTCCCGACTGGTAGTACAGGTGCTCTAACTCTTTGGTAGCGCTTAGAGCGGCTGCTCCATCAACAGTTGTATAATATCGGGTTGTTTGTAGTGCTATGTCATGCATGGAAAGGGACCCTGCACTCATCCCCGGTGGGCTAT
>NC_136520.1:57414470-57426970 GCF_053919585.1 Euprymna scolopes | reverse complement strand
AATGTTGTGATATAGCACTAGATCCTACATTATGCATGGTAAGGCGATGAGAGAGCGTGGTCGTTGTGTAACCGACGTAATTAACGTAACTACTGGTTTATTTGTTATTATTATTATTAGCTACACTTGAACTTATAGATGAAATTGGTTCGTTCTATGGTTTGAGGATAGCGGAGGTATTTTTTTTTTTTTACAACTAGGTTTTTGGTTAAAAAACTTTTTTTTTATAGTATATGATAAGTCTAGGATTATTGTTGTCAGTAGGGAAAACGTATTCATGACTAATATTTTGTTCCAATTTATATCCTGGTTGAATCTGGTTGCAGTAGAAAAATAAAACATTGTATTTGGATTATGGTGTTGCGAGGTATTACTCTTTGTAGTGGTGTTTTTTAAGTCCCGGAGCATTAATTTCATTTGCTAGTCGACTATGTAGTTTGCAAATCAGTTATTGATGAGGACTTACGTGATATTTTTTCATTCGATTAGTAATGTTTTTATTCCTGGTCCGAGGAGATTAGGTTGGCACGGTTAAGAAAGTTTTCTATCTTATATCGGTGAGGGCATTCGCTCTTAAAATTTAGGAGGCAAGAGTTAAGGTTAGGTAGCTTTTTGTGTTGTTAGAAGTGTCAATGAGGACGTAAAGAAAAGGAATTAGCAGCTTTTTTTCCGGATGAAACATTTTTACATATCTGAATACCTTATATACCAAATTTCAAGTTTTAAGATCGAAAATACGTTGAGTACACAGGTTGAAAAGTCCCCCCACACACACACACGCGCACACACATATTCTCATATATAAGCAACCTCCACACACACACACACACACACACACACACACACACACACACACACACACACACACACACACACACACACACATATGTATCTCTTAGAAAAATTAATGTACGGTTGATGTTTTTATTGCCGTTTTTGTCATTTTTGCCCAACACCCCACCATTTCATGTTAATAACTGCTTTCAGAATAAACACCCCAACCTCCACATGATAAGAATGGCTTTCAGAATGGTCACCGGCAACATCCCCATGTTAAGAACAACTTTCGGAATAGACACCCTATTTTGGTAGTGGTGTAGACTGCCCAAATACTTGCCACAAATTTAACCTTGATAATTGCTATCAAGATCCCCATGCGCAAATTCAGCCACAAAAGAGACGTTGCAAGTCTATCTTTGTTTTATCGTTATTTCCATGGCAAATGCTCGTCTGAACTATTGTTTCGTGTAGAGAAAGTGGCTATGTTTGTAAAGGTGTGTTGGTTTTTGTAAGAAGGTGTTTATTTTGGAATAATAGATTATTATGTTCTCAGTCAATGGGAATAGCTGGAATGTTAGTAGGGAGAAATTATTATTTTTGAATCGGGAAGTGGAAAGGAAAGTGTATGCCTATGAGTGTCTGAACCAGTTAATAAGGATGTCAGCGCAATATAGTTGTAATGTCTATATCTTCCCGGTCTTGATTGGTGGCGGTGGGAAGACTTTAGATTTAGAGGAAAAAATAGGAACTACTCTCTCTAAAGATATTGGCGATTCAATAAGGAAGATAATATTCATAAATAGCCTATAAAATTTGCTGGTTGGCACATAAATTGAAAACTAAATTTGCATGTAAATTTATGAGAGTCCAAAATTAAAAGTGTATTGCAAACTAAAGTCCAGGCTCAATGCAGAAAAGTAGAAACATAGTAGTATAGTCAGTGCCATTAAAAATACAGTGATGTAATACAAAGCAAAGAAAAACTTTGAAACTCATATATTATTTTTATAATTGATTTTCAGTAAATATCTTCTAATTAGTTTTTCAGTGATTCTTATTGCAGCAAGTCTTTTGGGGTGGTACTTTTGAGTAGATTTTACCCTTCTATTTTGAATATACCGCATGCATATAAACATATGAAAATCATTGAGGATATAGTCCATTTATTGAGACTCCATGAAATAAGGAAAACTTTAAATCTTTGTATACTTTTTGAATAATAAATTTGTTGTAATTTTTTAATTTACAGAAAGTAATTCCAGATTTTTTCTGAGACTATTGCTTTGTTTCGAATATTTAGCTTTTTCATCTGGTTGGTATTGTCTTATTAATATTGACACTATTATTTATATAGACTTTAAGTTTACAGTATTATACAATCTGTAATCTGAAATTATGTCTTTTTTTTCTTGAATTAAATATATATTAAGTTGGTGCAAAAACAATATCATTTTCTCACATATGTTACTTTTATATATGATTTCTAAATTAATTTACCGTCCCGTTTGAATTTGTATTTAATGGTTGTGAAGGTTTATATTCATATATATATATATATATATATATATATATATATATATATATATATATATATATATATTTCTTTGGTAAAATATCTGGATTAGTAATCTTCTGCAATATGAAAAGATGTTTTATAGAATAAAGACAATAAAAAGAATTGTCTCGTTCTAATAATCAAAAGCAACTTTATTTGTTATCTTCGTTAGTAAGAATATATAAGAGAGACACGGGTTAGCTGGAAGATTGAATATTATACCGGCTTGTTGAATGACAGAATGGTTCAGTGGCTTAAAGTGTTCTTGTGTGACAGAATAGATTAAATACTATACCGACTTGTTGAAGGACAGCATATTCGATACCCCTATAGGAGCAGCTGCGCGTGAAACTGTGAGTCAAGGGTTGCGCAATCCCTAACCATATCTCTCCTGAATCGGCGCTGTTTGAGTCCAGTGGCAAGAAGAAGTCCTGTACGACTGGAAATGATGCCGAGATAAGCGGAGAGCACATTTAGCACCTAGAAGTCCCAAATGATCACCCATTTAGTACTGACCAGGTCAAACGTTGCTTAAGTTTGGTGATCCAGAGGAAACCGGTGTGTCAACGTGATTATGCCGTACAAGGACAGAATAGTTCCAGTGGCTTAAAGTGTTCGTGTGTGAAATGATAGATTTAATATTATACCGGCTTGTTGAAGGCGAGAATAGTTCAGTCTACACGTGACGTAGTTAGTAGTCATTTTCCTAGGTTACTTGATTCCGCATTAAACTGTTGAACTGATTCGCGATTCTCTTATCTTATTATCAGGAATTATCTTAATTCTAACTAATAGTTTATTATATGCGGATGTATTCAAGCTATACTCTTTGTTTGTAGTGATAAGAAAAATACGTTTTGAAATACGGGTACACCAAGATGCAATAATAAGAATACAATGGTGTTTTTCTTTTTTTTACATAGGACTTGCCACTTATCAAGGCTTAGAGGCCACTCGAGGATAAGGGTTAAAGAGTGTACAGTAGTTAATTGGACAATATAGTAATCGTTAGTAATTGAAATTCGGTAAATTTGCTAACTTAAGTGGAACGGCTAATCAAGAACTTGTTTACGTTGGACTTGAAGACGACCATATTGTAGTCAGTAGGAAAACGGAAGAAATTCCACAGGCATGCAGTTCTAAGAAAGAAGCTTTGTTCATGGAATCTACGTTTAGGTTTAGGCAAAGATAAAGAGTGGGGGAATTATTGATAGTGGTTTCAGCTAGACGAGTGTTTCTTGTGAAAGTTTGGCGAGGGGGGACCATAGACTGAAGCTCAGTCGAACACTTCCCATCCAAATAAGGATACATCAGATACAAGCTCGAACATCTCTAAGAAAGAAGCTTTGTTCATGGAAGCTACGTTTAGGTTTAGGCAAAGATAGTGGGGAAAATTATTGATAGTGGTTTTGGCTTAACGAGTGTTTCTTGTGAAAGTTTGGCGAGGGGGACCATAGATTGAAGCTCAGTCGCGCACTTGCCATGAAAATAGCGATAAAGCAGAGACAAATTCGCAACATCTCTTCGGTGACATAGAGGTTGCAGGGAAGAGAAAAGGACATCTCCTACGAGGCTACGAAGTCTATTTTGAACTCTATTAAGGCAGGACAAGTCCTTTCTAGCAGCTCCTGCCCAGATGTGGCAATAGTACTCCATCCTTGGACGTACCTGGCTCTTATTTAGATAGAGAATTGCATCAACAGTGAGATATCTACTGGATCGAAAGGAGGATGTTGCCGGTTTCACGTTTTACATACTCGTGACTGACTCTCCCCACACGTTTTGAAGTGACTGACTCTCCCCACACGTTTTGAAGTGACTGACTCTCCCCACACGTCACGTGTCTGACTCTCCCCACACGTTTTGAAGTGTTCCTACGTATTTTAAAAATGTTTTAAACTTATGGCCCCCGCCCCGTTTTCTCTTTCTGCTCCCCGCCACTAAACTTGAAAAATATGCTAACGGTTACATGTCTCATTTACCGCTTCGTGGCCAAGAAGTAGGTACTCATTTCACGTTAAATCTATATAGGAAAGTGATCCCCTACTCTAAAATGTAAATTATTTAAAAAGAAAAAATGCATTCTGATATATTATTGAAACGTATTAGCAAAAGAAAAAAAAATTGGATTTCCTTTTAGGAGGAAAACTACGCTGGATTAGGTCGTAAAAATACCAAATATTTCAAAAATATATAAAATGATCAAGTAGTTTTTTTTTTTACATTAGAAAAACACACACACACACACACACACACACATATATATATATATATATATATATATATATATATATATATATATATATATTGGAAAACGATTCCAACTTGCAATGAAAATACAATAAAATAATCGTTTTAAAAATTTGGGACGCTAAAAACGCACATGTTTTTAATTATCTACAGTTTTATATAGTTTTTTGTTTATATTAGTTTTATATAGTTTTTTGTTTATATTAGTTTTATATAGTTTTTTGTTTATATTAGTTTTATATAGTTTTTTGTTTATATTAGTTTTATATAGTTTTTTGTTTATATTAGTTTTATATAGTTTTTGTTTATATTAGTTTTATATAGTTTTTTGTTTATATTAGAATTCTAAAAAACGTGACATACAGAAATCTAAGAAAAAGATAAAATACGTAAAAAAGCAAAAAGGCGTTTACAGTTTAGTTTTTATTTGCATATCGTGAACGCGAAAGTTAAAACAAACTTAACACACATTTAATCGCACCGCCTGACCTTTGCCCTCGTGAGGATGCAAGTAAATATGATTGAAAAAAAAAATTATTCTACTTTTTTAAAATTAGTTTCAACATACACATTTACCTTTTATTCTTAGTCGCAGAAGCACTAGCCATTTAAAAAAAACCATGTGCAATCTGGAAACTTAAAAAGTCAAAATAAAATCAAACACAACGAGAAATATTTATAAAATATCAATAAAAGCAGTTATCACAAAGGAACCTGCACAGTATTACCCGATTCATTCTTTGCAGAAAATTTTAAACTTTAAATAAATAAATGTTTATTTAAAAAAAAATACAAATTTGCACGTGATCGTTCTTTCTAACCTCAAATTTGAAATTCCATTGTCCCCGTGCTTCTTAAAAGTGGATAACTACTTATACTACACATTTGCGCACGAACGGCACTTACCACTGGACTGACAATACACAACCAATCTGCTAAACGACATCATGGCACGTAAGAAAAAAAAAATTGTTATTGTTTTTAAAAAATCCTGATGATGGCTTTTTTATAAGCCGAAGATTTGAAACTTCAAATAAATAAATAAATATCTGTTTATTAAAAAAAAAAAATAATACAAATTCGCACGTGCATTTTATTATTGTAAATGCAAATAAATAAATAAATAAATAAATAAATAAATAAAACATTTAACCAAAACGATTTTATTTATTTGTAAAGTAAAACAGTTTTTAAAAACGTGTTTCCGGTTTTATTTATTTATTTATTTATTTATTTATATTCGTTTTGTTTATGTTAGGAGTGAAGAAAAATAAAATATATAAATTTATTTTAAAATAAATAAAACAAGAAAAAAGACGATCCCTGTAAATTGTCGATTAAAAAAAAGCTTCTATGACTTTGTTTTTATTTATTTACGCATGCGCATCGTAAAGTGGAACAAGATAAACGGTTTCAACACCCAAATAGGACGATTTTAGTTTTATATTATAATAGATAGTCATTCAAAGTCAAAATGTTTTGCCCTATCACACCCACACGCACCCCCCCACACACACGCACGCACGCACGCACACACACACACACACACACACACACACATATATATATGTTAGTAATGGGACGATTCCAATATTTTCCCGATTCCGATACAATTATTGATTCCGTACTAAATTCCCGGTTCCGATACAATTACCGATTCCGACTTTTATGAATCTCTAAATAATAAAATATAGAGTTGTTATTTTTTTTCTCGATTACTGTAAAAACACAGGTTAAATTTGCAGACGTTACGAGATACATTTGTGGGGGATGATTTATAGATTTTAGTTTTACCGGTTATTTAAAAATCAACACAAATTTATAATTTTATCATTCCTACCAGTAGTGGAAAATTTTGTTTGAAAAAAATAAAAAAATAAATAAATAAAATAAAATAAAATAAATAAAAAAGAAAAATTAAAAGAATCTTTCGACCAGCATTGATCGTCATCTTCTGCACTGATGGTTGCGTAAGCATGAAACACTAGTGTCTGTAGGTATATAAAAATAATTATGTATAATATATATATATATATATATATATATATATATATATATATATATAGCGTAAAAATAATAATACTATGTCGAAAGTAAAGAGTTCCGATGGGGAACTATTGAATGTGCCAAAAATTACGGGGACACTAAAATAAAGCTTATTAACGTTTAAAAAACGATTAAAACAATGGCACAACGAAGGGGGGGGGACTGGAGAAAAGATTCACAGTCCCCCAAAGAGAAACAATGTGTTAGATGTTTCTTTCTGCCGGCAAAAAGAAGGTTTCCGCACCGCAATAGAGACAGACACCAAAATCTTTAAATGGTTTCTGGAGTCCACTCTATGTAGCACCTCGAGCCATTAAATTAGTGTGTATATATATATATATATATATATATATATATATATATATATATATATATATATATATATATATATGAGAAATATTGTTAAATTTTAAACATTTATTTTATTAAATGGTTTTATTGTCAGTCGTAGTAATCTTATCATTATATGCTGATCAGCGCATAAGAGCTAAACTGACTGACTTTTTGACTTTTTAATTCAAACAAAAATGCTCAACGATAAGAAACGAGTTTCTCAAAGGGGCTGGCCTAATTATTTACTATATATATATGTATATATATATATACATATATATATATATATATATATATATATATATATATATATATATATATATATAACTACTTAATTTACTCCCATAAAATTAATATACGAAAGTATAGATTTATGCGTGAACTTTAAGTATTTACTTCAAAAGTGCTCAATACGTAGGTAGAGCTAGTTAGTAAGTTATAAAATGTATATGGCGATTAAGCTACACTGAATATTCCGCGTTTCATCCACTCTAGGACTCTTCAGGCTTAGGAGCATAAGCCTGAGGAGTCCTGGAGTGAATGAAACGCGGAATATTATGTGTAGCTTAATCGCCATATACCTTTTATAACTTACTATATATATATATATATATATATATATATATATATATTGGCGCCAAAAAAGAAAATCCGCAATTGTCATTTTAAATTGACGTAAACACTTTAACACACACACACACACACACTCACACACACACACACACACACACACACACACACACACACACACACACACACACGCGCGCGCGCGCGCGCGCACAGACACACACACACACATATATATTAGTGAGGGGACGATTCCAATATTATTCCGATTTCGATACAACTAATTACTAAATACAACAACTGTTTTATCGTTATTATCATGGCAAGTGCTCGACTGAGCTTCAATCTATAGTTTCCCCTCGCCAAACTTCCACAAGAAACTCTCGTCTAGCTGAAAACAGTATCAATACCGCACCCCCCGCTTTCTATCTGTGCCTAAACCTAAAAGTAGATTCCATGAACAAAGCTTCTTTCTTAGAACTGCACGCCTGTGGAATTGTCTTCCGTTTTCCTGCTTTCCAGCTGACTACAATATGTCTGTCTTCAAGTCCAACGTAAACAAGTTTTTGATGCACCGTTCTACTTAAATTAACAAATTTACCGAACTCCATTACCAACAATTACTATATTGGCTACTGTACACTCTTAACCCTTTTCCTCGAGGCCTTGATAAGTAGTTATGCTTATGTACCCCCCCAAAAAAAAACACTAAGATACTTCCAATAAAAATCAAATATAAACAAGTAAATTTATAAAACAACAAGTGAAACATGCACAGTGAACGAGGCAGAAAAAATGATTAAGTTCAGCATTTACCCCCTCCATTTAGCTCCAAAAGTCCCCAGGGGACGTCAAATCCTGGGGAAAATGAACAAACGGTGCAGTGTTAGGCTTTAACATATGTAAGTTTGAGATCAGCACGATGCAACAAAAAAAGAAATGCCCGAGTCCATTATTCCCCCCCCCATTTAGCCCCAAAAGTCCCCAAGGCCTTAACATATTAAATTTGAGTTCAGAACAATGCAAAACTGCTAAAAACACATACACAGAAAATTTTGGACAAATATGATAAAATAGTCCCAAAAGTAAAGTGCTTTTATTAGCCCTAAAAGAGCTCCTGGGGCACACCCAAGAGTTATCGCCAAGTATAGACAAAAAAAAAAAAAAAAAAAAAAATATATATATATATATATATAGAAATCAGTTAGTTACAACTTTTCAAAAAGGTTTATAAAAATCCAAGGCGTCAATTTTTTTAATAAGCAAAAAAGTGACAATTTTAGCCATTTTAACCCGAAAGGCACCACTAGGAGGGCTACCGGCGTTTTCCCAGGAAATCTGTTCTGTTACTTTTTTATATTATTTTTAGTGTTTGTGCAAAATTTCCAAAAATTCCAAGGCGTAGCTATTGAGAAAAGTGCGGACAGACAAACGGACAAACGGAAAAGCGTGAATTTACAGGTCCACCCTCCCTTTGACGGGGGAACAATAAAAGACGAATTAAACGCGGTATATGTTGCTTAAACAGTTAACTTCAATTTAGCTTAAATTTGCGGTTTTTGAAAAAATGGCATGTGCGGACTTTTATTTTGGCGCCACTGCATGTATAGATACAAATATATTTTCTTATGTATATATACATAGATATGGATATTATTAAACTATAAATATATAAACGATAAACTACAAAAAATTGACACACACACACACACACACACACACACATATATGTGTGTACATCGTGTGTAAAAATATATAACAAATTGCAAATGCTGAACGCCGAGTGATGGGCGGCAACGCCATCTTTTATAATATTCATGAGAACTAAGTGCACTAGATCGTCTTTCTCTCTCCATTGTCCTGTCCCTTTCCCTGGACGGCGGTCAATCCATAAAATGAAGATAGAGTTCCAGACTCATAAATAGTTATGACCATACTTCTACATCGCTCCGGAAAAGTCTTAGCTCGTGCGCCATTGCAGCACTTTCGTATCAACCGCCATCGTATTTCTCTAACACGGCCATATTTACGTTCATAGTCACGACCATTATTAACCTGAGCCCTTTTTGTGTCCCTTTCATTCTTCTGTGGTTGTTGTTGATATTATTATTATTATTATTATTATTATTATTATTATTATTATTATTATTATTGTTGTTGTTGTTGTTGTTGTTGTTGTTGTTGTTGTTTTTGTTAGTCTTCTTCTACTTCTTCTGTTTTCTTCTTATTATTGATTTTGTTGTTCTTCTTCATCTTTTCTTTGTTTCATTTGTTGTTGTTTTTTTCTTCTTCTTTTTCTTCTTCTTCACTTTCTACTTCTTGTTTGTGTACAGCTTCTGCTTCTTTCTCTCTTCTTTCTATTTCTTTTTTCTTATTGTTTTTGTTTGTTCTTCTTCGTCTTTCATTCGTTGTTGTTGTTGTTCTTTTTATTTTTCTTCTTTTACTTCTTATCCTCGTTTTCTCTTCTTTTTCCTTTACATTCTTGTTTTTCTTTTTCTGCTTCGTCTTCTCTCTCTTCCATTTGCTGTTGTTGTTCTTCTTCTTCTTTTTCCTCCTTTTCTTCTTATTCTTCCTCTTCTTTTTCTTTTCTGTCTTCTTTCTCTACTATTCGCTGCTGTTCTTCTTCTTTTGCTTCTCATTCTTATATCTGCTTTAACCCTCATTCTTTTGTTCTTATATCTTTTTCTTTCATTTATGTTCCTTTATCATTTATTTTCTTTCTTTTACTTATCCTTTCTTTTACTTATCCTTTCTTTCTTTAATTTATTTAATTTATCCTTCTTTCTTTTCATCTTTCTTCTTTTAAATATCCTCAACTTCTTTCCTTAATTGCCGATACTTTCTTTCATCTACTCATTTTTCTTTCTTTCTTTCTTTTTTCTTTCTTTTTTCCTTTATTTCTTACCTTCTTTCTTTATTCTTTCATTCTTTCTTTATTCTTTCATTCTTTCTTTTTTCTTTCTTTCATTCTTTCTTTTTCCTTTCTTTTTCCTTTCTTTCATTCTTTCTTTTTTCCTTTATTTCATACTTTCTTTTTTCTTTCTTTCATTCGTTCTTTCATTCTTTCTTTTTCATTTCCTTCATTCTTTCTTTATTCTTTCTTTCATTCTTTCTTTTTCCTTTCTTTCTTTTTTCTTTCTTTATTTTTTCTTTCTTTCATTCTTTCTTTTTCCTTTCTTTCATTCTTTCTTTTTTCTTTCTTTCAGTCTTTCTTTTTGCTTTCTTTCATTCTTTCTTCCATTCTTTCTTTTTCCTTTATTTCATTCTTTCTTTATTCTTTCTTTCATTCTTTTTCTTTCTTTCTTTCTTTTTTTCTTTCTTTTTTTCTTTATTTTTTTCTTTCTTTCATTCTTTCATTCTTTATTTCCGTTCTTGATTCAGTGTGAATTTCTTCAAGTATTTCTTCCTAAGTGAACATTTTCAGCTATACCGTAGCTGGAGATCTTATTAAGTAGACCTTTATGCCAAAACCTATCAAAGGCCTTTGATATGTCAAGAGCAATTGCCCTAGAAAGGAAGCCTCCATTGAGAGATTCGTTAATGCTATGATATACAACCGTCAGCACATCTGCTGTAGATCTAGCAGAACGGAAATTATATTACATTTCACTAAAGAGGTTATTTTTGCTGAAGTAGTTGACTACTTCTCTATTTAACTAGTCTTCGTTTACAATATAATTAAATTAATATTAGTACCATTTCTGACCAAAGAATTTGCTGACAAATCGGCGTTAGAAAACTTTGCTTAACGGTGCAGAGAACCTTTTCCTTGAGCCTTCTTCTGCTGACGGATCGATCTAGTTTACCAATCAGATTCTTACGCAGATATAGTTTTACAAGACTAAGGAGACTCGAGTAAATCTTACAGCCATTGAAATATTGATATATATATATATATATATATATATATATATATATATATATAAAATACTTTATAATTTTATATATATGCAGACAGGCACACACACTGACACGCACCCATATATAAGGAGGTTTTTGTAATTTGCTTCAAACATTGTGCAGAGTGTAAGAAGGCTGTGTTTGAGGGCTATGGCAATGCAGTGTATAGAAACGGTCAAGGTAGTAAAATAAATAAGGATGACAGTATTGATAAAAATATTAATAATTTTCAGTTACACATATTCATTTGCGAACGTACCACAAAGATGGTAGGCGTGTGATAGAGGGGGATAGAAAGCATAAACAGCTCTCGAATGCGGCTACATTTATTTGTGCCGACGCCAGAAATTGGAGGTTGGATTCAAACATCAGTCCTGCAGTTGAATCGGCTCGCATATTTGTTAGCTTAGTTTCCGGAATATAGTTTGTGAATTCGATGAGCCATTATATATATATATATATATATATATATATATATATATATATATATATATATATATATATATAATGGCTCATCGAATTCACACACACACACACATATATATATATATATATATATATATATATATATATATATATAAAGGGTCATCGAATTCACAGACTATATTCCGGAAAACTTACACACACACACACACACACACACACACACACACACACACACACACACACATATATATATATATATATATATATATATATATATATATATATATATATATATATATAAGGTGTCCGTAAAGTTACTATACAGTCTTACAAGTTACTATACAGACACCCTGTAATATATTAACGGTACAGTAAGATATTGTATTGAAATATTTATTTGTAACAAAAGAAATAAAAAGACATAACACATTTAT
This sequence comes from Euprymna scolopes, assembly GCF_053919585.1. NCBI lineage: Eukaryota > Metazoa > Mollusca > Cephalopoda > Sepiida > Sepiolidae > Euprymna > Euprymna scolopes. Next base: position 57,414,679 of record NC_136520.1, on the reverse strand, counting down.
GTTTATAAAAACCTCAGAAAATACACGTGTTACATCCGAAAAGACTGTAACAACCAAGGCAAACAATTTCTATGACAAATATTCAAATTGGAGGCCTTCTATTATTAACTATTAATAAAAAATATAATACAATAAAACAATAAGACTGTATAGTAACCTTACGGACACCCTGTATATATTAACTTTCATTTTGGATACTACATTATCAT
>NC_136520.1:57386970-57409470 GCF_053919585.1 Euprymna scolopes | reverse complement strand
AAATCTGGGGAGACTTGTTGTCACACAGTCTCCAGCGAATACCACAGGTTACTACCAGTGAGTGATCACTGATGATGACTTGTGAGACAACTCCTACTGAGTGAAATAATAATAATAATAATAATAATAATAATAATAATAATAATAATAATAATAGGAATACTTCAGGAGAACAAAAAAACTCCTGGAAACGAAATTCAGGAGAACAAGAAAACTCCTGGAAACGAAATTATATAGCAGAAACCTAATAAAATGTATAAATACATGGGCAGTATCACTAGTAAGCTACTCTGGACCGTTTATAGGGTGCACAAAAGAAGAACTGAGACAACTCGACCAGAAAACCAGGAAACTCATGACCATGCATAATGTACTACACCCAAAGGACGATATTGACAGACTCTACGTGAAAAGGAAATGTGGCGGGAGAGGACTGATCTGTATAGAAGACTGCGTGAAGGAGAGGAAACAAGAACTAGAAAAATACATAATGCAAAACACTGAAAGGCTAATTATGGCAGCGAGAGAAACTGAAAAAAAAAAAAACAACAAAACAGAAAACAGAGAGACAAACGACAAAACGAGAAAAGAAAAATGGGAAGAGAAACAACTCTACGGAAGATTCATAAGAATGACAAAAGATGAGAATAACAAAAACACCTGGACATGGATGCGAAAAGGACACATAAACCGAGAAACTGAATCTCTAATAACTGCAGGACAAGAACCAACCATATCAAAGCAAGAATCGATAAAACACAAGAAAACAGCAAATGCAGACTATGTGGACAAAGAGACGAAACGATAAACCATATAGTAAGTGAATGCAGCAAACTGGCCCAAAAGGAATACAAAAACAGGCATGACCAAGTGGGGAGGGCGGTACACTGGGAATTATGCAAACGATTGCATTTTGAGCGTACAGACAAATGGTACAAGCATAAACCCGCAACAGCACTTGAAAGCGAGAACCACAAAATCCTATGGGACATAGACATACAGACGGACAAACCCATCCAAGCAAGAAGACCAGATGTAATAATTAACAAGAAAGAAAAATCTTGTCAAATCGTAGACTTTGCTGTCTCAGCTGACCACAGGGTGAGTATGAAAGAAAGGGAGAAACGAAGCAAATACACAGAGCTAGCCAGACAGTTGAAGGGGATTTGGATGATGAAGAAAATCAAAATAGTAGGAGCACTAGGAACAATTCCGAAAAACTTCGAAAAAAGAATGTCAGAAATTGGAATCAGTGGAATAACTGCAAAAATACAACGCCTAACGATAATGAAAACGACTGAAATATTAAGGAAAACCCTAAAATGTGGGGAATAACAGAAGACAATACAACAAAGAAGCATTACAGGGAATGAAGAACGCCGAAGCAGCATATCTACAAGTTCTACACCTCCATCATGCATCCCCCCACTGTTTCATCACCGTCCCCCCCCTAGAAAAATGATACCAAAGAGCCGAGAAGGGTCAAGGAGGATGGAAAGACCGAGGAGAGAGCGCTGGCCAGACATTCGCTGGACAAGCGCGAAGAGAACTGGGATCATGGGGAGGCTTAGTGCCACTCAAATTCCAGTATAAACCAATGTCCACTGCCAGCGAGAAATGAATAGTATGAGGCTGTTGCGATGACGCAAATTTATTTGCAAATGCTATCGAAAGAGGTGGAGAGAGCTGGACGTCTGGGGAGACTTGTTGTCACTCAGCTTCCAGAGAACACCACAGGTCCCCAATCAGATCGTTTGTTGACTTGTGTGAAAGCTCCATGTGAGCCAATAGTAGTAATAATAATAATAATAATAATAATAATATCCTAGATATTTACTATATTTTTTAGTTTTTAACCAATTTTCACATTATGTCTTTTAGTAGTTATGCAAACTTCATTTATTTTCTCTATTCATGTATTCTGCCCTGATATGAAAATGAAGACTATGGTGTAGTATAGGAATCCTAACCATGTAATTGATGAAAAATACGCTACACATTTTGATGAAAACATTGGAAAAAAAGAACATAGAAGAACAGAAAAACAAAACTTTTAATGTCATTTCTGTATTAAAAGTAATAGTTTTTTTTTTGTTTTTTTTTTTAATATTTCAACATATAATCTTCTGGGGAAAATCCAGCTCCTTAATACGTGGCACTCTGGATAGACACAAAGATAACAAATGTCTTAGTCATGAAGGATTTCTCCTTCACCGACCGAGGACAGAAAAGGTGAATTGTAGCATCAGACCAAATCTTATCTTGAAGGCAAGGTATTGTTTGTTTTATGTTTCTTTAATTGTTCATAATTCAGTTTTATCAGTATTAGATTATATATTGCTTTAAAATTATGTAATTTTACATAGATAATATTTATATTTTATATTGAATAAAGTTCATGTTCAGAATTAATCGAATTAGGTTCCTTTCTTTTCTTTTTTAACATGTTTTAATGCTCTTTTTTTTTTAAATGCCGTCATATAGTATCGACAGTAAGAGTTCGACAACTCGTATCTACATTGCCTGCAGGAATTTCAGTTAACTGGCCTTCTATATTTCGGTGGTCGTGGTTGGATGCGCGTAAGAAATTACAAGGCTAATCTGCTTGCCAGTCAGTTTGCCTCAAACTCCACACTGAACTCAGTACACCACTCACTCCCTAATTTTCCTTTGCGAATAGACGCCACACTAGACGATTTGAAAAATCACCCCTTCTCAGGTACATGCTATTATAAAAAACCTAGACACCTCAAAAGCATGTGGACCAGATCTCATCCCGGCTGTGCTATCAAAAAAAATGCGCTGCCGAGGTTGCTCCAGTTCTCTCCAAACTTTACAATAAATGCCTAAACGAATCTTGCTTTCCCGACTGCTGGAAAACCGCCTCTGTGGTACCAGTCTTCAAGAATTCTGGTGAAAGAACTGACCCACTAAATTATCACCCCATTAGCTTCCTCCCGCTTTTCGCCAAAATATTTGAGTCCTTAGTTAATCAAGCCCTAGTCCAGCACCTAACAGCTGCTAAACTCCTGACTGACAAACAATATGGATTCAGGCAAGCCCGTTCAACAGCAGATATCTTAACTGTAGTTTCTGAACGTATATACCGTTCATTGGACAAAACAGGGGAGAGTAGAGCGGTGGCTCTTGATATATCTAAGGCTTTTGACAGGGTATGGCACGATGGTCTTCTAAGGAAAATTAGATCATATGGAATCACTGGAAGAATTCATAATGTAATTAAATCCTTCTTAAGTAATAGAAAAATCAAAGTTGTCCTCGACGGTCGTACATGTAAACAATATGACATAAATGCGGGAGTACCTCAGGGGTCTATCCTTGGACCTCTATTATTCCTGATATTCATAAACGACCTCCCTGATAAAATTGTTTCGGAGGTGGGTATATTTGCCGATGACACCACTGTCTATAACAGATATGAGGGGGAAAAAATGAACACATATTCAAGGAAATGGCAGAAACACTAGAGGATGACCTCCAATTTGTCGTGGAATGGGGACAAAAATGGTTGGTCAAATTCAATGCTGCTAAGACTAAGCTTGTTTCCTTCAATAACTACGAGAAACCTTCTCTACCACCAATAGCAATGGCCAAGAACACATTGCCTGAAAGTACTTCGTTTAAACGGCCTAACGTTTACAGCGAATATGAACTAGAATAGATACATTGAGAGCATTGCCAAGGCTGCTGCAAGGAAGGTTAGCTCCCTCTACCGTGCTAGAAAACTACTTACGCCTGACAGTATCCTATAGCTCTATAAGGCCACCATTCGCCCATGTATGGAGTACTGTTGTCACATCTGGGCTGGTGCATCTGCTGCTTGTCTCTTGCTCCTGGACAGGGTTCAAAAGAGAGTCGCCAACCTGATAGGTCCTGAACTGTCATCTAGGCTCAACCCCTGTCCCATCGACGAGATGTTGCATCCCTCTGCCTGTTCTACAAATACTTTAATGGTAAATGCTCTGACGAACTGCAAACACTTGTACCTCCCCGACGTAACTACCCCCGACAAACCCGACAAGCTACTAAGTCTAATCCCTTTACAGTAGAGATCCCTAGGTGCAAGAAAGCCTTTTACTCTAATAATTTCTTCCCCAGAACTGCGGGTCTTTGGAACTCCCTTCCGGGATTATGGTTTCCTGATATACAGAAGTTCAAGTGTAATGTTAACAAACATCTTTCTACTCATCTCCCTTCATAATGACCCCGCTAATTAAGTCCCTGATAGTAGCCCCCTGCTTCAAAGTGGCACTGTGCCTTGTTTGGGGTGAAAATTGAATAAAAAATAAAAAAAAGAAAGAAATTTGAGAATTTTAAAATATAGGAGAGAGAAAACATTATTAAAAAAAAAATAATATTCCGTGTGATGGACGCGAAACTGCAAAAGTTAATTTGTTAGCGAACACTCTATCAATTGAACTAAGACGTCACTGATGTTACAGCGTTGCATATTTAACTTTTTAAAAGGAAACAATGGATCGACCGCCTGCGCATGCGTGATTAACAAGCAGCCTCGAAACCAACATTTTTCCGTAACCTCCTTCAAACAGAACGACATTTCTACATGAAATAATTGACAATTTCTTTTAATTTTTTCTATATTATGTATCCGAGAGATCACTTTTTCTAATGGAAGTTGCTCGGTCGTAAAATCCGCTTAAATATGATATTTTAATTTATAAAAACAATTGTGTCTTGGGTTCCATCAGCCAGAATGAAAACTAAAAGCAAATTTAAAAAAAAAAAACAATAAATGAAAATGAACAAACATATTGAGTTTTTTTTTCCTGGCGGGAAATAATAAATAGAAGAAAATGAAGGTGGAGGGAGGGTTAGGGTTAAGGTTAGGGTTAGGGTTAGAAAATGAAGGGTGAGGGTAAGTGCATTTTAATTCGAAAAACAAAAGATGCGGTTAAAAACACGGAACCCGATTGTTGGGCAGTTAAAAAAAAAAAAAAATAAATAAATAAATGTTTTTATACTTACTAACATTTTAGCCCGGCGTTGCCCGGACGTTTGGAGGTGTATGTTGAGCAAAAAAAAAAAAGAAAGTGGTAGTAGGAAGGCAGGCTCGAACCGGTACCGTGAAGGAGGAAAAGAACGTCATTGCTGTTACGATCACCGGCAAACCGAAAGTGACGTAGGTTTAAATTAAGGCTAGACAATCGAAAAGAAAGGATGGCTTTCGAAAATATCGGCGAAAAAAGCGACCCCTCCCTGTAGAAAAGTGCCCAGTTGAGGGTGAAGAAATGAATGTTTTTAGCCAATTTTTCGGTATTTGTTGTCTGAAGGGTCAAGCTTCAAAACGGTACTGATCTTGTGAAAATCCGTCCCCTCTGTCGAAAGTTTTAGGCACACATGCAAACATACATACATACATTTATACATTGATAGCTCAAATTTTCGACCCAAACCGATTAAAATTATCTCTGAATACTCTTTATGTAAAATTTCAAATGTTTAGGCCAGAAATTGTCTGAGTAATTTGGTAGAGACAGCAGAGGTCAATTTTTTTTTAACTTTGACCCCTATTATGACCCCTTAAGATTTTGGGCTCAAATCAAGTAATTAAGTTAGATGCATGTCCAAGGAACTTATATCTAAATATTCAAGTGTTTAGACCCAACATTGGCGGAGGAGTTTGGTAGAGTTTACAAAGATTTTCCCAAATCCCCATACCCTGTATATAAAATTTCGAGTCTGTAGACTTAAAATTGACAGAATTATTGCGTAGGGAAATGTACACAGACAAACACACTCAGGCACACAGACACTTTCACTTTTATAGATATACTAGCATGGGTGCATGGCGTTGCCCGAGTGTTTGGAGGTGTATGCTAAGCAAAAAAATAAAAAACAAAGAAAGGTCAATTTTTTAAACTTTGACCCCTATTATGACCCCTTAAAATTTATTGTTTGAAGCTCAAATCGAGTTATTAAGTTAAATCCATGTCCAAGGAACCTATATGTAAAATTTCAAGTGTTTAGACCCCAAATTCTCGGATGAGTTTGGCAGAGTTCTCAAATGTCAAATCGTTGCACTTTGACCCCTTAACAGACAAATTTCTGGCCGAAACATGATCACATAGATTTTCCCAAATCTCAGTACTCTGTATATCAAATTTCGAGTCTGTAAAATTAAAATTAACAGAGTTATTGCGAAGGAAAATGTATACAGACACACAGACACGTTCACTTTTATAGACATATAGATAGATTCTGTTGAGAGAGAGAACGACACGTGCCTGACGCGAAGAAAACTATTTATTCAAAGGAAATCTACATTGAAAAAGTAATCTCATTTACATATTACATTAAATAAAATCTATTTTAATAAGCTTTATATTATTAATTGTTCATCGTTTAAATGTTCTATTAATCCATAGTTTATTTGTTTATGATTTAATGTGCAATTTACTTATAATTTGATTTATTTTAAATTATTATTAACCGAAACCAGTTGCCCCTAAAGACGGAAGTAAATTTATTCAAGATGTGTTATTTCCCCTTAAATCTATGACAGTTTTTTTTTCTGTCTAATTCTCATTGACGAAAAATGGACGTGTTTTATGATTTCATAAATCTAACATTTATCCTACTTTCAGGAAAATCGTAAAAAGCTAGTATATTTGGCGTATCTTAAATAGTATGTGACAAAACTCTCCGCTCACACACACACACACACACACACACACACACACACACATTAGTGAGCGGACGATTCCAATATTATTCCGATTTCGATACAACTAATTACTAAATACAACAACTGCTTTATCGTTATTTTCATGGCAAGTGCTCAATTGAGCTTCAATCTATGGTCCTCCTCGCCAAACTTTCATAAGAAACTCTCGTCTAGCTGAAAACACTATCAATAACCCCCCTACTTTTTATCTATGCCTAAACCTAAACGTAGATTCCATGAACAAAGCTCCTTTCTTAGAACTGCACGCCTGTGGAATTGTCTTTCGTTTTCCTGCTTTCCAGCTGACTACAATATGTCCGTCTTCAAGTCCAACGTAAACAAGTTCTTAAACTTAAGTTAACAAATTTACTGAATGTCCATTACTAAAGATTACTATATCGACTACTGTACACTCTTAACACTTATCCTCGAGTGGTCTCTGGGCCTTGATAAGTGGTTATGCCTATGTACCCCCCCAAAAAAAACACTAAGATACTTCCAATAAAAATCAAATATAAACAGGTAAATTTATAAAACAACAAGTGAAACATGCACAGTGAACGAGACATAAAAAATGACTAAGTTCAGCATTTACCCCCTCCCATTAAGCCTCAATAATCCCCAGGGGACGTCAAATCCTGGTGAAAATGAATATATATATAATATATACATATATATGCATATATATATATATATAACAGTGACCACAAAATATATGTGAATCGTCATATATATATATATATATATATATATATATACTAGCAGGGGTGCCCGGCGTTGCTCGAGTGTTTGGAGGTGTATGCTGTGCAAAAAAAGCAAAAAAACAAAAAAAATGGTTAATTTTTTAAAACTTTGACCCCTATTATGACCCCTTAAAATTTATAGTTTCGGGCTCAAATCACTTTATTAAGTTATTCAAGGAACCTATATCTAAAATTTCAAGTGTCTAGACCCAAAATTGTCGGAGGAGTTTGGTAGAGTTCTTAAAGGTCAAATCGTTGAAATTTGACCCCTTAACAGCCAAATTTCTGGCTGACACCCGTCACATCGATTTTCCCAAATCTCAGTACCCGGTATTTCAAATTTCGAGTCTATAGACTAAAAATTGACAGAGTTATTGCGTAGGGAAATGTACACAGACAGACAGACACACAGACAGACAGACACGTTCACTTATATATATATATATATATATATATATATATATATATATATATATATACCCAACTTTTTATCAGCATGTGTGTTTGCATACCGTTTTTACAAATGGCTAACAGCAGCGTTCGAAATAGCATCTTATCGTATTTTATCCCCGAATCATGCGTCTTTTTATTCTCGTTTCTCGAGTCTTGTTTCCAGTTCAGGAGACTACCCTCCCCCTCTCTCTCTCTCTCTTTCTGTCATTCATATTTATGTCATTCTTTCTTTCTTTTTTCATTAATATGCATTTATGTAGTTTTAACTGTTTCACAGCAGAAATTAGCTCAACCGGAAATCAGTCATCTCAGGTTATTTTGGTTTTGTTTGTCGGGTATAATAATGGCGTCATTTATCGTTCACCTTGAAAGAGTGGGAGAAATGTTTCTTAAAAATGCATCTTTTTTTTTTTTTTATAGTTTCTTAAATATGTGACTAAAATGCAAAAAAAAATAAATAAATAAATAAATAAATAAGGCAAAAATAAAAAAAAATAAAAAAAAAGGCAAAAATAAACAAAAAAAAAAAACCGTAGCGTAGTGGATAAAGTACTTTGTAAAATTCAGTTGTATTTACATCCTTCTAGAGATTAAAAGTTCAATCCTTGTAAATTACTTAGAACTTCTACCCAGTCATGGCTGATGAAACGAAAGTATGCTATCCACGTGAAGTTTTTCGTCCGAAATCCCATGGAGATTCCCGAGTATGATAGAAGAGTTCGAAAAGATTCAACAAGGCCCATCGTAATCTCGAGTGTATTGGGCACTCTTCGACCACAAATACGTCTGAATAGCCTATACACCAAATTTCAAGACCGTAGATCAAATATTCGTTGAGTATATAGGTTAAGAAGTGTCCTCACACACATTCTCATGTTTATAGATATATAGATTTGCATCATTATTTTTTTATTAAATGAAAAAAGAAATCATTCTTTTTAATTATTATTTTTTCTTTTCTGAGACTTTTAGTAAAAATCCATCGTTATCAAAGATACTTTGTTATTTTGCCCCTCCGCCACCCCCATTTTGCTGGTGTTACTAAGTTCAGTGAGTTAGCCATTTGAGGGGGGAAAATTGTACACCTGATCTCATTCAAACGCATATCCGATATGTTTGGCACTCCTTACGAAATGATGCTTTCAAAGATGTAAGTAACGCCATCTATTAAATATTTACATCCAGAGGACGCGCATGTCCACTCGTAATAAAACAGCCTATCCTGCCTTGACAGAGTACAAAATAGACTTCGTGGCTTAGTGGGGATGCCCTTTTCTCTACCCTGCAACCTCTCTCCCACAGAAGAGACGTTGTGAGCCTATCCTTGTTTTATCGTTATTTCCATGGCAGGTGCTACTCTGAACTTCAATCTCTGGTCCCCCCCTCGCCAATCTTTCACGAAAAATACCCGTCTAGCTGAATCCACTGTGAAAAATTTCCCCCACTCTATATCTGTGCCTAAATCAAAACGCGGATTCCATGAACAAAGCTTCTTTCTTAGAACTGCACGCCTGTGGAACTCTGTTCCGTCTGCCTGCTTCCCACCGAACTACAACTTGGATGTCTTCAAGTCCAACGTTAACAAATTCATAATGAACCGCCCCCTTAAGTAAACACTTCATCAAATCTCCACACTAACGTAATGTACTTGCAATAACCCTTAGCCCTGATTGGCTTCCGGGCCTTGATAAGTGGTGATCACGGTGTAAAAAAAAAAAAAGAAATGAAAAAGGGGGAGAACATGTTTAAGAAAGAGTCAGACATAAAAAAAAAAAAACAGATGTAGCGAGAAGTACAACAAGGCCCATCAGCCTCTCGGGTGTACTGGGCACGCTTCGACCACAAACTGAACAGCGATATTCTCCTATAGAAAATGATTTCGCATTTTTCTTAACATAGGCATCACCATTTATCAAGACCAAGAGGCCACTGGAGAATAAGGGTTAAAGAGTGTACAGTAGAAATTGGACAACATAGTAACTGTTAGTAATCGAAATTCGGTAAATTTTGTTAACATATTATTGTATACAATTCACTTGGTTCCTTGGTCATCTATGGAAGATTGAAAAAGAGTGCAACATGTAAGCGAATTTTACCAAGTACTTTATCCACTATGTTATGTGTTCTTGTGGAGTTTGACAGAGAGATTGCTCCAACCAACCCTGTTACCTTAGTATTTAAGCAAATACCCAGGCCGATTTTAACAGATTGAAGCCAATTCTCGAGAAAAACACACACTCCAAGAACGCTTCGACCCCCTCCATCCATCCTGACCACCATCGTAGAGAACGAAGAATAAGATTTTGGAGAATTTTGATGTTTTTGGTGTAACCAAACTGAACGATGTACATATGTAAAAACTTGTAATTTTTGTGAAATTAACTTTTTAGTAGTTAGAACTCCCTTAGTCTGTTTTCCTTTTCTGGCGTGCATGCAAAGATAATTGATTTTTAGCAGAATCGACACGAAACCTGATCACTCAGAATTTATGTGAAGTCATCTCGGACGAAGATAGACGATCAACGGTCAGACCAGTTCAGCAGGGTAAAAGGTCATCTGCTGACCCTAGGGAGAGGGCCACAGTAACCTCAAATTTTCACACCTTGGATTTTATGTCTAATGTTTGGCATTTATCTCTTTAGGCTGAAAAAGAAGAAAAGTCATTTTGCGTATTGGAATATGCGCAAACACAGTCATCTAAAACCGTGCAGCCTTTTTTGTAAAATGTGCCAAAAATGTACCAACTTATGAACAAATTTGGACCCAGCACAAAAACTTTAAAGAGGAAGGGCTATTTGTGCAGGCCTAAAGGATATAGACGGCCATCAACATTGGAAGAGAAGGTCGAGAGAATCTGTGAAGCATTTCTGGGAAGTCCACGAAAGTCTGCAAGAAGAGCAAGTGCGGAAACCCAGATTCCTACAACAACAGTTTAGCGCGTTCTGAGGAAACGATTGCAAATGAAACCCCAAAGGCTGCAGCTCGTTCAGGCTTTAAAGATAGATGATTAGAAAAAGCGTAAAGAAATCTGTGTTTATATGCTAGAGAAACTTGTAAAAAGACGAGTTCGACGAGCGTCTATTTTTTAATGATGAAGCCAAGTTTCATACGAATGACAAAAGTAATAAGCATAATGTTCGCATTTAGGGCGAAGAAAATCCCTTTGCCGCAATTGAGTACGAAAGGCATTCACCAAAAGTGAGTGTGTTCTGCGCCATCTCCAAGAATCAAATTCATGGACTGTTTTTCTTTGAAGAAAATGTGATGAAGGATGTTTATCTACAAATGCTTCAGAACTGGTTATTTGATCAGCTCATTGAAAATGAACATGTAAGCTCAATGGAAGCTTACTGTACGGGCCTATCTCAATGAGAATCTGCTAGAGAGATGGATCGAGCGTGGTGGTGAGGAGACAAATTGCTGCTGAAATGGCCACCACGATCACCTGACCTAACACCGAGTAAATTTTTCCTCTGGGGATATGTGACAGGATTCGTCTATGGCTCCCCCTCTTTCTGCTAACGTTGAAGAACTCAAGCAGAGAATCATTGCCGCATTTGTGAATGTTACCAAAGACATGCTGTAGCGTGATTGGCACGAGTTTGATTACCGACTTTACGTGTGCAGGATCACAGGAGGCACTCATATTGAACATTTGTGAAAATTATGAAATCGATCCAAGAATCTACAAATCTTTGTTTTTTTTTTTGTTTGAAATGTTAATTAATAAAACTTATGATTTTAAACATAAAGTTTGTGCAGTTTCATTAAGATATAATGAGTTATTTCCGAGATATTGTCATTTAAAATTACGTCAAATATTTTGGGATACCCTATATATATATATATATATATATATATATATATATATATATATATATATCGAAACAGTCTGTTTGTATATATAGTCATCCATAGATAGACTGTTTCACTGTATTATAGTTCTTTAGTATTGTTAGACCAGCACCAATCCGAAGTCTGGGATCGAACCAACAACCATCGAATTGATAGTCAGCAACGCTATTCAACAGGCCACTGGGACAGTCCCCGGCGACAATGATGTATAACAATGTTTTATTCAAACATTGACCGATATTCCTATAGTGCTCTATTTGATTATTTATAAAGAGTTTGGCATTACACTAAAGCAGAAGCAGGCGATATCAATTATCAAGACTATTCGACCGGAAGAAGGGAGCTTATATAGTTATCCACTAACAGTATATATATATATATATATATATATATATATATATATATATATATATATATATATATATATATATATATATATATATATATATATAAGTAATGTGATTGATAATTTAAAATTTAAAAAACAAATTATAATTAAATTAAAAATCAGTTTCACAAGAAGGAACAACAACAAAATCAATTATCTGTACGAACGTTTCGGAAAACCGTGTTTTTATTGTGGTAGACATCAAGTCACGGACAATAATTATTACATACAGTTTTTTAATAAACAAGGTCTCCTCATCAGCAAAATTTAAAGGGGTTTTATTAAATCTAAAAGACACCATAAATAAACCTAGCATTAAAAGTAATGCAGATGTATCTGAAAAAAATTGAAATAAAAGGTCTGGATTTAAAATTGATAAGAAAATTAATATGGGTTAGAGATAGAAAAGAAATAGAGTAAAATATAAATTTGAATTTAAATTATAAATTTGCTTTAAGTACAACATTAAAAATATATACATGCATATATATGAAAAAGAAATAGACACATACATGCATATACATAGATATATAGGTATATACATAAAAATATAGGTACACAAATTTACCTTTTAATATATATATATATATATTTAATATATATATATTTAATATATATATATATAACTTTTATATATAACTTTTGATATATATATAATTTTATATACAGCCTTTATACCTCATCTTTCATTTAATATATATATATATATATATATATATATATTTAATGAAAGATAAGGTATAAAAGTTATATATAACCTTCTTATATCAGAACAATATATATATATTATATATAACGAAAGAGAGAGAGAGAGAGAGAGGGGGGAGAGAGAAGTGGAAGATATAGAGAGATAGGAGGAAAGAGAGAGGATGATCGATATTCTACGGGAAACGTCCGAAAAAGAACTGAATGCTTGTTCGCCTTGATAGTTGTACAAGAGAATATAAACTCGCTGAATTCGGACCAAACGATAACTAAAATGGAACCGAGAACATAAAATTTGCAAAGGGAGATAACTGGTTTCAAATTGAAGAATATATTAAAATTTGACTATTTTATTTTTTTAACAATGTGCAAGCAAATAAAAAGTAAAAACTAAAAATAACTATTGCATCCTGGGAAACGCCGGGTAGCTAAATTTCGTATGTAGGAAGACACAGAAGCCGATAGTTTTCGGGAATGACATAAGTGCACACAAGTATAGAATGCCTTTTCGCTTCCTCAGTTGGCCAAGCGGATATAAATTGCCTCTGAGGTTACTTAATTACTTGTAAATAAGTAAAATAGAAAAACCGTAACGTTTTTCTTCTTTTTCTCCTCTTTGCAATACCCCAACAGATGTTCCGCTGCTTGGTTTCCAATTATTAATTCGACGGAGGCGGAGCTGGTGGCAATACATCAGTTTTTGACATTTACGGTCCAGTCGGGTTCAAACTGTTCAGGTTCCCCCGAAAATTTATTCGCATTACACCTAATACTCATTATACCTACTATGCCCCCCCTTTTTTTTACTTATGCGTTTTTATAATGTACAACTCGGGAGAAACTTCCAGAGTTTTATACAACGCACTGTCCGTATACAAGCTGCTAACGGTTCGACTCTTTCCGTAAATGCTTTACGAAATCAATTAAAAAAAAAATTAATCACTCCGGACAAGGCATGAAGCCACTTGATATTAGCAACTGAAATAATTCCACCCCAGGATCAGAAACTAGCTTAGGATAACTGTTATATTTTTAGTGTCAATTATAACCATGTGACCATATTGTATTAATACGTTGGTATGGCGTTAATGACTCTGCATTCAAATCAAAGATGGCGTAACACAATTGCAACCGTGAGGCCCCGTGTTTTGACAAACTTCTGGGTTTGACCTTTACTCCTGATCTGAAATGGAACACGTACATCAAGTCTGTTCCCAAGGTCGCTGGAAAGATGGTGGGATCCTTCTACCGCTCCAGAAGATATCTCACTACTGATGCAATTCTCTATCTATATAAAAGCCAAGTACGTCCAAGGATGGAATACTGTTGCCATATCTGGGCAGGAGCTGCTAAAAACAGCCTATCCTGCCTTGACAGAGTACAAAATAGACTTCGTGGCTTAGTGGGGGATGCCCCTTTCTCTACCCTGCAACCTCTCTCCCACAGAAGAAACGTTGCGAGCCTATCCTTGTTTTATCGTTATGTTCATGGTAGGTGCTCGTCTGAACTTCAATCTCTGGTCCCCCCCTCGCCAATCTTTCACGAAAAACACCCGTCTAGCTGAATCCACCATGAAAAATTTCCCCCACTCTATATCTGTGCCTAAATCAAAACGCGGATTCCATGAACAAAGCTTCTTTCTTAGAACTGCACGTCTGTGGCACTCTGTTCCGTCTGCCTGCTTCTCACCGGACTACAACTTGGATGTGTTCAAGTCCAACGTTAACAAATTCCTAATGAACCGCCCCCTTAAGTAAACACTTCATTAAATTTCCACACCAACGTAATGTACTTGCAATAACCCTTATCCCTGAGTGGCTTCCGGGCCTTGATAAGTGGTGATCACTGTGTAAAAAAAACCAAAAAAAAAACCCCTACTCTTCTAGGTTTTTTTTTCGGATTTATGTAAACATAGCCATATTCCTTTTATTGTATTTGAAAGTGGATGAGTTTGTATTTTTCTGATGAGTCAGGGCGGAATTGATAAAAAGTTTGATATAATAATTATATGAATGGTTCTGTGCTACGAAGCAGGTGCTGCTAAGAATTTAACATTTAAACATCCTGAAAGAAATAAACGGTAAGATGGAATTTTGAATATATAGTTTTGGTCATATATATATATATATATATATATATATATATATATATATATATATATATATATTGCAAAAAATGAAAATTAGTACAAACCTGAAGAGAGTGCTCAATACTATTGCAGAGCAAATATATATTTTTATTACCGTTTTATCTGTTTTAGTTACACGTGTTTCGATTATCGAATCGTATCAACGATCAGACAATTTCGTCAGACTTTACAGAAACTGTTAAGTCTGACGAAATCGTCTGATCGTTAACACGATTCGGCAATCGAAACAAACACCTGTAACTAAACAGATAATTGAATTCATTCAAAACGTATCGCAAAAACAAAAACAAACAGTATCTAAGTAAATCGCGATGTATCCAAACAGTCGTGCCAGATGGATGAGCGGTAACGGGTTTCGGCTCATTACCGCGGGGTCCCGATTTCGAATCTCGCTAGATTCAGCCACTCTGATGAGTCGTAGATGACAGAACACGTGTCAGTGGATAATTATATTTTAAAAATAATATATATGCCGCTCCCCATGTGGGAGTACCAGGTTGTTTAAGGGGAGAATTATTCCCAACCCGCATTTAGGTAAAAATGCACTTTCGTAAATAATTGAATACATTCAAAACGTATCGCAAAAACAAAAACAAACAACATCTCTCTCTCTCTCTCTCTCTCTCTCTATATATATATATATATATATATATATATATATATATATATATTCACACACACACACACACACACATATATATATATATATATATATATATATATATATATATATATATATATGTATGTATGTGTATATTACAACAGCCGCAAATCATCATGGTTGATACCTTACTTAAATGGCGTATTGTTTATGAAATGTAAAGAGATCTGTTTTTTTACAATCTGGACATTTTTCGTCAATTCATCAGGTGCCGTAAAAAGGGACGCGCCGCCGCCCAAAACTTGTTCAACTGTCGTAACATATGGACAAACGCATTGACAAAAAACAAAAAACAACATCAACAAAAAAAAAAAAAAAAACACGTAAAAAGGCAACAAAAACATGTCCCGTGAACTTAAACTATTTCTCGTGACAAAACAAATACAAAAAAAAGAAAGAAATAACAACAAACAAAAACAATACAAAAACGAAAATGAAAAAAAAAAACAACAAAAAAAAAAAATCAAACAAAAACAAATGAACAACAACAACAACAACAACAACAACAACAACAAAACAGAACAACCGGCGCTACGCTCGGGAGAGCAGGAATTATGAATGCCCGTCGGCCACGTCAATATGACGGGACAGGCTTGCTTCAGTTGCGGGTGAGCGCCGCGAGCCGGCAGCCCGACTGGAGACGAGACAAGGGGCGTCAGGTAGAGTAGTATGACTATAAAACGTATTGCTCTGGTGGGTTTACTGCGAACAACAATAAGGGCGTTAAATATTGCTCCGGTTGACATTTTAATTAGAGACTGAATACCCTTATGAGTGCACCTGAGGGCTTTCGCTACGCATCAGACATTAATATTATGGCACTTATAAGACACCATGATATATATATATATATATATATATATATATATATATATATATATATATATATATATATATATATATATAAGAATACCGTCCGTTTATTTAGTTATTTTGCTTCATTTTATTTATTTTTTCCAACATTAAATGTTTGTATATATCAATTAACGAAATCTACAGTAGCGTTTCAAAAAAATAAATAAACGTGTGTGTGTGTGTGTATGTGTGTGTGTTTGCATGTGTGTGTGTGTTTGCATGTGTGTGTGTGTGTGTTATGCGTACGTGCAGACAATCCTGTGTATGTATATGTACGTGAAGAAGCATTTGTGGTAGTACGCGATTGTATAAACATGTATGTTCACGTATACGAGTGTGTTCGTGGGGTGGTGGTGTGGAAGGACTTGGTTTTGAATAGAGGCCACACAAGTTGCTGACCATTCCAAGTCGAAAATGCTGGAAGGGTCATATTCAGATAGATTTTAATGGCTATACCCATGCCCCCCCCCCCGCTGCTAACTCTGCCCGCTCACTCATGTTTTCTATCATTCACACTGAGGAAGATCGAAGGATCGGTCGAAAATTATGTGCTTTTGAAGGAAACATTCTTGTTTTTTTCAAAAGACTTTTTGTATTCCTACACGTCAACACACAGGAAATAAATACAGAAAAGATATAAACATTCATATATTTTTTGCATTGATTTTTTATTCATATATATATATATATATATATATATATATATATATATATATATATAAATTTAAACAAAACTTATTTAAAAAATTTAAAAATATATCTAAATTTAAACAAAACAAAATATAAATCATATGCTTTTATTTTCGGATTTTCCTTATAATTGAGCACTCTGCAACATTTCTTCCCCAATGAACTAATTATACTAATAAACTAATATATATATATATATATATATATATATATATATATATATATATATATATATATATATATATATAATTATTTTTTTACTAGTCATCCACATACAGTAGTTTGGCTATTTCACAGCTCATCAGTGCGGCTAGACAAGCAGTTAGCTCAAGCCAGGATCGAAACCCGATCGTCCAAACGACAGTCGAAGCTTCTAATATACTCTTTATTTGTTTTTACATAAGCAGTAAATATTGGTACACAGTTGTGAGCATGTTTCGGCCAGATAGTTTTCAGTAACTAGAAACCTCTTCAGGCGATACAGCTTACACGAAAGCAAAGTTTACAATGAAGATATCAGGTCATATACGTCACTTGGCGTTAATATTATGAGGCCCCGGCACCTGTTGTTAAAAACAGGAACAAGGAATTGTGTGTAAACGAGACTAAAAGGGGCGCGTATTATACTTTTACAACAAAAAAATTAATAACATCGTGCTAATTATTTAAATAGATTTTATTTAATGTAATATGCAAATAACGTTATTCCTTAAATGTAGATTCTCTTTGAATACGTACTCTATATAGAAATCATGCTTAAATGTAAGCGTGTATAGGTCCATTTTCAGTATAAAAATTAATTCGTGAAACAGTGTACGGTTTGTTTATATCAATCAAATTGTGAACAGACAGGAATACAAGATACAAGCAAGCAAGGACGGTTCACAAAGTTTTATAATTATTCAGATATAAAGCGACCCTGTCTGTATGAGGAACGGTCTCTATTAAACTACTTGGTCATTATTTAATCTACAGACTTGATATATTGGGTATTCGGACCCCCTTTTACCCCCCTTTTGAGTTGGCCTTGTGCCTAAGTTTTTTGTTCAGTTTGAACTTACATTGTAATTTTAGCGTCAATAAAAAAAAATAATATCTCAAAGTGTAGTATCTGTTCCGATGCTGCTTTTAAGATAATTTGTCTCGGTCAATGGAAGGGAACCCCTCTATACTGGGACAATTGTTATTTTTGGTCCCAACCAGAGTGCCCCTTTTGCCTTCTTTTCGGGGATCTCGTTTAACCCTACATTAAAAACGACCTTGTGTCACATTTTCCTTTCGCGAAGAAGCAAATAAATACTTACGCCTTTCCCGACCTCATTCTCGACCTCTCTATCGAGAGCCCTATCAAGAGCCGTTGCAGGCCGTGGGGAGAATCTGCTTTCCTAAAAGAGTGCCGAGCGGTGCTAAAACAACTACCCGTAGGGAACTCAACAGGGATCTAGTGAGGATAGCCGTTGCCGACTCGCTATGCAGGCATTTGGGTTGGCAGCAGAGTGAGATCCGCTCCGCGTGGAGTTGGGAGCCAAGTTCGAGTCATCTGAACAATTCGGAATTCTCTCTGACCTGGCGATTCGCCCGAAATGCACTTCCACTCAACAAAATGCAATGCAGTTCCGGTTTTTTGAAGTCACCTGCTTGTCCCCATTGTGGAACAATGGCCGTACAAACGACTGATCACGCTTTCTTCGATTGCTGCGAATTCCACCAGTACTGGTCGTATGTCAGCGAGCTGACGGCTCGCGTCGATCCCGAGCATCCTCGCCTGATTACCGTATCCAATGTTGCTGACAAAGTGAGGCCGCTATGGGACCGGAATAGACAAATGGTCTACATTACGCTCCTGACCGTTTTTTTATTACATTTTCACCCCAAACACGCCACATTGCCACTTTGATGTAGAGATATAAGCTATAGGGGTACTATGTGGGGAGTTGGGCAGTAAGATTACACTTGAACTTCTGCATGTCAGTACAGTTGAGGAAGCAGGAACCCGGAAGGGAATTCCAAAGTCTAGCGGTTCTAGGGAAGAAAGTACTAGAGTAGAAAGCTCTTTTAAATCTAGGGGTCTCAATTGTGAAGGGGTGGGATTTTGCTGCTTGTTGGGTTTGTCGGGGGTATTTAGATCGAGGGGGTACAAATGCTTGCGGTTCATCGGAGAATCACCGTTAAAATACTTGTAGAACAGGCAGAGAGATGCTACATTTCGTCGATAGGACAGAGGCTGAAGCTTAGATGACAGTTCAAGACCTATCAGCTTGGAGACTCTCTTTTGAACCTTGTCTAGGAGTGAGAGACTAGTAGCAGATGCACCAGCCCAAATATGACAACAATACTCCATACATGGGTGACTGGTGGTCTTATAGAGGTACATGATACTTTCGGGCGTTAGTAGCTTTCTAGCCCAGTAGAGAGAACCTACCTTCTTCGCAGCGGTCCTGGCAATGCTCTCAATGTAATTGTTCCAACTCATGTTTCCTGTGAACGTTAGGCCGAGGAGTTTAAAAGATGTACTTTCAGATTAAGAGTCTTTGGCCATTGCTATTGGTGGTAGAGAAGGTTTCTTGTACTTATTGAAAGGAAACAAGTTTAGTCTTGGCAGCATTGAATGTGACCATCCATTTTTGTTCCCATTCCACTACAGATCATCTTCTAGTGTTTCTGCCATTTCTTTAGATATGTGTTCATTTGTTTTCCTGTCGTATCTGTTATAGCGCGTGGTGTCATCGGCATATATACCCATCTTAAAGACAATTTTGCGAGGGAGGTCATTTATGAATATTATGAATAATAGAGATCCAAGGATAGACCCCTAAGCCATTTATATCATATTGTTTAGATGTACAACCATCGAGGACAACCTGGATTTTTCTTTTCTCTAAGAAGGATTTAATTATGTTAAGTATTCTTCCAGTGATACCGTATGATCTAATTTTCCTGAGAAAACCTTCATGCCATACCCTGTCAAAAACCTTAGATATATCTAGAGTTACCGCTCTACCTTCCCCTGCTTTGTCAAGTGAATGGTTTATACGCTCAGAGATTACAGTTACGATGTCTGCCGTGGAACGGGCTTACCTAAATCCATATTGTTGGCCATGGCGAGAATGGTGATTTGGACGTCACGTCTGCTAGGTTGCCGAGGGGGGGGGCTTTTTCTGATCAGGATCTGATCGCTTTCTTCAATCACCCACTACGGGTAAAGATCAGATGTTATAGAAGAAGCTGCATCGCGCGACATTTGACAGAAGATGGATACATGTAGCAAGTCTGTGTCTACGTGTTTTCCACCTAGGTGTGGAACACGCAGTTCCGTCAGGTATAACCTAATCTTAAACCTCTTAGCTAGCCGAGTGAGTGCTCCATCCCTCCCGAACTAGGAAGTCTCCAAGATCCCCACCCCCTTCTAACTGCAACATTTTCTTTCTACCCTTCGCTCTAAATTTCGCCCATCTTGAAGAGAAAGAAGGCAATAACTACCCCTCCCTCACTGTCGCCACAAAATGTTCTTTTCTCCATTTTGTCCCATCCAGAGTTCATCCCCACTTAGAGACTGTCTCGCAAGAGCTGAGGTTAATTTACAAACCAAAATGGAACGGGCATTCTATAAACTAAACGGGTTAGGGTCCTACTAACCACCGTTGTACTTTCCCCCTGCCCTTGACACAAATCAATTATTGTATTAACTTTATTGTTATCTTTTCTGTTTTTACGCGTTAATAAAAAAATGCTTTAAACAATTGGGTGCTAAGTAGGACGCCCCCAAAAAGGTGAATGCGGTATTATGGCGAAAGAAGATACTAGCTAAGAAAAACTTTTGTTTAGTTCTGGAGTGATAAGGATGACCAACGACCCCCATTTTCCTCCCTTTTCAATTGGCCTTGTGCCTAAGTTTTTTGTTCAGTTTGAACTTACTTTGTAATTTTAGTCTGAATAAAAGAATTTAATATCTCAAAGTGTAGTATCTGTTCTGATGCTACACTTTAGGCAATTTTCTCGGCCAATGGAGGGGAAACCCTCTATACTGAGAAAATTATTATTTTTTTGTCTCAACCAGAGTGCCCTTTTGTCTTCTTTTCGGGGAGCTGGTCCCACATTAAAAACGACCTCGTGTCACATTTTCTTTTCGTGGGAAAGCAAATAAATACTTACAGAATAAACATATATATATATATATATATATATATATAATTTTTTTTCATAAGTTTTTATTTCTGTTTTGATTCAAGCTAATGCGCCTAAGTCATATGGATATATTTTTTTACTTTTGAAATCACAGCTTTATAATATATATATAAATCGATAGAACATTAACTCTATAATAATATATACGACAATTGCAAGAATTCAAATATCATATTTAAGCGTACTTTACGACCGGGCTTTTCCGGGCATTCGTGTAAGCTTAGATAAATGCATTTCCAGTTTTAACATAAGAGCTACAATAACATAAGAGCATCCCTATTTATGATGACAGCTACAGAATGCCAACATCAATATAGTACATATAAATGAGACCCCTGTGGAATTTCCACAGGTCCCGCTAGTAATAATAATACGAAACCTGCACGAATTAAAATTATTATTTAAGCGTATTTTACAATCGGGCACGCCGGGAGCACTACTATATATTGTGAACAATATAATTGGCTCTATAATAATAAATATAATAATAAGTGTCGCTCATAAAAATATCTTAAATTTTAATCAATAAAAGATCATGTATAAAATCTAACGAGGTTCATAGTTCATTGGCATAGACTGCTGATAGTGTGGTTGTGAGTTCAATCCTCGTTGATGGTTGATTCATACTAATGGAGAGGGAATCCAGAAACACAAGGATACAATTTTATGCACATAAACATATTTTAAATAAAAATATTTGAATAATAATAATAATAATAATAATAATAATGATAATATAGAATAATTATAATAATAATGATAGTAATAATAATGATAATAATAATAATGATATTAATAATACAGAATAATAATAATAATAATAATAATAATAATATAGAATAATTATAATAATAATGATAATAATAATAATGATAATAATAACAATGATAATAATAATAAAGAATAATAATAATGATAATAATAACAATGATAATAATAATAAAGAATAATAATAATGATAATAATAAATAATAATAATAATAATAATAGTAAATAATAATAGTAATAATGATAATAATAATAATAATAAATAATAATAATAAAAAAATTAATAATCAAGAATAATAATAAAAAAAGATAATAAAGAATAATAATAATGATAATAGTAAA
>NC_136520.1:57291970-57381970 GCF_053919585.1 Euprymna scolopes | reverse complement strand
TACATATATATATATATATGTATATATATATATATATATATATATATATATATATATATATATATATATATATATACTAGCTGTACCCTGCCACGCGTTGCAGTGGCTCAATTTGGTGTAATGGAAAAATTTAATAAAAGAGAAAATGCACGTTTCTTATATTAGTACATCAATCCACTGCAAAAAGTGAAAAAGAAGGCGAAACTGAAAAAAATGGTGCTCTTGCAGAATTTGATCTGGATCCTCGAGAGTTTCTGTCAATCATTCATGTTTTGGACTTGACCAACAATCAGTGGATGAAGCCGAACGTAGCAAAAATGTTGAAACGCTAAATGCTTTTTTTTTTGTTGTTTTAAAAAATGTGATTTAGTAATTAATATTTGGTTGATGGTGGGGGGAGGGGGGTACTATACACAGATTCGAAAAAAGGTAAGGTAATTTACGTTTCTACCTAATTGGATAATTGTTTAGTGTTTTTATGTAATGTAAAATGTTTAATTGGCTCAAAAAACAGAAATGGTCGCGAATTCTGTTGAATACGTTAAGTTTGGGAAAGTAAGTTGAAAACTAAAAACTATACAAAACAGTGTCTGAAACTCACCGAACATATGTTACCATGACATAGGCTGGCATAATGGATAGGTTTCTGACAGTATTTTGTATAGTTTTTTTAGTTTTAACTCACTTTCTCTAACTTAAAGTAATCAACAGTGTCCACCATTTGTAGTTTTCAAATACACCAATAAACACTGTTTTTCGAGCCGACTAAACGTTACATTAAATGAAAAGGGTTTATATTACTAAACACAGATACAAAGAAGTTGTCAAAAAATAAATATATAACAAATAAATGTTATCAAAGGCAAGAAAAGTAAGTGTTCTACCTAACTGGATAAGATTTTAGTGTTTTTATGTAATGTATAATCGGTTCAAAAACATTCAATGTTTATCGGTATATCTGAAAAATACAAATGGCGGCAGACTGTATCGAACATGTTAAGTTTGGGGAAATTTTGGGAAAATGAGTTTAAACTAAAAATACTGTTAGGAACTCACTCAATATATGTTACCATGATGTAGGCTGGCATATAATCGGTGGTTTTAAACTTTTGCTCGATACAGGTGACGACTTTTAAAAATCCCTTTTAGTGATTACCTGGTGTGAGGATATTTGTACAACTAAACGGCAAATCTGCTCAAAAAAATCCGGTATTATTTTACTTTAAGGCCCGTTTCACGTTCATATATAACGAAATATTTTATTGTAGATTTCGGTGTGCTAAAAACGAATCTGCAAACCGTTTACGTAGAAAAAAAAAGTTTTCATGACATTCATGAAATTACTTTTTCGAAAAGTGGGTGATCACTTTTCAATGTAAATTTAACTTAGAATGAGCACCCACTTTCTGGCCACCTGAGAGAGGGGCATTTTTCTGTTTCTTGGCTAAAAAGTCTTTTGTTTGATTTCTTTTGCATGGTAATAACCCCTGAACTCTGGGACTATTTTCCATTTAACAGCCGTAGCCTTCGTTTACGCTATGCGTAAGCATAAACGAAAGCTGTTTAGCCAATAAACATGGGAAAAAATCCCCCCTCTCTCAGGTGGCTAGAAAGTGGGTGCTCATTTTAAGTTAAATTTACATGGAAAAGTGATCGCCACTTTTTCGAAAAAGTAATTTCTTCATATCATAAAAACTATTTTTTGTGACGGAAACGGTTTGCAGATTCGTTTTTAGCACACCAAAATCTACAAAAATTTTTTTGTTATTTACGAACGTGAGACGCACAGCCCTTAATGGAAAATTATATCAAAATCCGGGGGAAAATAGTTTTCAATAAAAACAGCAAATGAATTCGATAGAAAAAAAAATGGATGCTATTTTTTTCTTTCTGTGTATTTCTTGGCTTAAAAGTCTTTTTGTTTGATTTCTTTTGCATGGTATTAACCCCTGAACTCTGGGACTATTTTCCATTTCACAGACGTAGCCTTTGTTTATGCTATGCGTGAGCATAAACGAAAACTGTTAAATATGCATTCGCGTACCAAACTGCGTTGTAAAAAAAACCTTTAAGCCAATAAACACGAAAATAAATGCCCCTTCCTCAGGTGGCCAGAAAGTGGGTGCTCATTTTAAGTTAAATTTAGATGGAAAAGTGATCACCCACTTTTCGGAAAAAAAATTTCTTCAGATCATGAAAACTATTTTGATACTCCTTGGGCGTTGAGTTCCATGGCGACCCGCAGAATTATTTAATGGTCGTTCCCTTAGTACCCCCCTAGTAGCAGTGTCAGAAATTTCGTGAAAATAGCGAATAATTCCACCCCATCTTTCCAAGCTTATAACTCCTCGAAAAATGCAATTCAAGCCCTAATTTCTTTTTTCAATTAAAGGAGCAAGGACCAAGATTTCATTAAAAAAAAAAAAACGTGTTTTTTTTAAAAAAGGTTTTAAACTTCGGACTTTACAGGTAAAATTCTAAAAGAACACTATGTTTGTTTTTGTTTTAAATTTGAATATATTATGTATT
Organism: Euprymna scolopes; assembly: GCF_053919585.1. Classification (NCBI taxonomy): domain Eukaryota; kingdom Metazoa; phylum Mollusca; class Cephalopoda; order Sepiida; family Sepiolidae; genus Euprymna; species Euprymna scolopes. Next base: position 57,379,441 of record NC_136520.1, on the reverse strand, counting down.
GACCTTTTCTCTTCAATTTGTGAGTAAATAATTATGTACTTATCGGGTTCTAAATTAATTATTATTAGACATTTACAAAATGGGAGGCGTGAATTATTCGACCCCCTGTCTTTCCAAGCTTATAACTCCTCGAAAAATGTAATTCAAGCCCTAATTTTTTTTCAATTAAAGGAGCAAGGACCAAGGTTCCATTAAAAAAAAAAGAAAAAAAGAAAAAACAAATAACGTGGTTTAAAAAAAAGGTTTTAAACTTCAAACTTTACAGGTAAAATTCTAAAAGAACACTATGTTTTTTTTTTAAATTTGAATATATTATGTATTGACCTTTTCTCTTCAATTTGTGAGTAAATTAATTATTTACTTTCGGGTTACTAAATTAAGTATTTACTTTTTAATAGACACTTAAAAATTGGTATGGGGGGGTTCGTGAATTTTAAAAAAAACGTTTGTCTAAAATATTATATTCGATTTATTGGAAAGAACATAAAATTTCACATTGACCCTGAAAATATCGTAAAAATAGAATCAATAGAAAATTTTTGATAGATTTTTAAAATTTAAAAATTAAAAAATATTGAGTTTAAAAATTGAAAAATATTGAGTTCGGAAAATTCATTACTGTTTAAAAAAAAAAATATTTCTATTACTTTTAAAACAACTGTAATAGTTTATTTTGGAAGTATAATCCATAAAGAAAATAAATAACCCACTTTTAACAGAGAAATTCCGAGATTTTTATATTGTATTCGCAGTTTCGTGTTAGGGGTGTCAAAAATTCCTACAAAAATTCTGATACTGCTACCCCCCTAGTCAAGGCTAACGCATGCGCACGTAACATTTTTTATTTATTTACTTACGTGGTGGAGTTTCTATACTGATAGGTTTTTTGAAATTTTTCCACTGGATTATTATTGATTGAACACTAACCAGATTATGAAAAAAAATTGAAAAAAAAAAAATCATTTCAACATTTGAAAGGGATACTCACTTTTTAGTTACCACGTTCTGGTAAATCGGTCACTTTTTATTTATTTATTTATTTTTTTCTAAATACGGAAGTGTCTTCGGGAGATATAAAATGGTCGCATGTTGACGAAGCAATGCATCGGGAGGCGTATGGGATTAAAAATTATTGGTAAATTTTTAGATTAGGTCCACCTCCTCAATTTTCTTTTAAATGACGACTTGAAATGGTTTTCGACTATGCTGAATACGAAAATCGCATCGAAATTTTGCAGAAATAAGTAGTTATCAAGATATAAAAAGTTGTATTATGCATTGTAATCTTTGGCGGCCATCTTTTTTTTTTTTTTTTTGTGTGTATTTGTTTATGGCGCGTGTGCACGTAAAAAGATGGCCGCCGAAGAATACAATGAATAATACAACTATTTATTTCCGCAAAATTTCAATGCAATTTGCGTGTTCAGCATACTCGGAAACCTATAAATGTCGTCATTGAAAGGAAAATTGTGGAGGTGGACCTAATCTAAAAAAATACCAAATTATTAAACATTTCTCCAGCATGTTAGTGAAATTTATAATACTTTAAAAAAATTAAAAAGAAACAAAACAAAAGTTTTGAAAAAAAACTCACCTTTCACAAAAACAGTTTAAAAAAAAAACCACAAACTGACTAAATAAGTAAAAAAAAAAAAAAAATTAAAAATCTCGAAACTTTATTTTCATGAAAACAATAAAAAAAAGTCCTGCTCTCTATTTTTTTTTCTTTGAGAAACAAATATATTTCTGACTTACAAATGCGGTAGAGACTCATTATTTTTACTTTCTATGGTTTTGATATACCGCGTTTTTATTGCTTACAAAATGGGTGACTGATTTATCAGAACGTTGTATCTAAAAAGTGAGCACCACTTTCAAATGTCGAAATAATGATTTCTTTTTTACATTTTTTTTTTAATAATCTGTTTAATTAGTGTCCAATCAATAATAATCCAGTGAAAAAAAATTCCAAAAACCTATAAGTATAGAAATTAAGCATGAGAGTAATGTTTGTACAACAACGTAACGTCGCCTTTCGCACTTTTACAAACATTTTTTAAAAAAGTAACTAAACCATTTATTGATAATTTGTCACGTGTACAAACATTTATTTATTTACGTAGGCTTAACTCCTTTCATGAATAAGAAAAGTTTTACTCTTTAAGAATAATAAAAGGAAAAAGTTACTGAACATTTATAAAATGACTTCTTTTCATGAAGGCCAGAGGAATAGTTGGCCGAAAATTCGTGAAACAACAACAATAAATAAAAATTGTGCTAATGCAGAGAGCCGCGCTATTTTTTAAATCATATTTTCACGTTTAAATAACGTTTTACGATATGTTTTTTTTATTTATTCAATTGTAAGGTTAAAGTACAGAATAGGTACAAAACATCCTTACCTTCCCATGTTAAGAATGACTTTTTAAATAATAACATTATTTCAGCACGGATCACTCTCTGCATGAGTAATCTTATATAGAAAAAAAAACAAAAAACTCAAAAGCAAGCAACAAACTTTTTTTTTTTTTGGCCTTATATAATAAAGAAAAGATGTGTAAATTAAAAAATTTGGAAGATAAACAAATGAAATATGTTTTTTTTTTTTTTTTTTTTTTTACTTATCGAGTTAACAGAAAATTAAACCTTTCGTCAATTCGTGGCTGTGAAATGAATCGAACCGGAAGTTCAGTTTTATCAACAGAACAGATTCGCAGAAACGATAAATAAATATATTTATTTTATTTAATATTTTAATTTTAATTAGGTAAATTTATTTTAATAACATAAAAACATACCTCGACTCTAAAAATGGGTTGTCTGAAAATTTCAAATAAATTGGTAACGTATAAACATGGTTTTATTTCTTTAGAACGAACCAACTTTACATTTTTTATATATATATATATATATATATATATATATATATATATATATATATATATTACAGCTGTGACGTCACACACGTGATGTAGAATGTTCTCTACGTCATTCCCAAGATTTCGAACATTATCTCATCTCTTTCGAGCTTCCCCGCTCCACCGGTGACGTCTCTTCCCATGCATTTACATCCGCGCATCCGCGTTATGTTACACAAATAATACCGTAATTAGCACAAAGTACGCCAGTAATCACATTAGAAGTGGTTCGTTTTCTATTATTTGCATTATTAGGGCTATGTTCTTATTTTAGTCTCACAATGTTTCAGCCGAATGTAATCTTCAAACATTTCCGGTTGTTTTTTTTTTCCGTCGAACTTGTGAATCTTTCACATTGACTCGTAGCACAACGAATCAAAATGCTTTTAATTAGAAGACCTACATCAGATCCGTTGCCAAAATCACTGGAAAAATAGTTGGATCATTCTACCGCTCCAGAAAGTAGCCCAGTCCCAATGCAATCCACATAATCTATGGTCCCCCCTCGCCAAACTTTTACAATAAACACTAGACTAGCTGAAAACATTATCAATAATTTTCCCCACTCTTTATCTGTGCCTAAACTTAAGCATAGATTCCATGATCAAAGCTTCTTTCTTAGAACTGCACGCCTGTGGAATTGTCTTCCGTTTTCCTGCTTTCCAGCTGTCTATAATATGGTTGTCTTCAAGTCCAACGTGAACAAGTTTCTGATGAGCCGTTCCACTTAAGTTAACAAATTTACCGAACTTCCATTACTATCGATTACTATATTGTCCTTTTGACTACTGTACACTGTTTAACCCTTATCCTTGAGTGGCCTATCGGCCTTGATAAGTGGTGACGCCTATGTAAAAAAACCCAAAAAACTCAATGGTAAAAAACGACTAAGATCTTTCTGACTCTCTTTCCTCCAACCTTGAGCACGTGGTGCAGTGGGGTAAATGGTGGCTGATTAATTTTAACGCATCCAAAACAAAGCTTCTACCTTTGAACCACCAACACTCTGATCCCCACCTAACTCCTAGTTGATATTAATGACTCTAGTCTCATAGAATCACCCTGCTTCGACAGCCTTCTGGAACTAACCTTTAATGGAAAACTTACATCAAATCAGTTGCCCAGATCGCTTGCAAAATTATTTTATCATTCTATCGCACCAGAAGATGTCTCATTTCTGACGCAATCCTTTATTTGTAGCGATGGCCAAAACAAATTACCTGAAAGTACTTCTTTTAGGCTCCTCGGCCTAATGTTCACAGGAAACATGATTTGGGACAGATACATTAAGAGCATTTCCAAGGCTGCTGCGAATAAAGTGGGCTTTCTCTACCGTACTAGAAAGTTACTTACACCTGAAAGTGTCTTGCACCCCTATAAGGCCACCATTCGCCCATGTATGGAGTACTGTTATCACATTTGGGCTGGTGCATCTGCTATTAGTCTCTCACTCCTGGACAGGGTTCAAGAAAGAGCCGCCAACCTGATAGATACTGAACTGTCATCTAAGCTTCAGCCTCTGTCCAATCGAAGAAATGTTGCATCCCTCTGCCTGTTCTACAAGTATTTTAATGGTGAATGCTCTGACGAACTACAAGCACTTGTACCCCCTCGACGTAAATACTCCCGAGAAACCCGACAAGAAGCTAAATCACACCCCCTTCACAGTAGAGATCCCTAGATGTAAGACAGCCTTCTACTCCAATAGTTTCTTCCCCAGAACTGCTAGACTTTGGAACTTCCTTTCGGGATTCTGCTTTCCCAACTGTACTGACTTGTAGAGGTTCACGTATAATATGAACAGATATCTTGCTGCTCAACTTCCTTCATAATATCCCTGCAACTTATGTCTCAGATAGTAACCCTCTACTGTAAAGTGGCATTGTGCCTTTTTGGGGTGAAAATTGAATAATAATAATAATAATAATAATAATAATAATAATAATAGTAATAATAATAATAATAATAATAAAGAGTCAAATACGTTTTATTTGGAGTACTGTTGCCACATCTGGGGTGGAGCTCCTCTTTCTTGGCTTGATAACGTACAAAACCGTCTGCAGAATTTAGTGACTAGAGACATTTCACCTTCCTATTTCCTCTTTCTGCCGGAAGTGACGTCGCGAGTCGCTCTTTGTTCTCTCGTTACTTTTACGGTAAGTGCTCGGCTGAACTCCAATTTATGGCCCCTCTCTGTAAAACGTTCGCAACAAATACTCGCCTGGCTCCAACAACTGCCAACAACTTCCCCCACACCCTATCGGTGCCCAGAACTAAATGAGAATTCCATGGGCAGTATTTATTTCCAGTAGATCAAGATGAGGACCTTAGTGTGTCGGTCGATGATGCTACATACGCACACACACATACACGCACATACACAAACATACACATACGCGCGCACACATAGACAGACACACACACACACACACACACACACACACACACACGCGCGCGTGCACACACGTACATAAGTAATAGAGCGCATATGGGCGGGTGTTAGAAAATCAGCAGTAATATTCATAAATGACCTCCTTGACAAAATTGTCTGTGAGATGGGTATATGCCGATGACACCACGCTCTATAACAGACACGACAGGAAAACAAATGAACACATATCTAAAGAAATGGCAGAAACACTAGAGGACGACCTCCAATCTGTAGTGGAATGGGGACAAAAATGGATTGTCACATTCAATGCTGCCAAGACTAAACTTGTTTCCTTTCAATAAGTACAAGAAACCTTCTCTACCACCAATAGCAAAGATTCTTAATCTGAAAGTACATCTTTTAAACACCTCGGCTTAACGTTCACAGGAAACATGAGTTGGAAAAATTCCATTGAGAGCATTGCCAGGACCGCTGCGAAGAAGGTAGCTTCTCTCTACCGTGCTAGAAAGCTACTAACGCCCGAAAGTATCCTGTACCTCTATAAGGCCACCATTCGCCCATGTATGGAGTATTGTTGTCATATTTGGGGTGGTGCTTCTGTTACTAGTCTCTCATTCCTAGACAAGATTAAAAAAAGAGTCGCCAACTTGATAGGTCTTGAACTGTCATCTAAGCTTCAGCCTCTGTCCCATGGAAGGAATGTAGTATCCCTCTGCCTGTTCTACAAGTACTTTAACGGTAAATGCTCCGACGAACTACAAGCACTTGTACTCCCTCGACGTAAACAGCCCCGACAAACCCGACAAGCAGCAAAATCCCACCCCTTCACAGTTGAGATCCCTACATGTAAGAGAGCCTTTTACTCCAGTAGTTTCTTCCCCAGAACTGCTAGATTTTGGAATTCCCTTCCGGGTTCCTGCTTCCCCAACTGTACTTACATGCAGAAGTTCAAGTGTAACGTGAACCGACATCTTGCTGTCCAACTCCCCACATAGTACCCTTGTAGCTTATGTATCTGATAGTAGCCCTCTACATCAAAGTGGCGATGTGCCTTATTTGGGGTGAAAATGTAATACAAAAAGCCTGGCTAGCGAAAATATTAGCAACAGCCGATAAAGCATGTATGCAAATTAAGTAAGTGTGCTCAGGCTTGCGTCACCAGAAAAGGAGAGAAAAATACTCCATGTGGTCGAAACAGAAGTACGTTGCAGAACAGACTTTTAAAAAGCATATGTTTGTGAGAAAAGCCTTCGGAAAAAATAATGAAATGCATTGTTTTGGAAGAACCACGAATAAATGCATTTAAAAAAAAATGCCGCATCGGACTTTCATTTCTTTCTTTTGTTTATTCTTGCGACGTTACACACACACACACACACACACACACACACACACACACACACACACACGCATACACACACGCACGCACGCGCGTGCGCGCACATACACTAATGTTTACTGAAAGTGCCAAAGTCATTGTATTCTGTAGTGTTTTGTTTTATTCCATTTTTTATACTTGTGAACAAGTGCGCAACCCCTCGGTAGCTGCCAATGTGAATGACGATTACAAGGCCAAAACAGAATATGAAGGCGAAGATGATCAAAGAAACAGAGTGTGTATCAGCGGTTGTTGAGCGGAGTGTGTCACGTGGTATTACACATTGATTTTATACCATTTTAACCGTCTGAAACAAAAAAGAACGGTATAATTTGAAAGCAAATAATACTTAAAACTCTTATTAAGAAAAAAAAATAATTCGATGATATTTATTTTTTTAACAAAATCATGCGGTAATGTTGTAATCAACTGTAAAGCAAACCAACGGAACAGAGTTCCACAGGCGGAAAAAAGCTTTGTACATGGAATCCACTTTTAGGTTTAGGCACCAACAGAGAGTGGGGAAAATTATTGATAGTGATTTTTGCTAGACGAGTGTTTCTTGTGAAAGATTGGCGAGAGGGGATCATGGATTGGAGCTCAGTCGAACACTTATCATGAAAATAACGATAGAGCAGAGATAGGCTTGCAACGTCTCTTCTGTGCGAAAGAGGCTGCTAAGAAGAGATAGGGCATTACGAAGTCGGTTTTAAACTCAGTCGAGGCACAATAGGATGCTCTGAACAGCTCCTGCCTAGATATGACAACAGTACTCTATCCTAGGACGTACTTAGCTTTTATGCAGGTAGAGGACTGTATTGACAGAGAGATATCTACATCGTTGCATAGAATTATAAGACATATGAGGAAATACAAGTAGGGGTTGGTGACCTGATCGCATAGGGTAGAATTTGCTACAAAGTTATTGGCAAAACTTTTGATACTGGTATTGGTAAAGGCTTTGTCTGGTGCTGATTGTTGAGAAAGAGGACACGTTTTGGTTCAGGACCATGTTTGCTAGTCGCCAAAACTTATGGGAACCAAGCCGCTGCTCAGCTACTTTAGATTTGACGGACTGATCATAAGAAAACTTTAAAATTTCGACATTCAATAAGAAATCATTGGTAAACATTGTCTCATTACTAATAACTCAATTAATGCAAGGTAGACAAAAATATTTCAACTTGAAGAATATAATAGAACTTGTCCACTACAACTAAAATTTTATATTCCTTGTATTACTCGGACTATTGTTCTCATCTTGAGTGTTATTTGTGCAACGTTTCGGTCGGATTGTCCTTCGACCGTCCTCAGGCATGCTGGTTGTTGTTTGGAAATTAAAGAGAAAAGTTACTGGCTCCGTAGATATTTTCGTATTTCGTAGAGTTAGTCTCTATTTTGTGGTTGTTGTTTCGAATTTGTGAAAAGAATTGGTTGACAGAGGTGAGGCAACTCTCATAAAGATCAACAAGTGATTATCTCCTTACCATAAGGTGGTTGTTTTTTTTCTACAATTAGAGGTTCCCAGATACTACTAAACTCTAGGCTTGGTCGGCTTAGTTATTTTTCTTTCTCTTTTTTTTTTTTTTAGCTTATGTGTTACCTCCTTCAATCGTCTAACCCACCACCTTGCACCCCTGTCAAGTATTTTGACCTCGTACCACAAAGGAATGTGTGTTACTTTTTCTATCCATGTGTGTTCAGCTGGTTTCGACTTTTCGACCAAATAACACTCAAGATGAGAGCAATAGTTTGATCAATACAAGTAATATAAACAATAAGCCCTCATCTAAAAAAATCAGAATTTTAACTAAATTTTTTTTTCTGTATAAGTTTATAGTGTACAAAGATAAAAAAGAAAACGACTTTATTGCATACCAAACAACGCCTGGTAAGTACACGTTCGTAAGTAAAAATTAAAGCTGACACCCATGAGAATAGAATATACGGAAGATAGAAAGATAAATAATGTGGGTGCTTGTTCTGAATTTCGTTAAAAAATAAAGAAAAATCTGTATGACATACGTATCCGTGACAGACACCGCCCCCTCCCCCGAAAAGAAAAAACAAAAAAACAAAAAAAGACAAAAAAAACAAACATCGTACACCAAAATATAATGTAAATTGATAAAGTAGATTTATTTTAAACTAGTGGTGGACGCCCGGCTTTGCCCGGTCGTACAATACGCTTAAATATAATTTAATTCATAGTAATTGTCTGTATTTTTGAGATGAGGTGTTTTCATTGATTGAGATTGTCGGACTGACTTCCTCATCTTGGTTGTTATTGTCACAACGTTTCGGCCGTTTTGCCCTCCGGCCTTCGTCAGGTGAACCGTTTGTTAGGAGTCTCGAACCCAAATGGCCGAGTGATGCTAGACGTTGTATCAAAGTTTACAGTTACCCAAAGGTGCTGAGTTCAATCCTGAACGAAGGCAGTGAAAAAGTAACATTGAAAACAGAGAATCAGCAACTATGTCACAAAGCCTAGCTGGAGTCCGAACACGGTACCCCCGTAATAATAATAAAGGGTTGGGTTCGAGACTCCTAACAAACGGTTCACCTGACGAAGGCCGGAGGGCAAAACGGCCGAAACGTTGTGACAATAACAACCAATATGAGGAAGTCAGTCGGACAATCTCAATAATTTAATTCATGTAGAGTTTCTCTTTATTATTACAGAAACAAGCGATAGAGTAGAGAAATACAAATAAATTCTCTTCTATGAAGAACGGAAGTCGACAGCGTTCAGAATCTACTTCGGAATCTGGTGGCGAGTGATCTCGTCAAATACTTTTTGGCCCGTCGTTTTAACTTTGGCTTCGTTTGGTTGTTTTGTTTTACGGCCTATCAATCCTTTTCGGATTACTTAATTCCGAATCCGGTAATTTTGAAAAAAAAAATAAATAAAAAAAAAAATAAATAAATAAAATAAAAAATAAAATAAAAATAAAAATGTTTTATTCTTCAAGTTCTTTATATCTTCAAATATTTATTCATAGTGTTTGGTTTGATTGTTTTCTTTTACGGCATCTCAACCCTTTTTGGGTTCAGTGATTTTGCAAAAAGTTTGCATGCTTTTTTTTATATCCTCAAATATTTATTCATGGTATTTTGCTTGATTATTTTATACAGAAAATATTTTTATTTTTGCTTTGCAGAACGTGATTGAGTTTTGCAAAGGAAAACGAAAAAAAAACCCCAATAACATCAATCTTTGGCTCGTTTAAGTCAGAAAGCCGATATCTTCAGCCAACCTGATCTGGTGGCACAAGATTTTTCTTAAATAATCAAAGTCTGCAGTTTTCGTTCAGTGTTTTCAATACTCATGCATTTTTGTTCGACATCCAATTGACAATCTTATTAACTCGTATCCTTGAGTTGCCGTTGGGTCTTGATAAATGTCTACTTATTAATATATATCTATATATAAATGTTTTTTTAAATTTTTTTATGTTGACGTTCTCAACATTTATGTTCTGTTTTCCTATTTTGTCTCCCAGGACTTCAATTTTCTATTTATTTAAACGACTGGACCAATTTTGCGTTTCGTCTTGTTGATCACGTGAGAAAAGCTTTGAGATTATTTTATTTCTTTATTTACTAGCAGGACGATTAAAAGTTTCCCACATGTTTGAATATCCTATATACTAAATTTCAAGTTTGTTGAACTAAAATCCGTTGAGTATATAGGTTGAGAAGTGTCCTCACACACATTCTCACTTTTATGGATATATAGATTTATTAATTTTTTGCTATCTCTTCCCTCTTCTTCCGTCGAAGCGGTCAGCGTCATCGGTCACTTATGATCGTTTTACGACTTGTCTATCTTACTCGATACATCGTTCGTCCGCTATTTTTTTTTTCTTTTTTTTTTTCATTCTGCCATATTTTTTGGATTTTAAATATTTCTTTTTTAGGTCGTCGTTCTTGATGGAAATTCTGTGCTTTTTTTTGCGGTATGTATTCTCATTATTTCCGCTATCATCTTCGGCCTGTAATGCATAATTTGGAGAAGAGGCCTGCTATCCAGCGTTCATAGAATAAAACAAACAAACAAAAACAAACCAAAAATCAAATAAACAGCCCAGAAACAAAAAAAACAAAACAAAAAACAAAACAACAACAACAACAAAATAAACAAACAAATAAAAAGTCAATAAATCCATTTTTCTTGTTATGCGACGCTTTTCCGCTGCGAGGGAGATACCGTTCGACAAAGATCACGCGAGACTTGACGCGTGAGTGAATGAATTCACTTGACAGGGTATTTATTTGATTCACCACTGAGCAAATTAGGCACAAGGCCGTTTTTTTAATGTGGAGAGTGAAGGGGAAATGGGGACCAGCTCCCCGTGGAGTAGGGGAGCTGGATAGTGACAATTGGTATGAAGGGGTTCTCCTACATTGACCAATAACTTATACGTGGGGTTGCCCCACATATGGTCTTTGCTTGCAGTATCTGCCGGAACAGATACTACACTTTGAGATATTAAATCTTTTATTCAGGCAAAAAATGAACATGAACAAAAAACTTAGGCACAAGGCCAACTCAAAAGGAGGGTAAACAATGGGGGTCATTGGTCATCCTTGTCACTCTAGAACTAAACAAAAGTTTGTCTTAGCTAGAATCTTCTTTTATCATACCACATTCGCCCTTTCGTACTTGAGGACGTGCTACTTAGCACCCAATTTTTAAAACAAATAAACAAAAAAATTTAAAATATTAAAAAAAAAAAACCTTTACAAGTGGTTTTAATATAGATGTACATAAGACTACTTTGATAAGTATGTTTTAACTTAAATAGGGATGGTATAATAAAACTGTGGGTTCTGCGTTCGCGCATGGTCTCCATACAATGGAAATAGGCACAAACCTTAATAAAGACTTTTCATAAATATCTGCGTAAGTATACTTTGATAATTATGTTTCAGTTTGAAGAAATATGGTATAATAAAATTATGTGGTGTTCGTTCGCGCCTGACCTCCATAGAATGGAAATATGTCACAACGTTTAACAAGGGTTTTTAATATAGATCCACAGAATATTGTGATAAGTGTTTCAGTGTGAACAGGTAGGTTATAATAAATTATGGGGTTTATCTATTTTATTTTTACTTTCATCATATTTTGCTTTGGTTTTGATACCCCAAAATTCAACCGAAATTTACAACCCTTCCTTTTTATAACCTATCATACTTTCATAAATCAGAGTCTATTTTCTGTAAGCTGTTTTTGAACCCAGTCAATATATATATATATATATATATATATATATATATATATATATATATATATATATATATATGGATTGGACTTGAAGGCCAACTTATTTGCGATAAGATTTCCTCTCTGGTGTCTTCTAATTTTGGTGCTCTATCGCTCCGTATTGCCTTTTCCACAAAAACCGCCTTTCCCTCATTTCGTAAGGATGTCTTGCCTATCTCCCAAACTAGTAATATTATTTATAAATTTCAATGTCGGTGTGGTGCCGTCTATATAGGCAAGACGACCCAGCGTCTTCAGGTTAGAATCGCCCAACATGTCCCCCGTTTCATCAGGGATCATCAAGCTACTACCAGAAAATCCCAACTGATAGAATCGTCCATCGGCCAACATTTGGTCGATAAAAAGGAATGCGGTCTTGTTTTCTCTCCGGAGTGTTTTTCTGTTTTGCACCGAGGACGCACAAAGTTCCATCTGTCTGTCCTCGAAGCACTTGCCATCATTGCTAACCCCCCTACTTTGTGCAAGCAGAGAAACCTCCGGCTTCAGTTAGAATTATTTGGGTAGTCAGGTTTTTTTTTTTTTTTTTTTTTTTTTTTTTTTTTTCTTAACCTCTCCGCTCGTATTCCATATCACTACCAAATATTCTAAAAAATAATAATTTTCAGACTTATGACCCTTGAAAATGTTTGTCTGAACGAAAAGCGCTTTGGGTATATTTTAACGATCTTTTTTAATCGACTTATTTATTTTATTTAATTGTACATATAACTTGCCCCATTATATATATATATATTTTTTTTTTCTTTTCCTCACCCCGGTTTCCATTTTTTAGTTGATTGAATTTACGATATGGTTCACTTTTTTATAATTATTCTAAAATTTTGCCAATCGAATAAAGTTATATATATATATATATATATATATATATATATATATATATATATATATATATATATATATATATATAGTTAAATACAGACCAATCAACATAATGATTTAAAAAATAAAAAATGAAAATAGAGGTTAGCTAACCAGGTTTCGTTCCTCGTTCAACAGAGCTAAATCGAGGAAAATACGATTTAAATAAAGAAAAAAAAGTCATGAATATGGCAGGGGTGGGGAAGAAAAAAAAAGCGAAAAATAAACGGGGGAAAAATTACATAGAGACTAAATTAAGTCCTAAAAGATTTTCTTGTTCTGTTGAGCGAGGAACGAAACCTGGTTAGCTAACCTTTATTTTCATTTTTTATTTTTTTAATCATCATGTTGATTGGTCTGTATTTAGCCATTATTAAATTCTGTACCCCCCGTAAAAATTTTCAAATATATATATATATATATATATATATATATATATATATATATATATATATATGAAAATTCTTGGAGGAGTGGGGGGACAATAGATTGAAGTAGATTGAAGCTAGGAAAGAACACTTGCCATGAAAATAACGATAGGGTAGAAAAAGATATTTTGTACTCTATCCGTGCAGGTAAGGGTGCTCTGAGCAGTTCCTCCCCAGATGCGGCACTATTACTCCATCTAAGGACATAGTAGGCTCTTATACACGTAGATCATTGCGTCGGGAACTAGATACCTTCTGGAGCGCTAGAATGATCAAATGATATATTGCATGTAATTATCTCCCTTGCCGTTGCCTCTTCTATTTTTTTCTCTGTTTCTCTTTTCCCGCTGTATATTTCCTCTTACTCGCCCGACATGTGAGTTTATTATCTAGAGAAAGGTTTTAAATCATAACGAAACGCTGGGATTTCTTACCCGTCGAGTGGCATCAGATATGTCACATTAAAAGTGATACATCGGATTCTCCTTTTTTTCTTTTCGGCCCTGATACCGACGGCGACGGTAAAATGGCGAGATTTAACGGACCGTAAAGCAGAAATGGAGGAAGACGGCCATGATTTCGCAGCGGATCGCAGTCGCGGCCATTTTATTCCGGGAGACGTGTATGTCCTCTTTGTAATATGTCAAAGCTTAAATTGTAACAGAAAGAAGAGATACGTAAGGATAAAGTAAAAAAAGCGAAGGAGCTTGGCGAGAGGCAGGGGGGGGGAGAGAAAGGAGCCTTTTTGGGTAGACGAAAATAAACGGATATGAAAGACAACTCCTTAAAATGTTAAAAGAGAATGAGAGAAATAAATTGATAGATGCTAATGTAATGGAAGAAGTGTTGAACAGAGGGGAACGATGAAAGTGTCACTCTAAAGAAAACAACACTACGACATAATTTTAAAGATTGAAAAAACGACTTTATTTTAAGATTGAAAAAAAAAAATCAATTCAGACTATTTTATGCAGTAGAGCTGACATCTATTGAATATAGCCGCCTTCGGCTTCAATCATCGCCTCGATACGGGTCTGGAACTGGGAGCATGCTTTTGCCACAAGCGCTAGCGGTAGCTCATCGAATACTTGACGGATGGCGGCAATCATGCTGGCTTTGGTGTTGTGGGAGACCATGTTCGCAATGTTTGACCAGACGAAGTAGTTTAGCGGGTTCAAGTCGGGGAAGAAGAGGGCAATAAGAGAAAAGTACAATGTCTAGGTGTCTTTAGACTTGTCGCCGAGTCCTGCTGCCACACTCAAGGATCTGCCAACGACCACCTGATTGCACCAAGAGATCACCACACTCTTCAGCACATCCAGGTACACTTTGGTGTTGAATTTCAAGCCGATTTCGAAGATTTGAGGAAGGATGATGTGGCCCTCACTTGAAATCACACCAAAGACCATAACCGTGGCCGGAAACCTTGTTTTCACCACCCTGGACACGTCCCTGTTATTCGTGACAATCCAACAATGCATTTTGAAGGTGCTGTTAATGGTCTTGTTGTCATAACTTAGATTGGTAGAGAGCATGAGTTGTAGAATGACGCATCTCCGATTTCGCTCGTGGAACTTTGTATCATTTTTAGATATGACTGAAGGCTCATATCGCACTTGGGATTTGTACACAACTGGCAAACTAACATGACATAACTAATCTGCTGCTTCAACAACAACAATCACAACAACAACAAAAACAAACAAAAAAAAAACGGTTTTCATCAAACGGAAATGAATTCATGCCGTCTATTCTTTGGTGACAATTTTATCCACACTGTATAGCTCATATTTATTTGTCTCAATACGAGGGCAGGGCTGTGACGGTGGCCTAGTGGTTTACGACATGGACTGACAACCTGAGTTTTCCATGTTCGAATCCAGTTCGTTCCGCAAAACTTACTTTCACTTAGGATATCGGCAACTTTCTACTTCCGTAATTACCTGATGCGTTTCTGGTTAGAAATTCTGTCTTAGAAAACTATCTGGCACGCGGATGCCAACAATAGCAACTTTGGAATCATACGATATGATGACGATAGCAACAAGGGGCAGAGTTAGACACAAGTTAGAAAAATCAATATTAGAAAAAATTCAGCTCTCTAAAATGGGGTAACCTGAATTGGAACAAATCTAGAAACTGACTCAGTCAGTGAAGGAGAAATTCTATTTTTGCCCAGATTCTGAGTGATCTTTGGGAGAGTTGGATATGTTTAAACATTAAATATCTGAAGTGCGATAGCAGAACAGAGTCTACACTTTGCTCTTAGCGAAAACAAAAACGAGCATATTCACTGTAAAAAGTGAATGAAAATAAAGTTGAATTAACACACACACACACATACACACACATAGCCGAAACAATAATGTAACTTAACAGAAAGATACGGTAATAAAAAATAAAACGCGTATTTGCTCTACAACAGTATTGAGCTCTTTCTTCAGTTTTTATTAATTACCATCTCCACTATATATATATATATATATATATATATATATATATATATATATATATATATATATATATATATATATATATATATATATATATAAGTACATAGTTTTAATAAAGTATGTTGAGAAACACTTTAATAAGAGTTAAAACATTTTTATTATTCGGAAAGAGAACACAAATAAAGGTGAATGTCCTTAATCCGCGGAGTTTCGAAGAAATACTTTCCTTCTCATCAGAGGGGAAGAGTTAGCAAAATGCATAAAGAAATTTTGCTTGTAAACTTGTATATATGCTTGTATATATATATATATATATATATATATATATATATATATATATATATATATATATATATACTTGTTTATTGTTATATAAACATGCTCACATCCCGCTGCTACAAATAGCCACTTGTTTCAATCAAACAACAGATATCATCAGGCAGCGACTTGACTATTCAAAAGTTCAATGAATAATGGATTTTTATTTTAGGTAGGAACTCTTTAGAAGTTGGAGTTAAAAAACTTAAAACACAGGACTTTAATTAAATAAAAAAGTAAAAAGGGAGAGGCAATTTAAATAAAGTTAAAAAATTACAATGGGGAGAGAGTGATTGAGAAGAGAAAAAAAGGAATAGAGACAGAAATAGAGAAAGAAAATATAGAGAAAACAAAATAGAGAGAAAAAGAAGAGAGAAAATATATATATATATATATATATATATATATATATACATATACATATATATATATATATATATATATATATATATATATATATATATATATATACATACACATACATACATATACACATATATACATGATATGGAGAAGAAAAAAAGAAGAGAAAAAAGAAATAAATGGTTATAATAAAGAGAATAAGAACCAGAAGGAAAAGGAAAGAATAATGAGATCTAGTTAAATAGGGAAAGAGAGAAAGTAAGAATTTGACAGTATATAGAAAAAGAAAAAGAAAAAGAAAAAAACCTGCGTGTCAACCAATTTATGAACAATTATACAATTCAGTAATGAAACATATTATTACAAATACAAACAGAAGATACAATCCAAGCGTCAGAAATGAACGTGTCAAAAAGGCAGTGAATGTATTCGGCTAGCATATTTATCCTCTTACATACGTCCACGAGTAAAATCAACACAATTCAAACATACGTCTACCATTAATTAGGCCCTTTATGCTAAATGATATAAGTTTAAAGTTTTCGCGTTTTTATTAGATAAATATATGAATAAAAGAAGAAAATAATGATAAAACAATATTAAAATTATTATTAATAACAATAAACATAATAGTGATAATAATAATAATAATAATAATAATTATAATAATAAAAACAGAATAAAATTAATATTTATTATCTTTTTAATGTAACATATTTAGCCATAAGAGGGGATTAAATAAATTAAATAGGTCCAATAATTATAAATAAAAAAAACTACTAATATTTATGTATATAAAAAAAGAATACAAAATATATATATATATACACACACACACACACACACACACACATATATATACCCAAATATACACACACATACACACACATATATATATATACATATATATATATACATATACATGCACATAAGTAAAGGTGTAACTATACTATTAAGTTGGAAGTTTAAGCTATTTAAGTATAGATATAAAGTCATATTAAATCACAAAATAAAACATTCAATACCAGATTACTAATAACACAGATACAAGTACACTTACCTATAAATATATTCAGGCAAAAGAAGTAATTAAATCAACGAAATACTCAAAAATAGCGACGCACAAGTAGATAGTACCCAAATTAAAAATAAGATACATATGTATATACTCACAGAGAACCAACCGACATACTAATAAGCACATATATACATATATATATATATATACATACATATATATATATATATATATATATATATATATATATATACATATATATACATATACATATATATATATATAATCCTATGTATACACATACATACATTTTTTTTTCTCTTCTCAATCACTCTCTCCCCATTGTAATTTTTTAACTTTATTTAAATTGCCTCTCCCTTTTTACTTTTTTATTTAATTATATATATATATATATGCATATATATATACATATATATGCATATATATATATATATATATATATATATATATATATATATATATATATATATATATATTAGTGATTGGATGAATCCAAAATTTATCCCGACTCTGATACAATTACCGATTACGATCCCCTCTCCAGAAAACTACAATACGTGCATACACTTCCGAACGTGATTTATAATTTTTTTGTTTAAAGATCAACAAATATTAATCATTTCATTATTAACACGAGGCATAGAAAATTATGTTTTAAACAAAACTAAATGAATATAAACAATAAAAAGAATCGTTTTAGGAATCGGAAAATAGGCATGCATTTTGCCAAGACGAATTCCGATACCCAAAACATCGAATTCCGATTAATCCCAACATATATATATATATATATATATATATATATATATATATATATATGGATATATATATATATATATATATATATATATATATATATCCAAAGTAAAACAACGTCGCAGCTTACACAAGCCATTCAAGCCAACAAACCGGAAGTCCACGATTCAAGTTTTATCCTCATTTGGGTTCACTAGTTGAACATATCCGAACTGGGAATTCGAAACACGAATCTCTTGCATGTGAGGCGAGTACACTGCCTGAGTGACCGGTTCACATACGAGAAAGTCTATTACAAATCAAGCAAATCGCTGCGAAATCCGACTATAGACTTCCGGTTTGTTGGCTTGCATGGCTTCTGTTATTTTACTGTGGAAATGATTATATTATCTGATATTATGAAAATTCCAATATGCAGACATGACATAAAAGAATAGACACCCAAATGAAACCGTTTATTTAAAAACTAATTTATAGAACAAAAAAAATGGTCACAAATTGAATAACTAATACTTGGTTGACATTCCCTTTGCTGTTTTTAATGCTAGAACCCTTCTAGGCATGGTATTGATTAGTTGACGAATATAATCTCGAGGAATTTCTTGCTCTGTCTGACGTAATAATGCTAAAAGTTCAGGATTAAAGATGATTTCCTTTTCTTTTTGTGAAGGTTCTATTCTAATATGCCACAAAGGTTTTAAACTGGGTTCATATCCGGGGACTGATTTGGCCATGGAAGTTTATTAATCCCAATCTTTTCTGTGCTTTATATTGGCAAGACAAAGTAGAGGTTTCCTTCTCGCAGCGGTCCTGTATCCAGTGGTGAGGCCCCAGCTTGCGGGCTTTGGGGAGTGTAGAGCCACCCTTTAATTACCATTGCTCCCAGGCCCATTCTGACCCTGAGTGGTAGTACCTGTTAGGGACCCAACTATGGGTTAGATAGAAACTGATTTGAAAACAACAAATATATTCTATTAAAAATTTTTCTTCAAAATCTTTGGAATCGGCGTTAAATAACCCGAAAAGGGTTGATATGCCGTAAAACAAAAACAACCAACCAACCAACCAACCAACCAACCAACCAACCAACCAACCAACCTTCTCGCAGCTCTATCATAGTAGCACAGTTTGTGAAGATACCTGACAGCTGCTCTGGCACTGACACCAGCTTGTGTTGCAATGTCACAGGCTTGGCATTGAGGATCCTCTTCAACATTTCTTTTCACAAAACGCAAGGGTCTTTCAAAGGGTCCATGGAAACCTAAATTGTGTTTAGTGCACTCATTGTCCACTATTTGGAATTGTACGATCACTCTATTAACAGTAGAAAAGGGTATTAAAAGATTGCTATTTTACGTTGATTAAAATCACCTTCATGTTGAACTACGATTCATCCTCGCAGAAATTATGATAGGTCTGATGCCCTTTTGTTTGCGGTATGCTTTAATGTTGTTAGATGAAAATTTAATGAGATACTCCCTGCTATTTCGGCACTATTCTTATTTATAAATATAACTCTGTTCCGTCTGCCTGCTTCCCACCTGACTACAACTTGAATGTCTTCAAGTCCAACGTTAACAAATTCCTAATGAACCGCCCTCTTAAGTAAACACTTCATTAAATCTCCACACTAACGTACTGTACTTGCAATAACCCTTATCCCTGAGTGGCTTCCGGGCCTTGATAAGTGGTGACCACCATGTAAGAAACAAAAATAAATAAATAAATAAGTATATATCAATCTTAGGAAAAAATATTTATCTTATTATCTATTCTTTTCCGTCATGCGTACTAATATATGAGGTGCCTTCAATAAGTTTCCAGACTTTTTTTTATACAGGCATTTAAAATTGTTGTAGACTCTTGAAAATTCACTATTTTATTACTATACATCTTATGAGATGACTGACCAATTTTGATGATTTCAGGTTCAAATGAACAGCTACAGCAGGAATTGGAATACATTATACTAAAGCCTTATTGTCACACATGGTGAGTTTCAAAAATTCAATCTGGATGTGAGGACACTTTAAAAGAACGATATACAATAAAATTCTGTTTTAAACATGTGGAAATTCCATGGAAACGTATGGAATGCTTCAGACTGCTTTTGGACCATATTGCATGAACCAAGCATCAGTTTTAAGTTGCATAAGGGATTCAAAGAAGGCAGGGAGTCTGTGAGGGATGATGAGAGCTGTGGGGGGGAGTAAGGAAGTTAGAACACTAAAGTTGATTGGCTAAATAAAGAATTTCATGGTTAAGGATCGTCGTGTGTCTATAGAGACAATGAGTGCAGAGTTTGATGTCAGTGTGGGAACTGCACATACAAATATTTGCGAGAGACTGAAGATGCGGAAGATTTACTCAAAGTATGTCCCAAGGGTAATCAGAGAAGATCAGAAAGAAAGATGTCATAGACTTCAAGACAGTTTCTTACCCTTTGTAAGGCCCAGACCTTGCTCCCCGTGACTTTTGGTTATTCCCTAAGCTGAAGGAAAACCTTAGAGGCTTTCGTTATGAGACAAGTTAGGAGATGAAAGAGTCTTCGATGAGGGTCATTGACACACTCGCACAAGAGCACTTCCACGGGGCGTTCCAGAAGTTGTTGCAACGGTACAAGACTACATTACAGCCGGAGGAGATTACTTCAGAGGTAACTAGAGTTTCATGTGTGTACTTTCAATAAAAGTCTCAACATGAAAAAAGTCTCGAAACTTATCGAAAGCATCTCGTGTATATATAAAATTATTAAAATATTTTTTATGGCAATTAAGCTATACAGACCTGTGTTTTATTCCCGTAGAAAATAGTCAGGCTAAAATGTATCATTTTTTTTATATATGCATTTAGTTTAGCTAATCAATCAGAATATAATATGCATGAAATAAATTACGATGGTTCAAAATACCCTTTAACGTATAAGAAAAGGAAAGAGAGAAGGAAAAAAAGATAAAGAATGAGGGAGTAAGCGATCTTTTTGCATTTTCCTCCCTACTTCCGTTCCAGTGAACGCGCTTGTCAAATATTTATTCATAGTGTTTAGTTTGGTTGTTTTATTTTACGGCATATCAACTCTTTTCTGGTTCAGCTATTTTTTGGTAAAAGCTTTTATAGTTGAAGTAGTTTTTATTCATGGTGTTTAGTCTAGTTGTTTCGTCGAGGAAAAATGGTTTTTGTATTTGGTTTTGTAGAACATGACTAAGTTTTGAAAAGGAAAGAAAAAAAAAATAATACCGATATTTGGTTCATTTGAGCCCAAAAGTAGATACGGCACGACAAAGGAGGTCGCGTGACGTCATTCAGTTCGAATCATATGTAGTAATGATCACGGAGTCTGAAACTCTTCTTTTCAACATCGGTATTTAGTAGGCCCATCAAGCACACTACTACTACTACTACTACTACTACTACTACTACCACTACGACGACGACGACGACGACGACGACGACCACGACGGCGAAATAGAAAAAGAATAAAAAAGTTATTAAATTAACAAAGGAGGGTGAGGACGAGAAAATCGGGGAAAAAACAAACAAAAACAAACGAAAAAACGATGTCGGATAATAAATGAGAGAGGTAAAGAGAGACGACCCCCCTCCCAAAAAACACCCCCCCCCGAAAGATTGAGTGCATAAGCGACCTTCTTGCCACCCCTCTCCGCCACCGTCTTACTAATACGCCTGTCAATGGCGAGCATTTTATCGGATCATCTACTGTCGATGCACGCGCAGATTTGCCCCATTCTATTTATGCCGGCCACATTACGAACCCGGAGAAGATGATTTGTAGCGTGGACTGATAAAATGACAGGCGCGGTTTTAAAGTGAACGCAAATATAGATATCGTCGTCATCGAAAGATAAACTCCCGCCCCGTGAAGAGACGAGAAGACATTGCACCAGAACAAAATGGCCGACGAGATCCCGTGTATCATTAAACTGATACTTTCTTCCTAATTCACATATCGAAGTCTCGCTTGAACGAAATCACTTACTGACGATGAAAATCGACTTAAAAATTCTCATCAGTGAACATGCCTAGTTTAGGTGTAATTGTGCATAACGACACACACAAACATGAAGACTGAAGTAAAAAAAAAAAAAGAAAAAAAGAAAGATAAAATGTAAAAAAATTGTTTCTGAATCTATGAGATGATGATTGATTATTCGTATTATTTGGATTTTTCGGACTACTGTTCTTATTTGAAGTTTTAGTGTCACAATGTTTTGGTTGATGAACCGCTGGCCTTCCTCTGGTGCATCTTTTCGAACTCGGAAATCTTTCTGTCGGAACTCGAAGAAATAAAGGGTTCCGTTTGAAATTCTGTGCAGAATCAAAAGTTCGATAGAAAGATTCCCGAGTTCGACGAGATATACCTGAAGAAGGTCGGAGATTACATTGACTGAAATGTGAAAATAATACTCAATATCAGAACAGCAGTCCGGAGAATCCAAATAATAAGAAAATCCAAATAATAAGAAAAATATGTATAAATTAAGTCTGTGATAATTTACTTAAAACATTGCTGGGAAATAATTATATCTGTATTTAATAACAATTTATGCCATGCGGAATTGTGAAAAAGGTTATGGACTTCGTTCTTCTCTAAGTCATCTTGCTTAATTCGTGCCTAATAACTAGGGCTAGGACAACAGCATATTGTTTTCATTGCTTTTACACTCGAGTATATATCCGACACAGTTAGACATAATTAATCAACCGAGAACCACATCACTCTACATGAAAACATATAAGATATTAATGGATATATACCTGAGAGTCAAAACAAGGAAAAAATATGCTGCTGTCATAGCCCTACTAATAACTAGAAACCAAATTCAATTAAAGTTAGGCTTAGAGTTAACTCTAATTCCTTCTATATTAGTAATCAAAACAAAAAAACTGTTGAGCGGATTAAATATGAAATTCAATGTAATCGATTAAAATCAAATTTTTGTTTTCAACATTATTTGATGAGACATGCTTTATGTAACAAACTTGTAATAAAAAAGTTTGGGCTTGTATTACTATACACATAGATTAAAAAATATTGTCAAAAAGCAAATACATAACAAATAAATGTTATCAAAGGCAAGATAAGTTACTTTTATACTTAACTGGAGAATGTTTTAGTGTTTTTATTTAATGTAACATGTTTATTCAGCTCGAAAAACATACGGTGTTTACCGATGTATTGGAAAATTAGAAATGGCGCCCGATTCTCTGTTAAGTTTGAGAAAATTAGAAATGGCGCCCGATTCTCTGTTAAGTTTGAGAAAATGAGATAAAATAAAAAAATAACTATACAAAATCTGTTAGAAACTCGCTCAATATATGTCAACCTATGTCACGGTAACATTTATTGAGCGAGTTTCTAACAGTATTTTTGCATATTCTTTTTTTTTTTATCAGAAAGAGCAAAACAAACGTTATTTCTCTTTACAGAAAGGTGACGTACAAAATGTTCACGTCTCTAAACGTTTCTTTTCTTAAGAAGAAAGAAAGAAAGTTTTGGTTTTAAGAAAGGGGGTATTTTTTCCGAAATATCAACATTTTTCCCGAATTTTGTTATAGCATTACTGAAAAATATATAGATATGTTTTAAATAAAATTATAGCATTCGTTGCTTTCAAATTTTTATTTTCGTTCATTTCCCGTTCATCATTCCGGTTTTTCAACATGAAATATTTAATATATATCACGATTTCGAAAATAAATTCTACCATATAATGTTGAAAGTAAAGAATGTAATTCGAATAAAATGGCAGATGATTAAAGGATTTTAAATTCTGAGTGAATTTATATAGGCTAGATGGAGAACGAAATAATAAACTTTGGAATGACACAAATTAAGATAAAAATAATATATATATGTTATATCCTTACTTTAAATAGCAGCAAGAAACACGGGGTTATGGGTGAAAGACAAAGGGGATTATTTACAAGGGAATACAGGTGACATAAAAGTTACTCTACGTATTTTCTTATTCTCTTCCTGTTTTTTCCTTCTCTCTCAGTCACATGAGAGGGTATAGTTCATTTCATCTATGAAGGGATGTTAGGCTAATCCATTACATCAATATACAAGCAGGGCTACCTCTATCTCTTTATCTTTCTCTCTTTTCCTTCTCCCCATATTTACTCCTCCCATCTATCATCTTTATCTTTTTCTTTCTCCCCCTCCTAAGTTTTATTCCTCTTTCTCACAATCCCCTCTCTCTTCTCCATCACGCCCCCACCCCCACAAAAGCTCCCGAGCTAGCAGCGACTCCAGATCTACATCCATCTACACCAACACATGAAGATTTTTTTTAATCAAAATACCTACTATAAAAACGATAAACAAGAAGAAAAAAAAAATATATATGTATATATACAAATAAATGCTTGTGTGTACAACTTTCCTACAGCCCCACAACTGGACCGATCATGACCAAACCTGGAATGATGATGGACTCCGACCTAGGGATGATGCACACCATTTTCAACGACAAGGTCAAAGGTTAAGGTCATATTTAGTGCGGCATTACATAATCTCCCCAGCTAGGGATGGTGCACATCAAGTTGGGGTTTGCCACTAGAAGTAAGATTATTTATAAGCTATGAGAGTTATTTCTCCTTTAATCTATGAAAATTACCACGTTTGATTTTCATAAACTAAGATTTATTTTTATGCTTCCCTAAATCCAACATGTGGTCACTCTTAGTAACATTTCGGTGTATCTTAAATAGTATGTGACTAATCCCTCTGCTTGGCGATATGTTTCGACCAAGCAACGCCGGGTATATATATATATATAGATTATGTAATATATATATATATATATATATATATATATATATATATATATATATATATATATATATATATATATTAGGTGGAAGCCCGACGTTACCCGCGATAGAATGATGATCAACGAATGTTTCACACTTCCATATTTTATAGTCACCGAAATCAGTTCACAATGTATTTTAATCTACATTGCACTGTAGAGAACCAACTGTTGATTTTATAAAATTATCTTTTATAATCACTTGAATTAAAGTTTAAAATGAAAAAGTCAAGTATCATGCTTCAGTTGTGCTTTAATTTGAAACAGTCATTTCGAACGCGCTCCTGTTTTTGCATCAACAGTTTGAGACAGCTTATAGTGATTCAAAGGGAATGGGAAAGACGGTAAAATACAGAACAGGAAAAATCCGAAATGGGTCTGTTGAAAATTCATTGGTAATCTATGAGAAAACAGAAATATTAATATAAATGTCCATGGTAAATTGGAGCCTCAAGATAAATCATCAGGTTATGGGGTAGTAAAGATATGCGACGTTTTTGTTTAAATAACGGATCAAGGAAAAAGAGGGTGTTAAAATGAAGACACCAAATGAGACCAGGAAAAGGGTTGCCCGAGGAAGTCTCTTTGACTGAAACAGATGGCTATTTGTAGCGACCATATGTAACTGTTTACCCTCAAATAATATATATATACATATATATATATATATATATATATATAGATAGAGAGAGAGAGAGAGAGAGAGAGAGAGAGAGAGAAAGGGAGAGAAATTAAAATACTGATATATATATATATATATATATATATATATATATATATATATATATATATATATATATATATGAATGATTAGTTTTTTTTGCCCGGGTGTTTGGATGTGTTTGTTGAGCAAAAAAAAAAAAAAAAAAAAGTCGTAGTAGGCAGGCAGACTCGAACCCGTACAACGAATGAGGAAAAGAACGTGAAATAAGAAAAAAAAAAAGTTACATCTTTGCTCTTGCGCCATCGCCAAACCGTAAGTGACGAATGTTTAAATTAAGGCTAGTCAATCGAAAAAAAAGGATGGCTTTCGAAAATATCGGCAAAAAAGCGACCCCTCGCCGTAGAAAAGTGCCCAGTTGAGGGCGAAGGAATGAATGTTCTTAGCCAATTTTTCGATGATTCTCGTTCGAAGGGTCGAGCTTCTCGTGAAAATCCGTTGCCTTTGTCGAAAGTTTTTGGCACATACATACATACATACATACATGATGATTGCAACGTCTTGTCAGACGAGTGCCATTCCCTCAGACATTTAAAATCCATGAGCCCAAATGTCTGAGGGAGTATCTATACAAAGATGATGTTACAGAGTCTTAGCTTTGTACAACAGCTAAGTCTCTCTCTCGGTTCAAAATGTTGAGATCCAGCAACAAGCAAGAGCAAGATAGCCAGCAACAAATTAAACTGCAGACCAGCTTAATGCTGGTACTGGTCTCCCGCTTTATGGTTTTTTTAAATCAGAGATTTGCTTCTCCTAGAAAGGTTCCCTTCACCACGGCTTACGGGAGCCCTCTCCACCCCAATACACATATACACACACAAATATACACGGTGCTAGTTGGCCGTTGACCCAGTAAAAGAGTTCATTCCCCCTACATACATACATACATACATTCAAACAGATAGATGAGATTTATATTATAGATGACATTCCAATTCCGTTTGCGCAAGTTCAGTTCATTTGGTCTTTCTACTTTCATATAAAGAAACTGAAAAGTTAAATATAGGTATAGTCAAAGCATCTTCGTATTTGTAGACTAGCAAGGGGACGCGACGTTGTCCAGGATTGAATGTTGATCAACGAATGTTTCACACTTTCATATTCGGTGAAACCGCCCATTTTTCAATCAAATCTATTGACTGCCTGCACTAGTTTGGGGCTCATTACGTTGGACAGCGAGGAGGATTCACATGTCTCTTGCAGTGACTTAGTCCACAATACAGTGTAGTCTACATCGTCCTGGAGTGAACCTACTATTGAGTTTATAAAATTAATTTTGATATATAATTTTTAGGAGAGTAATGTTACGAGATCAGGTCGCCTGTTTTTGTAAGTAAGTAAAAATGAGATAGGATAGTCCGAGAATTCGAACCTGGGAAGCTAGGTTTGGAATTAAGATTCAGGAGAATTTAAAATAAATAAACAGATAAGTTTATTGAAAAGGAATTCGTTGTTTAGAAATCTTATAGAAAAAGGAATTTGATGATTCAATTCTGTTTTGTTGTAAAATTCTTTGATTTATATTGAGCATGTGACTGAACATATGTTTTTCATTTCTAGCGGAGTAAACTTTAGATGTATATGTTAGTTTTCTCACGTATGCTACGACCGATTCCTCTATGTTTTTAAAATAGATTCTCACGCTTATAAACCTTTGGCAAGTTTCTGCACGACAGGAGTGGGCTCGCCGAGTTGCGCTAGTATTCTCTGTCTAATCTCGGCATTTTTCGCCTACACTAATCACTGAACGAAAAGGAGACATTTATAAATATCTGCTCATAATTTTGCTAGTCTAAACTTATTACAGTGCTTGTTTACAACAGATGCACAAGCTAAGTAATCTTCGTCGTCCCGTCGTTACTAGACGTAACTGTTAAATTTGAAATACAATTGAAGCCACTAGATTATAAAACATCATGTTTTTATTGTTTTGAACAGTTCATTTACTTACAATTCAGATAATATGGCGTCACGTCAGTGAGGGAATCCGATAGACTTGAAAACCTGTCGAGAGGTTGACCCCGAAACGATGCGTATTCTCTCCTGATGACCCGACATTATTTGGAAAACTAAGTATAATACCAACGTTTGAATACAGCGTACAAACTAATGTATAGATGAAATAATTACAAAAAGGCGACAAAAATCCAAATTTTTATCCCTATTTCCTAACACTAACTAAAAACCAAAAGGAAACAGTTCACGTTTGAAAATAGTTGAAAAACATAATTATATTAAAACCTACAACCCACGGAACAGACGAATCGTCGAGTATTTTATTTCTTCGCTTCCATTTAAAAAATTTATATGGTCGCAACTACTTATTAAGTCACCTGACGAGGATTTCTGGCTTTAACCCATCATTTGTCCGAAACATCAGCATGTTCAGTGGCGTGATATTGTCTATATCAATAAAATATATATCTTGATTGTTTTTTTATTGAGCACGCTTAATAATGTCGTTTAATTCATTAGTTATTGAATATTTTAGAGAGAGAGAGAGAGAGAGAGAGAGAGAGAGAGAAGTTTGGGGAGGGATATCTGTTTATATATGTGTGTGTACAGGTGTTCACTCCTAAATTAATTAACAGATCATAATAAATTTTAGTACACAAGTGCTAGGCGCAATGTTGTATAATGCGCCAAAATTTTAAGCCAAAAAGAGGTCAATTGAAATTTACACGTTATATATATATATATATATATATATATATATATATATATATATATATATATATATGAATTTAGGTAAAAATGGCACCGGTAAAAATGGTAAAAGTGAATAAATAGATAAAAATGACACTTTTACTACGGAAATAAGGACCGTTCGAGAAGTGCAGGTTAAGCACAAGTTCCTCTACTTTAAAATAGGGCTAAGCACCCACCCCTGAAAAATGGAGAAAGCAAAAAAATTAAAGATAAAACTTGTAATTTTTACCAGCTGTTACGACGCCCCTTATCAATACTGAACCTAAACCTATTTAGTTCAATTTGGCGTATTTTTTTCAATAGAGAACGATTTTCAAAATAATAACATAATTATTGAAGCATGTTCCGTACTATTCAGGATAAGTACCTAAAGCTCTCATAATAACTACTTTTCTTTTATAACAAAAAGTTATAATTGGAATTGGGGAAAAACATATACAAACAAAAACAAAAACAAAAACACCGATAATTTCATAAATATTGGCAAACCAAAAGAACACCCGATTCAAAGTTAGCAGCAAACGGTGTTCTATCAGATTCTGTCCCTAATATTAAACTTCGCCAGTAATATAACTTCCTTCGAGAATTTCAATTTCCCAAGTTTATTTATTAAATTGTTAGATGAAAGTACAGACTAGTTAACAAAGACTCCCCTCTCCGTCTTCGGGTTCTGCAGATTATTTACCGTGTTACCATAAAATCTATTGGGTGAATTTTTACCAGTAATTTGTTTTATTTCTTATTTTAAAGTCATTATCGAGATTCCAAGGATATAAACGTAACGTGTCTGCTGTTTTTTCTTGTTCTCACGTAATGCTCGACACTTGTAATTTGTAAATCATTTTGCCAATTTTCTGTAGTATAACATCTTTTTAAGTAAAAATATTTTTGATGCAAGAAAATTAAAAGCAATGGCCGCCAGCGATTAAATAATTGAATTAAGTTTCCATTTTCAAAACTTAATAAAATAAATTGAATTAAGGTAAATATGGTAGCGCTAAAATTATATTTATACTTTTTTTTCGAATTATTATATATAAATATTTATTATAAAATAATTAAATAATTATTAAATAAAACGTTATTTTTTTTTCGGTGTTCAGCAAAAATTTGAACCTAATCTAACCAACCTTTTCTAAACATTCACTTTTGCCATTTTTACTGGTGCCATTTTTACCGTACCATTTTAACCGTGCCATGTTTACCGAGCACCATATATATAACTTTTCATTCTAATTTTTTTTTAAATTCAGCTTTTCACGTGCATATATTTTGCATCCAAATTTTTTATTCAATTTTTTTCTTCAATTTTTTCATTCAGTTTTTTTTTCATCCATTTTTTTTCTATTCAGTTTTTCATTCATTTTTGTATTCAGTTTGTATTTAATTTAATTTGTATTTCATTCAGTTTTTTTTTCATTGACGTTTTTTATCATTCAGTGTTTTCCATTCAGTTATTTTTCAATCAGTTATTTTTCATTCGTTTTTTTTTCATTCAGATATTTTTCATCCAGTTTTTTCTCATCCAATTTTTACATTCAGTTTTTTCTCATCTAGTTTTTTTCCTTCAGTTTCTTAATTCAGCTTTTATATTCATCTTTTTTTTTTTCATTTTATAAATAATTATGGATTTTAAAATACTTGGGAGTCATACATAATACCGTTTAGCATATAAATCACTGGTAAAAAGGACAAGCGTGCGAACTCTTGGGAGCAAACTAATACAGTGATTGCAAGAAATTAATTGATTTACAAGCAAAAAGGACTTGGGAATAAAAATATTTTTTATATTGTTTATACTGTTGAAAAACTTATAGCACACACACAAACACACACACACACACACACATATATTTATATAGTCTAAAGAAGCTTGGAGGAAAAAAATGCGAAAATAAAATTAAAGAATGCAAAAGAAGTCCATATTCCAAATTCCAAGATGTCCATCTTATCATTTGTTTCTTTGAACATGTTAAAATATTCAATTTCATAAAGGGCGAAATATAATTGAATAAGCATATCCCCCCCCACACACATACATATATATGTATATGTATATATTTCTCTCTCTCTCTCTATATATATATATATATATATGTATATGTATATAGTTCTCTCCAAACTCTACAACAAATGCCTTAATGAATCTTGCTTTCCGGGCTGTTGGAAAACTGCTTCTGTGATACCAGTATTCAAGAATTCTGGCGAAAGAACTGACCCATTAAATTATCGCCCTATTAGCCTCCTCCCACTTTTTGCCAAAATATTTGAGATCTTAATTAACCATGCTCTAGTCCATCGCCTTACAGATGTTAAACTTCTGACTGACCAACAATATGGATTTAGACAAGCTCGTTCCACAGCAGACATCCTAACTGTAATCTCTGAACGTATATACCATTCACTGGATAAAGCGGGGGAGGGCAGAGCGGTAGCTCTAGATATATCTAAGGATTTTGACAGGGTATGGCATGAGAGTCTCCTCAGGAAAATTAGATCATACGGTATCACTGGTAGAATACTTAACATAATTAAATCCTTCTTAGATAAGAGAAAAATCCAGGTTGTCCAAGACAGTCGTACATCTAAACAATATGATATAAATGCGGGAGTGCCCCAGGGGTCTATTCTTGGACCTCTATTGTTCCTGATATTCATAAATGACCTCCCCGACAAAAAATCCTCTGAGATGGGTATATATGCTGATGATACCACACTCTATAACAGGCACGACAGGAAAACAAAAGAACACATTTCTAAAGAAATGGCAGAAACACTAGAGGAAGACCTCCAATCTGTAGTGGAATTGGGACAAAAGTGGATGGTCACGTTCAATGCTGCCAAGACTAAAATAGTTTCATTCAATAATTACAAGAAACCTTCTCTACCACCTATAGCAATGGCCAACAACTCTTTATCTGGGAGTACATCTTTCAAACTCCTTGGTCTAACGTTCACATGAAACACTAGTTGGAACAATTACATTGAAAGCATTGCCAGGGCCGCTGCAAGGAAGGTGGGCTCTCTCTACCGTGCTAGAAAACCACTAACGCTCGAAAGTATCCTGTACCTCTATAAAGCCACCATTCGCCTATGTATGGAGTATAGTTGTCATATTTGGGCTGGTGCATCTGCTACTAGTCACTCGCTCCTCGACAAGGTTCAAAATAGAGTCGCAAATCTGATAGGCCCTGAACTGTCATCTAAACTTCCTACTCTGTCCCATCGACGAAATGTTGCATCCCTCTGCCTGTTCTACATGTATTTTAGTGGTGAATGCTCTGACGAACTGCAAGCACTTGTGCCCCCACGACGTGAACACCCTCGACAAACCCGACAGGCTGCTAAATCCCACCGCCATACTATAGAGATCCCTAGACGTAAAAGATCTTTCTATTCCAGTAATTTCTTCCCCAGAACCGCTAGACTTTGGAATTCTATTCCAGGTCCCTGCTTCCCCAACTGTACTGACGTGCAGAAGTTCAAGTGTAACGTGAACCGACATCTTGCTGCCCAAATCCCTACATAGTACCCCAGTAGTTGTTGCCCCTGATAGTAGCCCCCTACACCAAAGTGGCAAAGGGCCTTGTTTGGGGTGAAAATGTAATTAAAAAAAAAATATATGTTTTTGCGATACGTTTTGAATGAATTCAACTATTTACGAAAGTGCATTTTTACCAAAATGCGAGTTGGGAATAATTTTCCCTTTAACCAATTTAGTACCTCCACATGGGGAGCGGCATATATATTATTTTTAAAATATAATTATCCACTGACACGTGTTCCGTCGTCTACGATTCGTCAGAGTGGCTGAATC
Source organism: Euprymna scolopes (assembly GCF_053919585.1). Lineage (NCBI taxonomy): Eukaryota > Metazoa > Mollusca > Cephalopoda > Sepiida > Sepiolidae > Euprymna > Euprymna scolopes. The sequence goes on along the minus strand of NC_136520.1, from coordinate 57,347,165 downwards.
TAGCGAGATTCGAAATCGGAACCCCACGGTAATCTCTCTCTCTTTCTTTCTCTCTCTCTCTCTCTCTCTTTCTCTCTCTCTCTCTCTCTCTCTCTCTCTCTCTCTCTCTCTATATATATATATATATATATATATATATATACATATATATACATATATATATATAGATATATATATATAGATATATAGATATATATATATATAGATATATATATATATGCATATATATATATATATATATATATATATATATATATATATATATATATGGTGCCCGGAAAACTCGTCCCGGGAAAACTCGTCTCTGGAAAACTCGTCTCGGGAAAACTCGTCTCCGGAAAACTCGACCCCGGAAAACTCGTCTCATTTCGCTAGGTAGGAAAACTGGTCCCTTATTGAATAAATATCGATTGAAAACACATTTTATGATTGTTCCTGAAGGAGACATTGTTTTTTAAAGTAGACTAGAGCCTCCCCCCCTAATATTTTAAAAAAATATTTTTACCATGTTTATGTTTTTTTTTTTTTTTTTTTTTTTTTTTTTTTTCTTAAATAAAATCGATTTTCTTGAAGGAGACATTGTTTTTTAAAATAGACTATAGCCCCCCATAATATTTTTTAATATATTTTTACCATGTTAATGTTTTTTTGTTTTTTTTTTAAAATAAAATCGATTTTCTAAGTGTCCGTTTTCTATCTAACTGGCTAAGTTCTTAGTGGTTTCACTTCTTTTAAAGCGTTTATTATGTTCATACAAAGTTAATTACAATTTTTTTTTGTTCTTATTGTAACGATGTTTTTTGGAGTCATAAAAACAATAATAAAAACAAAACCAAAAAATTAAAAAACAGGGAGCGATTCGATTCTTCGTTACTTTTTTGTTTTGGTTTTTTAATTATGATAGTTTTTTTTGTTGTTATGTTTTTGTTTTCTCTCATACCAAATGCACTCATGCGTTATTTAAAATTATAATTTTATCAATTATCAACATTTATTGTCATCCTGGCAAATTTTGCAAAAATTAACTAATAAATTAAAAACGAAATATTTTTTTGGCGCGAGAGATGCCATGTGCTAACAATCTCTCGTTAACTAATTTTTAATTTTTTAAAATTTTTACTTCAAAATTCTAAAATCAACCATTAAGAGAAAAGGTAATCACTAAATAAAATTATTAATCAATTTTATTGAAAACTCCGCTATCGTTTATCAATAATCTTTTTAATTTCATTTTTTGTTGGTTGTTTTTCGGAGGGAGATATAGTTTTTACCCCCCCTCTCTCTCTCTAAATTATATTTTAAAAAATATTAAAATTTATTATTTTCTTTTTAAAACCAAATCTCTCTCAGTAATTTCTTTAATTTTCTATTTTTTAGCGATTATCAAGACCCCTAAGATGTGATATACCGGACATTATTTCTCGTTCTCACGTAACACTCGACATGTTTTTTGTTTGTTTTCTGTGTTTTTTTTCTTTACCGAATAAACGATTCCAAATAAATTAAACAACAAACAACATAGTCGGCGAGGTAGAAAAATCGATTTTACCCTTTTATAAACAACAGAAAATAAGTAAATTCTTTTTATATTAATATAAAAAAAAATATGCGGTATCATTTATGAACATAATAAACGCTTTAAAATAAGTGAAACCACTAAGAACTTAGCCAGTTAGGTAGAAAACGGACACTTCGAACATCGATTTTATTTAAAAAAAAACAAAAAAAAAAATTAAACAAGTAAAAATATTTTCAAAAAATATTATGGGGGCTATAGTCTATCTTAAAAAAACAATATCTTCAAGGACGATCATAAAATGTGTTTTCAATCGATATTTATTCAATAAGGGACCAGTTTTCCTACCTAGCGAAAGAGGAGGAGTTTTCCGGGGTCGAGTTTTCCGGGGACGAGTTTTCCCGAGACGAGTTTTCCCGAGACGAGTTTTCCCGAGACGAGTTTTCCCGGGACGAGTTTTCCTAAATTCATATAATGTGCATGTGTGTGTATTCTAGTCTTGGCATATATATTTATCCATTTACTTCCGTCCTTTTTATCTATCTATCTATCTATCTATCTATCTATCTATCTATCTATCTTATCTTTACACCCACAGGCACTTCCTCTTTGAAAAAAAAAAAGGTTCCTCTTTGACGCGACTAAACATCTACAACTGAGATCAACGTCTTCAGACCACTCGAGATGGCACCGGTTATGTTTCAAATCCAAAGGGAATATATACAAGGGGAGCGACGAACCAACTCTCAAAAGTCTTTAACTTGTCCCCTTAACCCCGTGACCTTATCGACTAGCCTGAAGTCGCGAGCGCGTTTATCCATTTTAAGTGGTTCAAATGGTGCGGCACACGTAACCCGTAACCCGGCTGATATCATCGGAGATCGAGATTTTGTTTTATCTTTCATCAACTTAGCTAAGAAGATCTTTTTTTAGATGAGAATTGATATATTTTTTTCTTGAGAGTCACCACTTATCAAGGCCCGAAGGCCACTCAAGGATAAGGGTTAATGAATGTAAAGTGGTAATCATTAATGGTGTAAATTGGGTAGAATTTGATTATTTATGGGGACGGCTCATCAAGAAATTGTTTACATCGGATTTGAAGGCTAACATGTTGTATTCAACCGGGAAGCAGGCTAGTGGAACAGTTTTCCAAAGGCGGCCAGTTCTGGGAAAGAAGGAAATTGTATTATTTTTATTTGGACTACCGTTAGCATCTTGGATGTTAGTCTCGCAACGTTTCGGCCGATGTAATCTCCAACCGCAACGGTGTTGAATAATAATCAGTTCTAAGTTAGAGTCTCTCAGGTTCAATCCTCACTACGGGCAATACTAAAATACAATCACGAATTCATCCCGTTCATGGCTGACGGAACAAGAGCAACTTAATCCACGGAATAAATAAAATATTCCGTTAAAAATCATATAGATTCCCGAGTTCTGACCTAAAGATCTCGAAGTTCAACAAGACGCACTGGAAGTTACAACACCATTATAAGAGAGCCGCTGACGCTGATAGCAGCATCGGTTCATCTTATATGCAAATGACCAAGCCTCTGTGCTTGCTGATGTTTTTTGGTCGATTTATTAAATATCTAATGAATGAATCAAGTTTAAAAACTTTATGGAATAAATTCCATAGCATAACAACTTTGAAACTATATAAAGCATAATAAAAATCTCAAATTGAACGTAAGAAAAAAAAAAAGAAAAGAAGAAAAAAAAGAAAAGAAGAAAAAAAATCAAAAACTCATAAGCATGATTGAACAAATAAACCGTATTGACAAATAAGTCACCAAGCAATTTGCATCCATTTATATGCATTTTTAATCTATAATATAAATCTCACCTGTCTGCTCAAATGCACGTATGCATGCATGCACATATGTATGCATGTATATATGTATATATAAGACCTTCCAAAGGGCGAATGAACTCTTTTTCTGGGTCAACGGCCAACTAGCACCGTGTATATTTGTGTGTGTGTGTGTGTGTATATGTGTATTGGGGTGGAGAGGGCTCCCGTAAGCCGTGGTGAAGGCAACCTTTCTAGGAGAAGCAAATCTCTGATTTAAAACACAAAGCGGGAGACCAGTACCCGCATTAAGCTGGTCTGCAGTTAAATTTGTTGCTGGCTATCTTGCTCTTGCTTGTTGCTGGATCTCAACATTTTGAACCGAGAGAGAGAGACTTAGCTGTCGTACAAAGCTAAGACTCTGTAACATCATACTCCCTCAGGCATTTGGGCTCATGGATTTCAAATGTCTAAGGGAGTGGCACTCGTCTGACAAACCGTTGCAATCATCAATGTATATATGTATGTATGTATGTATGTATGTATGTATGTCCGCCCAAAACTTTCGAAAAATGCGTCAGACCCCCACGAGATCGGCATCATTTCGAAGCTCGACCCCTCGGACAACAAACATTGAAAAATTGGCCAAAACAATCAATATCCTCCCCACCAACTAAGCGCCCCTCCACAGGGAGGGGTTGTTCCCCTCGCCGATACTTTCGAAAATTATCCCCCCTTTCTACACGGGTAAAAAGTTGTTCTCACTGCAACAGTACCACAAGCATCAAAATGATAGAATCCTTGTAAGAAGTCTTGAGGCAATACCTGATAAGGCAGGGAAGATTTTCAGAACGCAGAAACATTAGTGATGGTCTGAGTAGCAATTTCTGAAAGAGGGGAACCTCCACATTTTTTTTTTGCTCCCTCAAGGGGTCAAGATTAACAAAGTAGGTTTCATTGAGGATATTTTTGAAGGTGCACTAACCCCATGGTATAATTCTGTGTTTGGTGATGAAATTTGAACTCTGCAACAAGATGGTGCGACAAGCCAAACAACTCATGTAACACAGCAATGGTGCAGAGACAACTGTTCGGTATTGGATCAGCAAAGAAGAATGACCTCCCTCATCAACTGATGTTAAAGCTCTTGAGTATTCTTTGTGGTCAATCCTGGAGAGTGAAGTCTGCTCTACTCCTTGCCTAGATATTTCAGCTTTTATAATAAAATGTAAAAAATGCTGGGAGAAAATGCCAATAGATATTGTGCATGCTGCTATAGATAATTTTCCCAAAAGACGTCATAGTGTAGTGAATGCTCAAGGGAAACATTTTTGAATAATACTTATGCCACATTTTTCCTCTCTTTATCTCCGTCTATCTCCCCTCTCCCTCCCTATATCCGTATATTTTAATCCGTGCCTAGATGAACTTCCTAAACTCCCCCCTAACACCCACAACCACCTAATATTTTTTAAACCTCAAAACTTAACTATTGTCGATCACCCCCCCCCCTTTTTTTACTTTTTCTTTTCCCCATTTTTTCGTTTTTTCACTTTTTTCGTGCTTCTTCTAATATCATTTTCCAAATCATAATAACTATTTCTGTAAAGTTTGATGAGGTTACTGGACCGTAAATACGATTCGGTAACCGAAACATGTGTAACTAAACAGATAAAACGGTAATAAAAAATAAAACATATATATATATTTAAATAAGGGGATAGTCATATATATATATATATATATATATATATATATATATATATATATATATTGCGATGCGATGCCACCGTTCAGTCTTAGGAGACAATGAATACCCTCTGTAAAGGTAGCTGCGTGTGTAATTCTAAGGCAAAGGTTGCGCAAGCTCAAACCACACCGCTACTGAATAGGCGCTTCTTTAGTTCAGTGGCAAAGAGAAGTTCTAGACGACTGGAAACAATGGCGAGATAAGCGGAGAGCACATACAGCACCTAAGATTCCCAAATAGTCACCCATTTTAGTACGGACTTGAATTTTATATATATATATATATATATATATATATATATATATATATATATATATATATATATATATATATTCCAAGATGGCGGAACAAATTAAAATATAATTGCAACCTCTCTTCCGAATTTCGGATTGTGTAATCATGCCCATATGCCTTGATTTTCTTTTAAAATTGACGAGTTCCCTTTCCTCTGATAAGTTAAAAATGGGATAAATTAAAAAAATTGACATAAAAATTACATGAATGATTCTGCGCTACGAAACAGGTGCTGTACAGAATTGTGCGTTTTAACGTATTTAAAGAAACAAAAGTTAAAGTGATTAACATCTCGAAATTAGGAATATAGGCTTTTGTCACACACACACACTCACACACATACACACACACATACACACACATATTAAAATATAATTATCTACTGACACGTGTTTCGTCATCTGATGAGTCATAGACGACGAAACACGTCATGGCTGATGAGTCGTAGACGACGAAACACGTGTCAGTGGAGAATTTTATTTTAAAAATTAATACATATGCTGCTCTTCGTTTGGGGGTACCAAAATTGGTTAAAGGGAAAATTATCTCCATATTTAGGTAAAAATGCACTTTCGTATATATAATTGAATTCATTAAAAAAGTATCGCAAAACATAAACACACACACACACACACACACACACACACACACACACACACACACACACATATATATATATATATATATAAAATGAAAATTACAATTGAATTTACCAAAATGATCCAAGATGGTAAAATTAAAGTAAATTATAAATATTAAAAAATTAATATTTATAAAATTATCTCAGCCAGATATAAAAGCTCGATAAAACCAAATAGGAAATAGAGCTTATAATATGAGCAAACAGTTAATAAAATATGTTAAAAAAACAATTTGAAACATATTTAATCTGAAAAGGAAACACTAGATAAATGGATAGTCCTTAATCCGCGGAGTTTCGAAGAAATACTTTCCTTCTCACCAGAGGGTAGGAATTAGCAAAATGCGGGATCGGATTTTGCATGCAGAAGTATTTGATGAAACAACAAGTAAGTCAAAGATCTTACTTGAAAACAAAAAAAGTGAAGCAGAGGGAATATGATAAAGAAAAAGGTAATTACACACGAATGGATAGTCTGGTGACGGTAAAATCCAAATGTAAAACTTCAAGAAAGTTAAAAGAATTTCCATTTGTACAAGTAAAATCCAAGGAAATCCCGTAATTGTAAGAAGATGGTCCATAATAATCCAAAGGCAGAAATCCATGGAATAATTCACAAAAATTTGTACAAGGAAAAAAAAAAAAAAGATTCCAATAATATTAATAAAAGAAAAATAAGATGTGCTTTTCATTCTACTTCCGAGACATAAATATAAATAAGAAAGAATATATATATATATATATATATATATATATATATATATATATATATATATATATATATATCAAACAATTAAACTATGTATGGTTATTACGATACACAGAATTTTTCTCGTATCATCATTGTAACGATTCGTCAGACTAATGCATATAATTGATGTTACCGCGTGATTTTATATACACATTTTTTTTTATAACTTACTACGGATATTTAACATATAGACACTGCTTATAAAGGCAATTCAAGGATAATGGTTAACCAGCAGTATTCACGTGTTATTGAAGTATACACTGAAAATTGATACATAAAACATTCTATCTTGTTAAAAATCTTTAGTGGATACATGAAATAATAATAATAATAATAATAATAATAATAATAATAATAATAATAATAATAATAATAACACACACACACACACACACACACACACACACACACACACACACACACACACACATATATATATATATATATATATATACATAGGGTGAAACGATTAAGTAGTATCCCTACTAGAAAGCAACACTACAGCTTTATTTTAAAACTTTTATTGAAAAAATCAATTCAGGTAAATTGACGATGTACTTGAGCTGACATCTATTTAATGTTGCTTCAATGACCGCTTCGATACGGGCCCGGGACTGGGAGCATGCTTTTTGCACAAACGTCAGCAGGAGCTTGGCGAATACTCTGTGGATGGTGGCGATCAGGCTGGCTTTGGTGTTGTGGGAGACTATGTCGGTGATGTTCTCGACGTATGACCAAACGAAGTAGACCGGTAGACAGGTCGGGGGAGAAGAGAGTCCAGTGAGAAAAGAGCACAAAGTCGTAGCACTCTTTCTGAAGCCAAACCTTTGGTGTTGATTTTTAAGCTTATTTCGAAGATAGAAGGTAATATGATGTAGTCCTCACTTGAAACCACACCAATGAACATAACCGTGGCCGGCAAATTTGTTTTCATCAGCCCGGGCACGTCCCTGTTATTCGTGGCTAACCAGTGATGCATTTTCAGAGTGTTGGCAATAATCTTGCCGTCATAACCTGGAATGGTAGAGAGCATGAGTTGTACAGCGGCGCATCGCCGATTTCGCTCGTTGAACATTGTGCCACTTACAGACATGATAGAAGGCTTCTATCGCTTTTGGGATTTATACACAACTGGCCAACTAGTAGATGGTGTGAAAAAAAAAAAAAAAAAAAAAAAAAAAAAAACGAAAACCGGTTTTCATCAAACAACAATGGAATGATCTTGTTTTTTCTAAGGCGACAATTGGGTTTGTTTTACTATGCAAATAGATTCGAAAAAGTTGTCAATAAACAAATATATATCAAATAAATTTTATCAAAGGTAAAATGATATTTAGGTTCGAAAATCATACATACGATATATTTGAACAGAAAAAAAAAACAGAAAACAAATGAAGGTCTCTGTTGAATACGTTAAGTTTCGGAAAATGAGTTTAAACTAAAAAATCATACAAAATACTGTTAGAAACTCAATATATGTCTGCCTATGTCAAGCTAACATCGAAAAGGCGCCATAATTCCACTTCCGTTGTAGGAAAACCGGTTTTCTTTTTTGTCATCTACGAGAGTAGTTAAGTTGTGTACAAATCATAGAAGCGATAGGAATAGTTATCATGTCTGAAAGTGACATAATATTCAACGAGTGGGGCCGAAGATACGCCACTATACAACTCATGCTTTCTATTGATGCAAGTTATGACAGAAGGACCATTGGGAACACCCTTAAAATGCATCGCTGGATTGCCATGTATCAGAGGGGGGGGGGGTGCGCAGAATGATGATGAAAACAAAGTTTCCAGCCACAGTTATGGTCTTTGGTGTGGTTTCAAGTGAGGGTCGCATTATACCATCTCACATCTTAGAAGTCGGCTTAAAACCAACAACTGGATCTGCTGAAAAGTGATATCCGTTGTTAGACCCTGGGTGTGGCAGCAGGAATGGGCGCCGACGCACATGTTCAAAGTGACCCAGACTTAGCTTCAGAAGGAGTGCTACATCTTTGTATCCTTCTCTTACCGGGCCTCCGACCTGAACCCACTGGACTACTTCGTTTGACCATACATCGAGAACATCATCACCATGACCTCCCACAATACCAAACCTTGTGGCAGCTACTCGCTGAGTATTCGCCGAACTTCTATTTGCCGGCGCTTGTGGAAAAGGCATGCTCCCAGTTCCGGACCCATATCAAGGCGGTGATTGAGGCTGAAAGCAGCTACGTTGTATAGATGTCAGCTCTACTACAATAAAGTTACCTGAATTGATTAATTTTCAATAAAAGTTTTAAAATAAAGCTGCAGTGTTGTTTATATATATATATATATATATATATATATATATATATATATATATATATATATATATATATATGTTTTGAATATAATAAACTAGTTGTGACCAAAGTTTCATCTCATTTGGACGAAACAACTAAGAAACGGGGCCTAATTAGATTTGGGGCCCGTTTTTTTGAGGTCACCCTATATATATATATATATATATATATATATATATATATATATGCGTGAAAATGTCTGTCTGTCTTTGTGTCTTTGTACAATTCTCTACCAAATTACTCTGTCAATTTTCCGTCTAGAAACTCAAGATTTTACATAAAGAGTATTGAGATGTGGAAAAATCTTTTTAAGCGGTTTTCGGCCAGAAATTTGGTTGTCAAAGGAGTCAAAGTTCAACGATTTGATCTTTGAAAACTCTACCAAACTCCTCCGCCAATTTTGGATCTGGACACTTCAAATTTTGAATGTAGATTACTTGGACATAGATCAAACAATTTTATTTGAGCCCAAACAATAAATGTTAAGGGCTCAAAATTTGCTTTACAAAACGTATTCATTTATATATGCAATTATTTTCAATATATATATATATATATATATATATATATATATATATATATATATATATATATATATATATATATATATATATAGGTTGAGCATTTTTGGAAGCGACGCCCTTTGTGTAAACAAATTGAGCTTAGGTACTTTGGACAATGTAAAAGTATTGCATAGCAACAGCTGTATAGAGCAACGGTTAGAAGCTCCGACTGTCGTTTGGGCGATCGGATTTCGGTCCTGGCTTGAGGTAGTTGCTTGTCTAGTCACAATGATACGTTGTGAAACAGCGAAACAGTACTGTATGTGGATGACTATATATATAGTAGCGCAAAAAATAAGTCTGCACTTGTCATTTTTTTTCAGAAACTGCAAATTAAAGATAAATTCAATGTAGCTATTAAAGCAACGTATACTTCATTTGATTCGCCTTTTATTCCTCTATACTTTTGCCTGGGTACTCTCTGCTATTTACATTTTTTGAGAGGGTTGGTTAATTGTTTTTGTGTTTTAACATAAAACCTCCCCACACCCGGGAAACGCCGGTTACCCCCGCTAGCTAATAATATTTTGGAAAATTATCCCCATCATTCCACCAACTTACGAGTTTTAGGGTACAACAATAGTTTGCTTTCGTTTGAAAACAATTCGCTTACAAAAGCACCCCATTTGTATAAAAAAATTGTTCTTAGCATCACGTGATGTGTGAAACGACAGACATTAATGTCCCTTTTATTCGGATGCATTCTTTTGTTGAAGTGGCTTTGTCTTTCACCGATATGCTTTTTGTCACATCCTTTAAACAGTTCGTAGTTTTTGAATTGTATGTAATGTTTTTAATCTTTTTGCATGATTGAAATTCTCCGCCTTGTTAATTCAAGCGTATTGTTTATTTTTGTAATTTAGATTATTAAAAAAAAAAAATTGTTTGATAGTTGTCTTTTGAGTCTTTTCTTCTAATCTCTATATATAAACCAGTAGATGCATGTATGTGTGCGTGTCTGTGTGAAAATATTTAGCCAAAAATCGCTTAAACTACTGGCCACATAACGCTGAAATAAGGAGAAATAGTAATTATACACCAAGGATGGTTCATAACGAGTAAGGTCCTTTTTCATTTGAATTTAGCGATATGTTCCTGTACGTTTGCGCATGCGCAAATTCATTAATAGCTGGATGTGGTTTAATTTTAAATCTTTCTTCTGAATCTGTCGATGATTTAAACGGTAGGGAACGAGGCTGGAGCACTAAATGTTTTGGTATTAGTTATAGTTGATAGCATCAAAGTAATTCTTTTTTAAACTGTTGAAACCAGTTTAATATATATATATATATATATATATATATATATATATATATATATATATATATATATATTCATCATTATATAAATCAACTCTCTTTTGTCATTATGAACATTTTAGAAGTCGGATTATGTAGGTGCTAAGTCTGCGATAGGTTAAACTATTTTTTGCCTTCCGGGAATTTAAACTGCATTTTTTTATTTTTTATTTTTGCATTTTTTTTATTCAAACCTTCTTTAGACTATATATATATATATATATATATATATATATATATATATATATATATATATATATATATAAAATTGTAATTCAATGAATTTAAAAAACTCTCATTGAAATGAAATGAAGTGGTTGAGTTTCATATCAAAGAATTTTTATTATTCTAAGCAAGACAAAGAATGCTTTAGAAAAAACTATTCTGAAGTATATATATATATATATATATATATATATATATATATATATATGTGTGTGTGTGTGTGTGTGTGTGTGTGTGTGTGTGTGTGTAAAGAGTTATGACGCTTACTCGACATCGAAATCGGGAATAAGAAATTAAATATTACATATTACTTAATCAGTTAATTATTATTATTTCCTGATATTTTTGTGGCTATTAACACATACACACACACGCGCGCGAAAAAAAAAATTCGGTTAGCCTTATACAATGCACACTCTCTCCTCGTATTTTTTCTTTTTCTTTTTTTTTTTTGCCGGTCGTCATGTTTGTTTTCGTGCCCGCGTGCATCTAATTTTTGCGCGTGTGCTAAATTGCGGATTGTTTTCACTGGTCGCCACGTTTGTTGTCGCATGCGCGTGCATTCAATTTTTGCGCGTTTATACATTAATTCTGTATACTCACATGCACTTTTATACATTTATTCTGTATACTCATTATTCCATAGCTAGCTATCAAATATACTGACCCAACGGTTCGCGAGTAGTCTAGTATATATATATATATATATATATATATATATATACATACATATATATATATATATATATATATATATCTGTGTGTGTGTTTCTACTTATCCCCCTAGACATAGATATATTTTTATATACATGTATATATATATATATATATATATATATATATATATACATGTATATATATATAAATATATAGACATATATATACGCACATGTATACGTATGTATACATATATATATATATATCAATATATATATACATATATATATATACATATAAATATCTATGCATAGTTTTACGAATGTACTTAACACGTTTTTCTATAAATGTATATATATATAAATTAATATATAAATATATATATGTATATATTTATATATATATATACACACACACACACACATATATATATATATATATATATATATGTATATATGCATGGTCTTACGAATGTATTTAACACATTTGTTTATTTGTACGCGTGTGTCTATGTAGATATTTGTTAGCATTCACGATCCAGCGTGAAACCTTAGACGATCAAGTGCTTGTTTTTGAATTGCTATCCCCAGGGTAGTTACTTTCAGCTCCCCCCCCCCCGCACCACCGCCACCTTTTAAAAAATTTTTGCATAGGAAATATTAATTATTTTCCCTCGTGAGAGAGTTTAATTAATCCTGGAGTCGTTCGAATTAGAAATGTTCATGCCTGCACTGTACGCAATAAGTTTGCGCGGAATATGCGCAAGCACACCATTAACATCGGGTTGCAAATCAACGCCCTCAGTACACTTGAAACTAAGTCGGATTTCCCTATGCGCCAGGGATTTTTTTTTTTTTTTTAGAAATACCGCCTACTACTTATTAAGTTTTCTACTATAAATAGGCGGTCCTCCCTCGAGCTTTCTGTAAAACTATGTTTTGTAAATATAATGTGGCTGGAATGAACCGTGTTCAATAATTAATTCATTCGAATACTAGTTCGAATGAGCGATTCAAAACCAACCTTTAAAGAAGATATTGGGCGCGTAGACCCACTAGTATATAAAATGGAAATTAATACATCAGCCGAGGTCAACTTGATGAACTCAAAATGAGTTTGAACATGTTTAGAAACGATTATGATATCACATGACTCCAAGAGAGAGAGAGAGAGAGCGAGAGAGAGAGAGAGAGAGAGAGAGAGAGAGAGAGAGAGAAAGAGTGTGTGAGGAAAGAGAGTTTTGTCGGAGCACTCAGTGCGTGGATTTGAAAAATAAAATGAACTGTCTAAAAATGATTAAACAATGATTACAGATCTATCTTTGTGTTCCTCCTACTCACTATCCTGTAGGTTTGAACGAAGATCCAGTTAAACAAACCTCCTCCGTATTCCATTTTTGCTTTAACTTCTGAATGTATAAATATAGAGCTTGGATTTCAGGACAGCACACCCTTAGTCGAGAAGGAGAGTACAGGAAGCATATGTGTGAATGTAATCTGCGAACTTTAATGCTTCTGTAATGATTACGGAAATTTGTTTTTCGCATGTATGGATACATATGTTTAAAGTGTCGCCATTTCCTTGCCTTAATAGTGAAATGAAAATACCGATTCTAACCTCACACGATAATGTAAATCAAGTATAGACAATCTTTTGTTCGTCAGGGGTCCTTGGTAGCTTAGATGAATCTTTTTGCAGTTTCAACAAAAGAGCTTCAATAATATCAGGACATTTTCATTTAAGCTGAAATCTACAGAACGCCAACATCAATATATTACATATGAAAGTATCCGATGTGGAATTTCCACAGGTCCCGCTCGTTATTATTATTATTATTATTATTATTATTATTATTATTATTATTATTATTATTATTTGTTTTGTTTTTTCTTTCTTTCTTCTGTCCTCTTTTTTCTTTTCGTTCTTTTCCCTGTCTATTTTTATATGTACACTTTATTCTTTTCCTTTGTTCTTTGTCTTCTTCCTTTTCAAATATATTAAATGCCGTTAGCTTGCTTTATCCTGAATATCACGTGATGTGACCTGTTGATTATTCTGTGAAATTTTAATTACGGACGCCACTTTTGTATAAGCAATGTTTCTAGCTACTTGTAACTGGTTGGCCGAAACATACGCATGAATGTATAGAGAAACATAGATACTCATATTAAAATAATTAAAAAAAAACAGTCTATATATATATATATATACATACGGCACAATCACGTTGATACACCGGTTCTCGCCAGATCACCGAAGTTAAGCAACGTTTGAGCCTGGCTAGTATCAGATGTGGGACTATTTGGGAAAGCGAGGCGCTGTATGTACCGCGAGGTAAAATATCATCTTGAGAAACTGCCGCAGTCTACCTTTCTCTCGGAGGTAGATGGGACTCTCTGAAGCCAGAGTAGGCAACCCGTCTAGTGATGGCGCCACGACAAAAATTACCCTTGATAGCCCTGCCGGAGAATCTAGCATTCAGCTACCGACAAGATTTAAATTACACTACATATTATACTATATATATATATATATATATATATATATATATATATATATATATATATATGACGCCATAATATATATATATATATATATATATATATATATATGACGCCATAATATATATATATATATATATATATATATATATATATATATATATATATATATATATATATGGCGCTTTTAGCGTCATCTTGTTTGGGTCATTTTGACATTTGCTTTTCTATTTTATATTTAATTCAATCACCATTCAACCTTCCCCCCCCCCTCATCTTCTTCACTCACTTTTCTTAATTACACTTTGTCTCGGCAGCCGAGTTTAACACATATCTTATTTTTTTAAAATAATATTATTGGAATTCTTTCTCATTTTTCCTTGAACATATTTGTGAATTATTCCACGGATTTCGGCCTTTTGGATTATTTTGGACCATCGTCCAATTACGCGATTTCCTTGGATTTTACTTGTGGGAATGGACATTTAATTAACTTTCTTGGATTTACATTTTTGGATTTTAACGTCATTGGATACTTTACCTTTCACCAGACAATCCATTCATATGTAATCACCTTTTTCTTCACTCTATTCCCTCTGCTTCACTTTTTGTTATCAAGTAAGATTACTTGCAGTTTCATCAAATACTTTTGCATGCAAAATCCGATCTCGCATTTTGCTAATTCCTACCCTCTGATGAGAAGGAAAGTATTTCTTCGAAACTCCGCGGATTAAGGACTATCCACTTATTTAGTGTTTCCTTTTAAAATTAAATATGTTTTTAACTCTTTTTTAAGTGTTTTTTAACATGTTTTATTAACTATTTGCTCTTATATATATATATATATATATAATGATTATTATTTATTATTATAAATATAAAGCCCCTTTAACACACGTTAAAGTTGAGCACTGTCAGGAATTACAAACATAAAGGCAGTCAACAAGCGTTTGAACACTGTAGACTGTCTATTGTCTACGCCCGAATTCGCCGTTTATAAAATATAAATTTCCTTTATTCTCGTGGCAATTATTACTGGTCCGGAGGTAAAAGGCTTAGCAAATGGAGTCAAAGCTGGTTTCTTGGCTGGGTTCGAATCCCCCGACCGATAGGAATTGTCAACCCCCGACAATGATGATTGCGAGAGCATGAAAAACTAGTGTCAGTAGGCATAAAATAAATATTATTCATAGTTATAATTATTAAGCCCGTTCAAGAGTTTTTAAAGTTGTGCACGTTCAAGTAATTAAAAACTAAAAAGCAGCCAACTAACGTTAATGCAACGTTCACGACTTCCGCTCGTTTGAACCCTATAGACGGTCTACTGCCTGCGCCCAAATTACTATAATTTCTGTGGCAATTTTTAGTGGCTATGTTTGAATCTCTCGACCGATAGGAATTGTAACCTCCTATACTGATGATTGCGCAAGCATGAAAAACTAGTGTCTGTAGGTATAAAGAATAATTAAAGATATATATATATATATATATATATATATATATATATATATATATATATAGAGAGAGAGAGAGAGAGAGAGAGAGGTTGTGACGTGGCTTGTACAAAATATGTCCAGTCACCCGTAGACCCGTGGATATAAAAGAGCACGTAAGAGAGTACGTATTCGATTAGCATAGACTTGTAACTAATACCTACTATTTGTTAATGCGTCTTGTTCCTGTTCCACTACTTAATAAGATATCATGCACATTTTCTACTTATCTTTATATACATATGTTTAAGTTGGTGCAAAAATAATGTCGTTTTTTGACGCTTAACTACAAGTCAAAATCAGATAAGTCGATATTTACTTGAAGTTGAACGCCAAAAGCAACATTATTTTTGTACCAAGCTAATATATACATATATATATATATATATATATATATATATATATATATATATATATATATATATATATATATATATATAACTACTTAATTTACTCACATTAAATCAATATACGAAAGTATAGATTTATGCGTAAACTTTAAGTATTTGCTTCAAATGTGCTCAATACGTAGGTAGAGCTAGTGAGTAAATTATAAAATGTATAGGGCGATTAAGCTACACTGAATATTCCGCGTTTCATCCACTCTAGAATTCTTCAGGCTTATGAACTGACCCACTAAATTATCGCCCCATTAGCCTCCTCCCACTTTTCGCCAAAATATTTGAGTCCTTAGTTAATCAAGCCCTTGTCCAGCACCTAACAGCTGCTAAACTCCTGACTGACAAACAATATGGATTCAGGCAAGCCCGTTCAACAGCAGATATCTTAACTGTAGTTTCTGAACGTATATACCGTTCATTGGACAAAACAGGGGAGAGTAGAGCGGTGGCCCTTGATATATCTAAGGCTTTTGACAGGGTATGGCACGATGATCTTCTAAGGAAAATTAGATCACTGGAAGAATTCATAATGTAATTAAATCCTTCTTAAGTAATAGAAAAATCAAAGTTGTCCTCGACGGTCGTACATCCAAACAATATGACATAAATGCGGGAGTACCTCAGGGGTCTATCCTTGGACCTCTATTATTCCTGATATTCATAAATGACCTCCCTGATAAAATTGTTTCGGAGGTGGGTATATTTGCCGATGACACCACACTCTATAACAGATATGAAGGGAAAACAAATGAACACATATACAAGGAAATCGCAGAAACACTAGAGGATGACCTCCAATCTGCAGTGGAATGGGGACAAAAATGGTTGGTCACATTCAATGCTGCTAAGACTAAGCTTGTTTCCTTCAATAACTACAAGAAACCTTCTCTACCACCAATAGCAATGGCCAAGAACACATTGCCTGAAAGTACTTCTTTTAAACTCCTCGGCCTAAAGTTTACAGGGAATATGAACTGGAATAGATACATTGAGAGCATTGCCAAGGCTGCTGCAAAGAAGGTTGTCTCCCTTTACCGTGCTAGAAAACTACTTACGCCTGCCAGTATCCTATACCTCTATAAGGCCACCATTCGCTCATGTATGGAGTACTGTTGTCACATCTGGGCTGGTGCATCTGCTGCTTGTCTCTCGCTCCTGGACAAAGTTCAAAAGAGAGTCGCCAACCTGATAGGTCCTGAACTGGCATCTAGGCTTCAGCCTCTGTCCCATCGACGAGATGTTGCATCCCTCTGCCTGTTCTACAAATACTTTAATGGTGAATGCTCTGACGAACTGCAAACACTTGTACCTCTCTGACGCAACTAACCCCGACAAACCCGACAAGCTACTAAGTCTCATTCCTTTACAGTAGTGATCCCTAGGTGCAAGAAAGCCTTTTGCTCCAATAGTTTCTTCCCCAGAACTGCGGGTCTTTGGAAGTCCCTTCCGGGATTCTGCTCTCCTAACTGCACTAATATGCAGAAGTTCAAGTGTAATGTTAACAAACATCTTTCTACTCATCTCCTTTCATAATGACCCCGCTAATTAAGTCCCTAATAGTAGCCCCCTGCTTTAAAGTGGCATTGTGCCTTGTTTGGGGTGAAAATTGAATAATAAAAAAAAAAAAATGCGCACGCATAAGCCTGAAGAATCTTAGAGTGGATGAAACGCGGAATATTTAGTGTAGCTTAATCGCCATATCCATTTTATAACTTGCTATATATATATATATATATATATATATATATATATATATATATATATATATATATATATATAAAGCTGAATGTGTGTGAGTGTGTGTGTTTGTCTTGTCACGAATAGGTTCCTATATGGTTGACTATTTTAAAAAACTGATTACATATAATGACAGAAGATGTATCGAGACACAGGAATGGGTATGTTTGATCTGGCAGAACGGTGGTTCATTAAAATTGTGGGGTCTGCGTTCCCGCTTGCTCCACAAAGTATGGAAATAAAAAATGTAAAAATTAAAAAAAAAAACGTTTACAAGTGTTTTTGATATAGATGTACATAAGAATACTTTGATAAGTATATTTTAACTTAAATAGGAATGTTATAATAAAATTGTGGGGTCTGCGTTCGCGCCTCGCCTCCATAGAATGGAAATAGGCACAAACTTTAATAAAGACTTTTCATATCTATCTGCGTAAGTATACTTTGATAATCATGTTTTAGTTTGAAGAAATATGGTATCGTAAAATTATGGGGTGTTCGTTCGCACCTGACCTCCATAGAATGGAAATATGTCACAAAGTTTAACAAAGTTTTTTAATATAGAGCCACAGAATATTGTGAAAAGTGTTTCAGTGTAAACAGGTATGGTATAATAAATTATGGGGTTATCTATTTTATTTTTACTTTCATCATATTTTGCTTTGGTTTTGATACCCCCAAATTCGAAGTTATCTCTTTACAACCCTTCCTTTTCATAACCTATCATACTTTCATAAATCACAGTCCATTTTCTGTAGGCTGTTTTTGAACCCAGTCAACGACGGATACTTTTGCTAGTACATATATATAGTCAGAAGTTAAAAATCAGCGAACGTGCAAGTGATTTGTAGAATGTAAAACAATCCGATTGGAAAAGTTATTGCAAAGAAATAATCCGATTGGAAAAGCTATTCAATGTAGCTTAAAGGAATATAAAATTTCTCTTGCAGTTGCCGAGAATCTCACAAAAAATAACAAGGATAAAATTCCGTCACTTAAATGTAATCAACTGAACTACTCCCCATCGTAAATCAAGCGTCATATATATATATATATATATATATATATATATATATATATATATATATATATATATATATATATATATGAACAAATGATTAATAAAACATGTCAAAAGACATCTTGAAAAAGAGTTAAAAACATATTTAATTTTAAAAAAAGAAACACAAGATAAGTGGATAGTCCTTAATCCGCGGAGTTTCGAAGAAATACTTTCCTTCTCATCAGAGGGCAGGAATTAGCAAAATGCAGGATCGGATTTTGCATATAAAAGTATTTAATGAAACTACAAGTAAGTCACAGATCTTACTTGGTTAAAAAAAAGGGTGAGGTAAGGGGAACAGGAGGCAAAAGAAAAATAAAAATAAAAAGAGTTCACATGAATGGACAGTCCGGTGAAGGGTAAAAATCCAAAAATGGTGAAATCCAAAACGGTAGAATTTAAAATTTCAATCCAATAGGTAAATTCCAAATTGTCCAAAATAATCCAAAAGGCAGAGTTCCTTGGAAAAAGCGCAAATGGAATGAATTCCAAATCCTTAAAAGAAAAGTACTGGAGAGAATATTTAAAAACACGTCTGTCAAGGCTGGATGAATTTGGATTATTTTGGACGATTTGGAATTTACCTATTGGATTGAAATTTTAAATTCTACCGTTTTGGATTTTACCATTTTTGGATTTTTACCCTTCACCGGACTGTCCATTCATGTGAAATCTTTTTATTTTTATTTTTATTTTGCCTCCTGTTCCCCTTACCACACCCTTTAAGGACTATCGACTTATCTTGTGTTTCCTTTTTTAAAATTAAATATGTTTTTAACTCTTTTTCAAGATGTCTTTTAACATGTTTTATTAATCATTTGTTCATATTATAAGCTCTATTTCCTTTTCGGTTTTATTGAGCTTTTACATCTGGCTGAGTTTATTTTACTTGTAAATATTAACTCTTTAATATTTATAATATATTTTAACTTTACCATTTTGATTACCTTGGTAAACTTATTGTAATTTTTATTATATATATATATATATATATATATATATATATATATATATATATATATATATATATATATATATATATATTTATATATATATATATATACATATATATATATAGTGAATTTTATATCTGTCTACAGATCTATAGAAGTGAGAATGTGTGTGTGATGACACTTCTCAGCCTATCTACTGATTGGAATTTTAACTTACGGGCTTGAAATTTGGTATATAGGATATTCAGACTAACGTATCGAATACTTTGGAAGTAAATACTGAAAATCCTAACATAAAATTTTATATTGATACATCGAAAGAGAGAGATGTGCATATATTTATTCATATCTTGGAATATATATTTCTGGTATCCTGGTGAGTACTTTGGGAAGATTATTTTGGAATATGTATTTTAGGCAACTCTGTTAACAACAAAGGTACATCATTTTTTCTTTTTTGTAGACTTTACTATTTAGGGGGGGGGGGTCAGCGAAACTGTACTATATCTCCGAAGACAGAAAAAACATGGAAGTTTTAAACTAAGTCTATATTTATTGCTAATACCCGCCTGGTAGCGGGTATTCCACTAGTACTTCTATAAAGGAACGTAATATTTTCAAATAGTTGCAGTAACCAGTCATGGAGGTACGTGAGTATTTCGGTAATGTAAGTAGATAATTGGGAAAAAATGGAAAACGAGAAAAGGCAAAAGAAAACAAAAAAACAAAAACCACAAAAACAACAACAAAAAACAAAAACAAATAATCGAGTTGATCATCGCCAGTGATTGGCCGATACATGAAATCTGCTTCTGTTAGGCGTCAACTATGATTGACTATGCTGTATTGGTACGAGGTTAAAAGGTGGATTCGTTGATTGACCCCTGGGTCAAGCTAGGATTTAGTGATCGGCTGTGCCTGTCGGACAGATGAATTGACCTGTCCGTCTCACTGTCAATTCTATACCGCGGGCCGATTTGGTTACCCAAGGAAATTACCAGTTCAGGCGGGGTTACCCGAGCGAGGGACCGCTGGTGAATCTGAACCTTTTTCATCGGCCAGAGAGGAAAGAGATAACGTGCAGTTGCTTGTCGAAGTAACCACTGAAAGGACAGATGATGCGATCGCCATCATGATGGAAGATTAACAACCGAGGAAAAAAGATTATCAAGTATGGATTTTCCTTTTAGTCCATTGCATTATATACTGTTTGACGTTATATATATATATATATATATATATATATATATATATATATATATATATATATATATATATATACACAAACACACGCACACACACACACACATATATATTAATGATAATTTATTAAAATAAACACGCGTAAATGCAGAAATAAAATTATAAGTTAGTTGGAAAAAACAAATAGGGGAAAAAGGGGAAATTAAAACGAAAATAAATAATAAATAAATAAAAAATAAAAATACGAAAGATGGCGGAAGTGAGGAAGCATGGCTTTGGCAGTTTTTTACCCGAATACGATGTTCGGCATGTTAAAAATATACATTTTGTTGTAAAAATTTAATGGAAAAACATCTAAAGAAGTTGGTGGGGACAGAATATTTTTATGGACACATAAATCGTAAAAATGCCTTCCCACTAACGAAACAGCTGTAATGGAAAATATCCAGGAAATAAAAAAAAGTTATAAAAAAAGGAAACGTGAGTCTTTGAATTTTCAACAAAATTTTGCACTATGTAATGTAATCATGCTGACCCCTTCGTCCTTCTTCCGTTTTTCTGGTTTTCCTTTTCTTTTTCGTTGTCCTTTGATTTCCCTTTTCATCCCTTTCTACTCTTTCCATTTATCCTGCTAAGTCTTGACACTCTCTTTCCCTTATCGCCTTCTATGTTGAGTCTAAAATATCACTTAATGTCACCCCCCCAAAAAAAATTTAGCGTTTTAATAATTTATTTTTATGAATAAAAAATATATCTATTATTCCTTAATTGGAATTCATTTTTTGAGATGAGTATTATATATATTAATTTGTTTTTTATTTCGGACTATTATTCTCATCTAATATATATACCAATCGGTACGAACCCGACTATGGAAGATCAGATAATAAATAAACGTGGATTTATAAGATCAAAGAATCCAACATTGATCGCCCTTCGGGGCCCGTGGCGCAGTTGATAGAGACGTTGAATCTATACAGTTCCAGATGAACATTGTCTGAAGATAGCGGTTTCAATCCAACCCAAAGCGTGCCAGAGGTTTACTTGGCCAAAAATGTGGTGAGACGACAACAACTACGGATGGCAGTGATGGCTGAGAATGCAGTTAGGAGATTCGAACTTCCTATCCGTCGCGGTTACCACCTGACGAAGGCCAGAGGAATAGTTGGCCGAAACGTTGTGAATAAACAAACCAATAAAAGATGAAAAACTTCAACTAATAAAGATGAGAATAGTAGTCCGAAATAAAAATGAATTAATATAAAATATATCGATTGGATAAACTAGAAAGGCGAAGATTAATGAGCTTCTGATGATCACTAAGAGAAAGTCGTGGCATATGGTCAAATGTTATGTTGTATAACCTGGAACAACAACAATTACGATTAGAGCTACTTTGTTGCCTGTTGATGGATATTTTAAACTGATTTAGAGGCGATAATTTAAGCTGGTTTTAAGCGAGTTTGTTGCTGCGGACTTTCTTTTTGCCTCCTATATTTGAATTTATTTTTTTAAATTGATGTGCACACTAGAATATTTCAATTAAAAGTCAAATATGAACATGTAAAATTATAGAGGAATAAAAACCCAATGCAATGAGGTATATGTTGTTTAAACAGGTACATTAAATTTAGCTTAAATTTGCAGTTTGTGAAAAAAATTACAAGTGCGGACTTTCTTTTTGCCGACACTGTATTTTAATTAAACAGAAACTGAGACATGTGCATGCGAATATTATGCTTTTTTTTCTTGTAAATAAAACAAAACACTCGAACTGAGATCTAAACCAAAACCAAAGACAATAAGTCAAGTCGATAACCATTATACCAGCTTGACACGTCTTTACAAAGCGCTTTCCAAGCTACTTACTATTAACATAAAAAAGCTGTCATGTTTCACGGTCGCGCATGGGCATTCCTTAAACAGTTCACAAACAGATAAAAATCTAATCACTCCCATTGACTTTTTGACCTCTTAGCTGCCTATTTTCTGGGTGAAAACGGATTAAGAAGATTTCCACATGTCTGAATGCCCTATATACCATATTTCAAGTCTGTAGATCCAAACTTCGTTGAGAATATAGGTTGAGAAATCATAAATGGTCAGTCATCTCATAAAATGTATAGCAATAACATACTGAATTTTCAAGAGGCGACGACAATTTTAAGTGCCTGTACAAAAAAAGTCTGGAAACTTATTAAAGGCACATCGTATGAGACGAGACGAAAAAAGGTATTTTTAGAATAAAATATTTACGGCAGAAATGTATCGAGAATGTTAGGATTGAATGCTAGATACAAGCCGGAGTTAAAATGTATATTTTGATTCTCTATCCGTCGCCATGTTTTTTTTTTCCTGCCTTTTGTTCGTAAGTTTACTTTTCATATCTCTTGATTTTCTTTTTTCGCTCTTTTACTCTTTTACTAAGCTGGACGCTGAAAGAAAGCTTCTATTTTTTGTTTGAGGTGGTGAACGTGTAATGTGGAGCACAGCCGGATATGCTAAGTAACCTGACTGGTTATTATTATGATAGTTGTGTTGATGTTTGGAAAATAGAATGATAGAAAAAATATGTATCGAAAATTCTTACATGGAATGTTTGAACAGACATGAATGTTAGCTAAATAAACAAAATATGTGACAGGAATGCATTAGCTGATTTGTTCTTTGGTCACGTGAGATTTTGAGATACGTGGATTTTTTTTTTCGAGTTTGGAGTCAGGTAGGAGAATTGGACAAATTAACACGGAATATATCGTCTCCGCGTTTGGAAGCTGGGTGAAACGCAGCGTTATCATCATGTAGCACTTACAACGTTTTGCAGCTCCGATGAGAATAAAGTTATATCAAACATACATAACCTAATTCTGTTTGGTTTCCTTCCGAGGAAGACGAACTTGAATAATAGGAATAGATAAAGACACAACGAAGAGAGATGTGTTCTTTAGGCGCTACATGGACTGAATGTTTTATTATATGTAAAACACTGCGCACACATACAGAGAAACTAGAGAAATATTTTAAACACTAGACGTACACACGCCATATATATATATATATATATATATATATATATATATATATATATATATATATATATATATATATATAGTCTTTGAAGTTTTTAACATTTGAAACCACACAAAAAATTATTTTTTATCATTCATTAAAAAAACATCTAGTCAGTAAGTCATTTAATCACCTGCAATCACTGCATCAACTCTCATATTTACTATAATACCAATTTTTATATTTTTTAAGGGATCATCAGTTGTTTACCATGAAACACTGTTTCGGGGATTTAAAAACAAAACAGTGTATTACATCATGGCTCCCCAGCAGTGTTGATCAAACACCACCACCCTTAATCTTAGGAAGAAGACAAGTTACAAAAATTTTTTATTCCCCAATTTCCTATTCTTAATTGTAATTACTAACCTTTTCATAGTATAAAAATGAATTTCTTACCTGTGCGATTCATCAATTTCCACATTTAAAATGGATTATATTTATTTGCTGTCCACTCAGCAAAATGTGGCACAAGGCCGGAAAGTGGTAACCCAGCAGGCTCCCCTAAAGGAGGGGCACTCCTGCAATTTTAAAAATTGCCTGAGTAACCCCGTCGGCATTCCCCGGTCGGGGCGCCTCAGGCAACAAGCAATAAACTTACCCCACCGGAAAGCCCGGTGGCAAGGCCTGGGAGGGTGGACCTCCTAGGTATTACCCAGGCGGTGTACCTCAGTCCAACAGGTGCTGGGCCGGTCTCCGGCCCCTCACCTGTTGGGCTGATTGTCAAGTGACGGATCCTTGACTGGTACTATCCATTTAAAATGGATTATATTTATTTGCTGTCCACTCAGCAAAATGTGGCACAAGGCCGGAAAGTGGTAACCCAGCAGGCTCCCCTAAAGGAGGGGCACTCCTGCAATTTTAAAAATTGCCTGAGTAACCCCGTCGGCATTCCCCGGTCGGGGCGCCTCAGGCAGCAAGCAATAAACTTGCCCCACCGGAAAGCCCAGTGGCAAGGCCTGGGAGGGTGGACCTCCTAGGTAATACCCAGGCGGTGTACCTCAGTCCAACAGGTGCTGGGCCGGTCCCCGGCCCCTCACCTGTTGGACTGAGTGTCAAGTGACGGATCCTTGACTGGTACTATCCATTTGAAATGGATTATATTTATTTGCTGTCCACTCAGCAAAATGTGGCACAAGGCCGGAAAGTGGTAACCTAGCAGGCTCCCCTAAAGGAGGGGCACTCCTGCAATTTTAAAAATTGCCTGAGTAACCCCGTCGGCATTCCCCGGTCGGGGCGCCTCAGGCAGCAAGCAATAAACTTGCCCCACCGGAAAGCCCAGTGGCAAGGCCTGGGAGGGTGGACCTCCTAGGTATTACCCAGGCGGTGTACCTCAGTCCAACAGGTGCTGGGCCGGTCCCCGGCCCCTCACCTGTTGGACTGAGTGTCAAGTGACGGATCCTTGACTGGTACTATCCATTTGAAATGGATTATATTTATTTGCTGTCCACTCAGCAAAATGTGGCACAAGGCCGAAAAGTGGTAACCCAGCAGGCTCCCCTAAAGGAGGGGCACTCCTGCAATTTTAAAAATTGCCTGAGTAACCCCGTCGGCATTCCCCGGTCGGGGCGCCTCAGGCAACAAGCAATAAACTTGCCCCACCGGAAATCCCAGTGGCAAGGCCTGGGAGGGTGGACCTCCTAGGTATTACCCAGGCGGTGTACCTCAGTCCAACAGGTGCTGGGCCGGTCCCCGGCCCCTCACCTGTTAGACTGAGTGTCAAGTGACGGATCCTTGACTGGTACTATCCATTTGAAATGGATTATATTTATTTGCTGTCCACTCAGCAAAATGTGGCACAAGGCCGGAAAGTGGTAACCTAGCAGGCTCCCCTAAAGGAGGGGCACTCCTGCAATTTTAAAAATTGCCTGAGTAACCCCGTCGGCATTCCCCGGTCGGGGCGCCTCAGGCAACAAGCAATAAACTTGCCCCACCGGAAAGCCCGGTGGCAAGGCCTGGGAGGGTGGACCTCCTAGGTATTACCCAGGCGGTGTACCTCAGTCCAACAGGTGCTGGGCCGGTCTCCGGCCCCTCACCTGTTGAGCTGAGTGTCAAGTGACGGATCCTTGACTGGTACTATCCATTTGAAATGGATTATATTTATTTGCTGTCCACTCAGCAAAATGTGGAACAAGGCCGGAAAGTGGTAACCTAGCAGGCTCCCCTAAAGGAGGGGCACTCCTGCAATTTAAAAAATTGCCTGAGTAACCCCGTCGGCATTCCCCGGTCGGGGCGCCTCAGGCAACAAGCAATAAACTTGCCCCACCGGAAAGCCCGGTGGCAAGGCCTGGGAGGGTGGACCTCCTAGGTATTACCCAGGCGGTGTACCTCAGTCCAACAGGTGCTGGGCCGGTCTCCGGCCCCTCACCTGTTGGGCTGAGTGTCAAGTGACGGATCCTTGACTGGTACTATCCATTTGAAATGGATTATATTTATTTGCTGTCCACTCAGCAAAATGTGGCACAAGGCCGGAAAGTGGTAACCCAGCAGGCTCCCCTAAAGGAGGGGCACTCCTGCAATTTTAAAAATTGCCTGAGTAACCCCGTCGGCATTCCCCGGTCGGGGCGCCTCAGGCAGCAAGCAATAAACTTGCCCCACCGGAAAGCCCGGTGGCAAGGCCTGGGAGGGTGGACCTCCTAGGTATTACCCAGGCGGTGTACCTCAGTCCAACAGGTGCTGGGCCGGTCTCCGGCCCCTCACCTGTTGAGCTGAGTGTCAAGTGACGGATCCTTGACTGGTACTATCCATTTGAAATGGATTATATTTATTTGCTGTCCACTCAGCAAAATGTGGCACAAGGCCGGAAAGTGGTAACCCAGCAGGCTCCCCTAAAGGAGGGGCACTCCTGCAATTTTAAAAATTGCCTGAGTAACCCCGTCGGCATTCCCCGGTCGGGGCGCCTCAGGCAACAAGCAATAAACTTGCCCCACCGGAAAGCCCAGTGGCAAGGCCTGGGAGGGTGGACCTCCTAGGTATTACCCAGGCGGTGTGCCTCAGTCCAACAGGTGCTAGGCCGGTCTCCGGCCCCTCACCTGTTGGGCTGAGTGTCAAGTGACGGATCCTTGACTTGTACTATCCATTTGAAATGGATTATATTTATTTGCTGTCCACTCAGCAAAATGTGGCACAAGGCCGGAAAGTGGTAACCCAGCAGGCTCCCCTAAAGGAGGGGCACTCCTGCAATTTTAAAAATTGCCTGAGTAACCCCGTCGGCATTCCCCGGTCGGGGCGCCTCAGGCAGCAAGCAATAAACTTGCCCCACCGGAAAGCCCAGTGGCAAGGCCTGGGAGGGTGGACCTCCTAGGTATTACCCAGGCGGTGTACCTCAGTCAAACAGGTGCTGGGCCGGTCTCCGGCCCCTCACCTGTTGGGCTGAGTGTCAAGTGACGGATCCTTGACTGGTACTATCCATTTGAAATGGATTATATTTATTTGCTGTCCACTCAGCAAAATGTGGCACAAGGCCGGAAAGTGGTAACCTAGCAGGCTCCCCTAAAGGAGGGGCACTCCTGCAATTTTAAAAATTGCCTGAGTAACCCCGTCGGCATTCCCCGGTCGGGGCGCCTCAGGCAACAAGCAATAAACTTGCCCCACCGGAAAGCCCGGTGGCAAGGCCTGGGAGGGTGGACCTCCTAGGTATTACCCAGGCGGTGTACCTCAGTCCAACAGGTGCTGGCCCGGTCTCCGGCCCCTCACCTGTTGGGCTGACTGTCAAGTGACGGATCCTTGACTGGTACTATCCATTTGAAATGGATTATATTTATTTGCTGTCCACTCAGCAAAATGTGGCACAAGGCCGGAAAGTGGTAACCCAGCAGGTTCCCCTAAAGGAGGGGCACTCCTGCAATTTTAAAAATTGCCTGAGTAACCCCGTCGGCATTCCCCGGTCGGGGCGCCTCAGGCAGCAAGCAATAAACTTGCCCCACCGGAAAGCCCGGTGGCAAGGCCTGGGAGGGTGGACCTCCTAGGTATTACCCAGGCGGTGTACCTCAGTCCAACAGGTGCTGGGCCGGTCTCCGGCCCCTCACCTGCTGGGCTGAGTATCAAGTGACGGATCCTTGACTGGTACTATCCATTTGAAATGGATTATATTTATTTGCTGTCCACTCAGCAAAATGTGGCACAAGGCCGGAAAGTGGTAACCTAGCAGGCTCCCCTAAAGGAGGGGCACTCCTGCAATTTTAAAAATTGCCTGAGTAACCCCGTCGGCATTCCCCGGTCGGGGCGCCTCAGGCAACAAGCAATAAACTTGCCCCACCGGAAAGCCCGGTGGCAAGGCCTGGGAGGGTGGACCTCCTAGGTATTACCCAGGCGGTGTACCTCAGTCCAACAGGTGCTGGGCCGGTCACCGGCCCCTCACCTGTTGGGCTGAGTGTCAAGTGACGGATCCTTGACTTGTACTATCCATTTGAAATGGATTATATTTATTTGCTGTCCACTCAGCAAAATGTGGCACAAGGCCGGAAAGTGGTAACCTAGCAGGCTCCCCTAAAGGAGGGGCACTCCTGCAATTTTAAAAATTGCCCGAGTAACCCCGTCGGCATTCCCCGGTCGGGGCGCCTCAGGCAGCAAGCAATAAACTTGCCCCACCGGAAAGCCCAGTGGCAAGGCCTGGGAGGGTGGACCTCCTAGGTATTACCCAGGCGGTGTACCTCAGTCCAACAGGTGCTGGGCCGGTTCCCGGCCCCTCACCTGTTGTTCTGAGTGTCAAGTGACGGATCCTTGACTGGTACTATCCATTTGAAATGGATTATATTTATTTGCTGTCCACTCAGCAAAATGTGGCACAAGGCCGGAAAGTGGTAACCTAGCAGGCTCCCCTAAAGGAGGGGCACTCCTGCAATTTTAAAAATTGCCTGAGTAACCCCGTCGGCATTCCCCGGTCGGGGCGCCTCAGGCAACAAGCAATAAACTTGCCCCACCGGAAAGCCCGGTGGCAAGGCCTGGGAGGGTGGACCTCCTAGGTATTACCCAGGCGGTGTACCTCAGTCCAACAGGTGCTGGGCCGGTCTCCGGCCCCTCACCTGTTGAGCTGAGTGTCAAGTGACGGATCCTTGACTGGTACTATCCATTTGAAATGGATTATATTTATTTGCTGTCCACTCAGCAAAATGTGGCACAAGGCCGGAAAGTGGTAACCCAGCAGGCTCCCCTAAAGGAGGGGCACTCCTGCAATTTTAAAAATTGCCTGAGTAACCCCGTCGGCATTCCCCGGTCGGGGCGCCTCAGGCAGCAAGCAATAAACTTGCCCCACCGGAAAGCCCGGTGGCAAGGCCTGGGAGGGTGGACCTCCTAGGTATTACCCAGGCGGTGTACCTCAGTCCAACAGGTGCTGGGCCGGTCTCCGGCCCCTCACCTGTTGAGCTGAGTGTCAAGTGACGGATCCTTGACTGGTACTATCCATTTGAAATGGATTATATTTATTTGCTGTCCACTCAGCAAAATGTGGCACAAGGCCGGAAAGTGGTAACCCAGCAGGCTCCCCTAAAGGAGGGGCACTCCTGCAATTTTAAAAATTGCCTGAGTAACCCCGTCGGCATTCCCCGGTCGGGGCGCCTCAGGCAACAAGCAATAAACTTGCCCCACCGGAAAGCCCAGTGGCAAGGCCTGGGAGGGTGGACCTCCTAGGTATTACCCAGGCGGTGTGCCTCAGTCCAACAGGTGCTAGGCCGGTCTCCGGCCCCTCACCTGTTGGGCTGAGTGTCAAGTGACGGATCCTTGACTTGTACTATCCATTTGAAATGGATTATATTTATTTGCTGTCCACTCAGCAAAATGTGGCACAAGGCCGGAAAGTGGTAACCCAGCAGGCTCCCCTAAAGGAGGGGCACTCCTGCAATTTTAAAAATTGCCTGAGTAACCCCGTCGGCATTCCCCGGTCGGGGCGCCTCAGGCAGCAAGCAATAAACTTGCCCCACCGGAAAGCCCAGTGGCAAGGCCTGGGAGGGTGGACCTCCTAGGTATTACCCAGGCGGTGTACCTCAGTCAAACAGGTGCTGGGCCGGTCTCCGGCCCCTCACCTGTTGGGCTGAGTGTCAAGTGACGGATCCTTGACTGGTACTATCCATTTGAAATGGATTATATTTATTTGCTGTCCACTCAGCAAAATGTGGCACAAGGCCGGAAAGTGGTAACCTAGCAGGCTCCCCTAAAGGAGGGGCACTCCTGCAATTTTAAAAATTGCCTGAGTAACCCCGTCGGCATTCCCCGGTCGGGGCGCCTCAGGCAACAAGCAATAAACTTGCCCCACCGGAAAGCCCGGTGGCAAGGCCTGGGAGGGTGGACCTCCTAGGTATTACCCAGGCGGTGTACCTCAGTCCAACAGGTGCTGGCCCGGTCTCCGGCCCCTCACCTGTTGGGCTGACTGTCAAGTGACGGATCCTTGACTGGTACTATCCATTTGAAATGGATTATATTTATTTGCTGTCCACTCAGCAAAATGTGGCACAAGGCCGGAAAGTGGTAACCCAGCAGGTTCCCCTAAAGGAGGGGCACTCCTGCAATTTTAAAAATTGCCTGAGTAACCCCGTCGGCATTCCCCGGTCGGGGCGCCTCAGGCAGCAAGCAATAAACTTGCCCCACCGGAAAGCCCGGTGGCAAGGCCTGGGAGGGTGGACCTCCTAGGTATTACCCAGGCGGTGTACCTCAGTCCAACAGGTGCTGGGCCGGTCTCCGGCCCCTCACCTGCTGGGCTGAGTATCAAGTGACGGATCCTTGACTGGTACTATCCATTTGAAATGGATTATATTTATTTGCTGTCCACTCAGCAAAATGTGGCACAAGGCCGGAAAGTGGTAACCTAGCAGGCTCCCCTAAAGGAGGGGCACTCCTGCAATTTTAAAAATTGCCTGAGTAACCCCGTCGGCATTCCCCGGTCGGGGCGCCTCAGGCAACAAGCAATAAACTTGCCCCACCGGAAAGCCCGGTGGCAAGGCCTGGGAGGGTGGACCTCCTAGGTATTACCCAGGCGGTGTACCTCAGTCCAACAGGTGCTGGGCCGGTCACCGGCCCCTCACCTGTTGGGCTGAGTGTCAAGTGACGGATCCTTGACTTGTACTATCCATTTGAAATGGATTATATTTATTTGCTGTCCACTCAGCAAAATGTGGCACAAGGCCGGAAAGTGGTAACCTAGCAGGCTCCCCTAAAGGAGGGGCACTCCTGCAATTTTAAAAATTGCCCGAGTAACCCCGTCGGCATTCCCCGGTCGGGGCGCCTCAGGCAGCAAGCAATAAACTTGCCCCACCGGAAAGCCCAGTGGCAAGGCCTGGGAGGGTGGACCTCCTAGGTATTACCCAGGCGGTGTACCTCAGTCCAACAGGTGCTGGGCCGGTTCCCGGCCCCTCACCTGTTGTTCTGAGTGTCAAGTGACGGATCCTTGACTGGTACTATCCATTTGAAATGGATTATATTTATTTGCTGTCCACTCAGCAAAATGTGGCACAAGGCCGGAAAGTGGTAACCTAGCAGGCTCCCCTAAAGGAGGGGCACTCCTGCAATTTTAAAAATTGCCTGAGTAACCCCGTCGGCATTCCCCGGTCGGGGCGCCTCAGGCAACAAGCAATAAACTTGCCCCACCGGAAAGCCCGGTGGCAAGGCCTGGGAGGGTGGACCTCCTAGGTATTACCCAGGCGGTGTACCTCAGTCCAACAGGTGCTGGGCCGGTCTCCGGCCCCTCACCTGTTGAGCTGAGTGTCAAGTGACGGATCCTTGACTGGTACTATCCATTTGAAATGGATTATATTTATTTGCTGTCCACTCAGCAAAATGTGGCACAAGGCCGGAAAGTGGTAACCCAGCAGGCTCCCCTAAAGGAGGGGCACTCCTGCAATTTTAAAAATTGCCTGAGTAACCCCGTCGGCATTCCCCGGTCGGGGCGCCTCAGGCAACAAGCAATAAACTTGCCCCACCGGAAAGCCCGGTGGCAAGGCCTGGGAGGGTGGACCTCCTAGGTATTACCCAAGCGGTGTACCTCAGTCCAACAGGTGCTGGGCCGGTTCCCGGCCCCTCACCTGTTAGGCTGATTGTCAAGTGACGGATCCTTGACTGGTACTATCCATTTGAAATGGATACATTTTTTAATTTATCATTCTTGTATTTATAAGATTTGGATTAATCCATTTAACTACTTATCACCCCTACTATAGTTAGTAGTTTGTATATTTACATTCTTATTTATTTAAAATTAGATATATAAAGGTTAAAAATATTTTATTTTTACATATATACATTTTTTTTTTTTTAACTATATAAATTTATTATATGTAATTATAAATACATTTATACATTGCTAATATAGTTTTGGATTTCCTTTATCAATATAATCTGGTTTATCTTAAACGATTCAAAAGCATCAGGATAACGAACAAATGCTTTGTTTAACTGTTTAAATATTTTATTTTTATCTCCACCTTGTTTTATCATCCTTATTACTAAGCTAGAAACTGGTGGTATAAAATCTGTTAATTTTAGAGTAACGCGAGCTATTCTCAAAAACTCTGACATAATGGTTCCATAAAACACAAAAACGGGGCAGGTGCTATCCTTATGGGGCATACGTACTATTTTAAAGGGGAAAGCGTTTCTTTTATCAAATATTTTATAAAGAAAAATTCCATCCTCAATTTTTATATCTAAATCCAGAAATATAGCCTGTTGTCCTCTATGTTCACAATTTAATTTTAGTTTGTTTGGATATATAAGATGTTTATTTTTTTCGAATTCATCATTATCGTTTATGCATATAAGGTCATCTATAAATCTCCTACACCCATGAAAGTTATATGTTTTAGATATATCTGTTTTTAATAATGATGACATATATATATACTCGAGTCTATGTAAATACAAATTTGCCCAAAATGGTGCCGGATCCAATCCCATTGGGATACCTATCGTTTGGAGTAATATTTTATTTCCTATTTGAAAATAGCATTCTTTAATAAGATGACTTACAAGCATTTTTAAAATACCTTTAGAAATACTAGTTTTGCTATTTTTATTTTTACACCAGAAAGCATTAGAGTTTGAAAAGTCTATATATTTACCTTTTCCACCTTGAAAAGCCAAATCTACAGTATCATTTAATTCTTTTATAAGTTTTTCGTGCGGAATTTTAGTATATAGCGTACTAAAATCATAAGTAGCTATAGATTTTGCTTTTATTCTGGAATTTATTTTATCTAATTTTTCTTTCACTGGTTTGGAATTATTTACTACCCAAAATAGATTTATATTACTATAGAATTTACTTTTCAGGTGAAAATTATTTATTTGATTTATAATTAATTTAAATATTTTAGATATAGCTTTACTTAGAGGTTTAGTGATGCACGTCTTTGAACCTACAATAAATCTAGCCCCAACTGGATTTTTATGCATTTTAGGTATCCAATACATACATGGAAGATTTTTGTGTTTATCTTCTAACTTTAATCCTACTTTTTCATTAATAATACTATTATTCAAAATAATACTATCTAAATTACTATTACTTACTTTATAAGTATCCGAATCGTTTCCTATAAGTCCTACTTCTATCAATAACCGTTGTATATAATATTTTTTACATATAAAGGCTATATTGTTTGCCGCTTTATCAATCGGAACTATTACGAACTTTTCTTGAAGTATTTTAAGTTCCTCCCGTATTTCTGAATTTTTTAAAAGAGGATTGGTTTTTCTAGGGCGTTTAAATTGTTTTATATGTTTAACCTTTTTATTTACGCATTCAATTATACTATTTTTCCATGCATCAAACGTAGACTGTGCTAATTTATATTTCTTTACCATAGACATAATAAAACCTTCTAGTGCTTTAGTAACTTCTTTAACGCATTTAGTGTAACTTAGGCATTTAGGTTCTCTATAATTTGGACCCTTACTAAGTAGTTTTCTTAATTTAGGATTATTTACTATATTTAAATCTCCTGTAATTACATGTTTTATCTCATTATTACAGAACGGAGAGGAATTACATTCACATTCTGGAATATTTATATTATTATCTTTTATATTTATATGTTCTACCGTTTTCTTATAATTAAAAATCTTATTGCGTATTGTTGTCCCTAGTTTATATGTAACTATTGGTTTTTGATCTTTTTTCTGGAACTCATTTGGTAGTAATTGAATATTTTTTGTTTATTAAATATTTTAGGTAAATTTACATCATCAAAACCTTTATTTTCATACAAAACTACACAAACATTTTTAGGTTTCTTTTTTATATCGTTCCCTGGTGGCTTATATAATTTAGTGTCAATTATATCTAGAATATATTCATACCATTGAATGAAATAGTCCTTCTTATATATCATATCCGGTTGTAATAATATTTTAGATGCTATTTCCTTCAAAACTTTCTTTTTTGTTTGATTAAGCAATTTTCTTATATAATTGAACGACTCATAAATTTTATTAATAATTATATCTTTAATTTTACTAAAAAAATCCTCACATGAAATAACTGATTTTCTATTATTTCTATTAACATGAGTTCTATCTCTAATACCGTAGCGAGGCAAAGCTGGATATAATCTACCTATAATTTCAGAATCTTGTAGGTTATTTTTTTTAACTTTACTATTCAACCCATATGGGTAAATTACTCGCATTTTTTTTAATTATATCGTCTTCCTTATCCTGACGCATCCTTAGGATATCGTTATCTACATTACCTAGACTATTATATCCATTACATTTAAATTTTTCAATTATTTGCACGGAAAAAGACGACTGACTACAGGTTTCTTTAAAATGTTTAACAACATGAATACATCCCTTAGTGCTAGTCCTATGCAAATTCATTCGTTTATTTAGAGGCATTACAGTTTCTCCTACGTATTGTAAATTACAGTTTTTACAGGACAACAGGTAGACCAAATTTTGGGACCTACATGACAAATCTTCCCTAGAATGATTTACAACATAGTAAATTTTATTAGTCACATTTGACTTATATTCTTTAGATGTTATGAGAATATTACAAGTTTTACATAAGGGTGCTCCACAAGGAGCAACCTTAAAATTATTTTCGGCCGAACAAGTCCCATTTGCCACTTCGAAAGAAGGAGTTCCTACTTCTATATTATTAATGACAACGGCTTGCCCCTGTCGAGACATCTCCGACCTCCTTGGGTGGTAAGCCCTAGGGGAACTCACTAGTTCTGAGGACTGCCCAGACCTAGCTTGCAATCTAGTTTTAGTGACCATATTTAAAAAGTTATTTGATAATTATTTTTGTATTTTATCAGAAAAAAAAACTTTAGTACCTTTGGTACCAGAAAAGTATCCAAATAAGAGGAAGGAAACCTAGCCATACATATTTAAATACTCAATATATAGTCTTTGAAGTTTTTAACATTTGAAACCACACAAAAAATTATTTTTTATCATTCATTAAAAAAAACATCTAGTCAGTAAGTCATTTAATCACCTGCAATCACTGCATCAACTCTCAAATTTACTATAATACCAATAATATATATATATATTAGGCACCGCCAAAAATGCCCGCAAAATCAAGTTGTTGTTGTTTTTTTAAAACGAAATTACATTTATTAAAATCCATTATTTCTGAGTAACTTTTTTTTTCCAGAAAGATAAAACCGTGAATTTTATCATATCGAAAGCAGAATAATGTAAAACTTTTTCTATTATTTTTAATTAAATTTTAAATGTTAAATTTTCCCCAAAAGTTAACAATTGGCGTTTTTTGTTTTGCAAAAAAACGTATATAAATAGTTAAAAAAAATGGTTTTTGAAAGAATTAATTTGTTTATTT
Organism: Euprymna scolopes; assembly: GCF_053919585.1. Taxonomy (NCBI): domain Eukaryota; kingdom Metazoa; phylum Mollusca; class Cephalopoda; order Sepiida; family Sepiolidae; genus Euprymna; species Euprymna scolopes. Next base: position 57,311,139 of record NC_136520.1, on the reverse strand, counting down.
CTTGTCTAAGATTTAGGGTGATTTTCTATGAGATTATGCAAAAATATTATAAGATAAGTATCTGGATTTCAAATAATTCCACTTATTCATATAGGCAACCAGTTACTTCGAGTCGATTTGATTACTGTTTACATTTGTGTTTGATAAAAAGCAAACTACGGAAGACCAAAAAGCCCAAAAAAAAAAACTTATTTTTCAGTGACGAAAATTTCAATGTATTATTAACGCTGAGACTGGCCGGTACCAGATGGGTGACCATTTGTATGAGTTTGGTTTTTAATGTGTATGTGTGTGGGGGCCAGGCTCTCCAAGATGGGGAGGGGGGCAATTTAAAGCAGAATAAAAAAAATATTTCAGCGCGTTTGGTCCACCGTAGTCGAAAGGCGGCAAACGTTTCCAAACTTGATCGAAAAAATAATGATATTTTTAACACAAAGGGCACAATATTTATATATATTATTCCTTAATTGGAATTTTTTTTTTTGCACAATATTTATCGAATTTTTTTTGTATCGATTCTTCAAAGCATGCCCTGTTTAATAATGGTAATGCATTATTCGGCTCGCTAAAAAGAAATTGTTAATTTATTTATCAAAGATTTTAAAATGGCTTTTTTCGTATAAATATTAAAAAACTTTTTTTTTGTTTTGCTTAACTTAAATTAATTATTTTACTTAACATATTCACCGAATTCCACACTTCAAAACTCAAAAGCGGGATAATTAAATACAATCGAAGTTTTGATATTGAGACATCAAAATAAGGTATGCAAACAAGTCTTTTTTTTATCTATAATCCCGTCCCTTACAACAACATAATATGTTTTGTTCAGTTTCAGATGATAATTTTAAGCATATTTGGAACCCCCTCAAAACAAAAGGGGGTTTTGTAAGCAAAAAAAAAAAAAATATATATAAATATTATTTATGAAAAATAAGTGCACTGTTATAAAGTTCATTCTTCTCTTAATAATCGCTGAAAATTTCGTATTGATTGGATAATTATCTGATTTTTGGTAGAGTTTTAAAAAGACGGTCCGTCAAAAAGTACTTACCTGCCCCCCCCCCCCCCCGTTTTGGCGGTGCCTAATATATGTGTATATATATATATATATATATATATATATATATACACATATATACATATATATATATATCACACGGTTATATATATATATATATATATATATATATATATATATATATATATATATATATATATATATATATAATGCTCCTCACCTTGAGTTGAGCATATTGAGAAGTGAAACACGAATTACCATTAGCATATAAGCGACGCTCTTTGTGTAAACAAATCGAGCGGAGGTATTTCAGACGATGTCAAAACATCGTTAAACTCACTACTCGTTCAAGCAGCCGCCAATAGCGTAATGGTTAGGAGCCTTGACTGCCGTACAAAACGGTCGGGTTTCAATCGTGGCTTGAGGTAGTTGCCTGTCTAGCCGCACTGATGAGCTGCGAAACAGTACTGTATGTGGATGACTATATATATATATATATATATATATAAAAATAAATAAAATCATTTCATGCGAAAACAGTTCGGGTCTTTCAATATTCGTTTATTACAAGGGGATGAGGTCGTCCGACTTTGCCCAGTCATAAAATGCGCTTAAGTATGATATTTTAATTTGTCCATTTTATATACGGCACAAACACACCGGTTATCGCAAGATCACCGAAATTAAGCAACAGTAAGCCTGGCTAGTACCAGATAGGTGATCATTTGGGTTGGTTGTTTTTGTTTTTCGGCATATCAACCCTTTTCAAGTTATTTAATGCCGAATCCAGTGATTTTGAAGAATTTTTTTTTTAATAGAATATATTTGTTTTTTCAAGTCGGTTTCTATTTAACCCATAGTTGGGACCCTACCAGGTTCTACCACCCCGGGTCAGAGTGGTCCTGGGAGCAATGGCAATTAATGGGTGGCTAGGACCTCAATATCGGATATAGTTTAAGGATCCAGGACCGACCATTTTGGAAGGCGAGGCGCTGTATATACCGCAAAGTAAAATACCAGGTTGAGAAACTGGTGCGGTCTATCCTTCTCTCAATGGTAGATGGGACTCTCTTAAGCCGTGGTAGGCAACCCATCTAGTGATGGTGTCACGATAGAAAATACCCTTGATAGCTCTAGCGAAACATAAAGTATTCAGCTACCGATAAGATTTGAATTACACTACAAGCTTATGTAGTGAGTTCAATCTCGGCTGCGGCAGTGCTGGATGGATGGAATTTGTCCAGATTTCGCTTGTATTATTATAAAGACGTGATATTAAAAGTAAAAAAAATGTACTTGGGTACCATCAGCTAGAATCCGAACCGAAAGCAAAACTGTAACATTCAAAGCTGTTGGCGTTACCACTGTACTAAAGTGACACGCACATGAACTGATTAAAAAAATAAATAAAATGAATTTACAAAATGTATAACGATTTTTCAATTTTGAACCATTTTTGACCCCCTTAAAACTATTGCCCGATTGTAAAATCGCTTTTAATTAAAAAAATATGTGACAACAGGGGTAGGGGGCGCCATCAGCCAGAAACGAAACTGAAATAAAAATTTTGTAAGCAAAAAAGAAAAAAAAATACCATGGGTACCCAACGTTTTCCGGGTGTGGAAGGGTTTTATTGTAAGGGTACTGAGTAACAGAGATCCCACCCTAAAAAAAAATTAATAAAAATTAACCAACCCCCTAAAAAAATTGAAAATAGCAGCGAGTACACGCACAAGCGCAAAAAAATAGTATGCAGGCAGGCTCGAACCTGTAACGCGAAGAAGGAAAAGAAGGTGAACAAAAGCCAACCGTTTAGCCCCACACACAGGGTGACAAGCGACGTCAGCGGGTTTCGAAATAAGGCTAGTCATTGCAAGGCGTATGATGACTTTGCAAAAATGTCGACGAAAAAGTGACCACTACTTATAACAAACTGACCATTTGACGGTGAAAGAATTAATGTTTTTGGCCAATGTTTTTTTAAAATATTTGTCGGTTAGAGACTGAGCTTTCAAACGATACCAATTTTGTCAGTGTTAGTCGCGTGTGTCAAAAGATTTAGCGGACGTACGGACAAACCCACAAACACACATTTGCCCATTATAGAATGGGTACCCGGGTGTGTGAAACTGTGTGTAAAGGGGCGGGGGTGAGAAAAAATTTAGTAGCAAGTACCCGTGCGAATACCAAAAAAAAAAAAAAAAAAATAGGAGTAGTAGGCATTCTCGAATCTGTAACATGCAAGAGGAAAAGGAGGTGAAAAAAGCAAACGGCTTTATCGATGCGCCCACAGCAATTGAAATAACATGTTTTATGTGACGTCGTTGACGCGAGGTGTGAATGACTAAATGTCGACTAAAAAAGTGACTCCTTCTTGTAAAAAACGGCCCAGTTGACGGTGAAAGAATTAATCTGTTCGGTCAATGTTTCGATATTTATCGTCCGAGACATGGATTTTTGAAACCATGCTAATTTTGTCACGTTCCGACGCGGCTGTCGGAAGTTTTTGACACACATACAAACACATGCACATTTTGCCTTTTTTATATTAGATTATTATTTTAACCTAATTTAAATTGTTATCTGCTATGTAAAAAAAAAAAACACAATTGACGAAAGATTTCTGTTACATACTAAGAGCTTTATGTCAATAACGATTAAGTTAGCTAGCGTGAATTTTAACAAGGGTCATAATTTGTGCATATCATGATAACCTTAATTTGCAAACAGAATAGTTCGCAGAGTTAGTATAGGGGTAACAAGTCAAACGCCTTTGACAAAGCAGATATATGACTGCGAATGGCATTACTCTTTTAAGCTGGGAGAAAAAGTTTTTTTTTTAGATCAATGTCTGTGGAGTCGTGCGAATGAGACACGATGACGAATGATATCAAGCTTTCAAGCTGGGAGAGAAAAACAATTTTCAATCAGTCTATTGGTGGAAGCCATACAAACGAGTCACCACCAAAGATGTAGAAAACTTATAAACTCAAATGTTACCTCGATGTCTGTCCGCGTGCGTCACTCATGTCAATTAAGTTAGAAAGTTAAGAAGTAAATAATTAATAAAGATAACATTAGTCGCTCTCATCTGAGTCTATTCTCTCCAAATAAAACCTTGATGAAAACTTAGCCGACACCTACTTGTGTTCTATTTCTTAATAGAAAAAGAATTTATTTTACTAACGTTAACGGATCACAACGATGTATGTTGATATAGTCGCAACAGAAATCAGAACTTCGATACAAAATACAAATACAAATGTTATTTTTTTCTTTGTTTACCACGCCAGTCGCCGACACGTATTTAACATCAAGCCAAAAGCTTGAGATATAAAATCCATAAAGGGTTCTTTGATATAGCAGGGGCGCGTTTAAAATGTATATTTCCGTTCAGAATTCCATTGAGCTACGATTATTTAAGTTTTTATTTTAAACTTAAATTAAAGCTATTATCACCGCACAAGCAGAACTGCAGGATGACGTCACATTTTGAGAGAAGAAAATTTTTTTCAAATCAGTCTTTACGTGAAAGCCGTTCGAATGAGATGCTACGATTAATGTAAAAAAAAACTGATAATCATAGCGAATGTTTCCAATGTCTCTGTCTGTGTGCCTTACATATTTCAGTTAAATTAGGAATTTAAGAAGGAAATAATTAGCGGAGATAACATCAGTGTCTCCTGAGTCTATTCCGTTCAAATAAGACCGTGAAGAAAACTCAGCGAACGTCTCCTTATGTATTACTTTCTGCATAATAAACAAACTCTATTGTATAGCAACCACTCGACCTAACGGCGACGATGGAAAGAAGCGATTATATAAAAGAAGCTCCGTATAAAATCCTACCCGTATAAAAGACACACGTGTACAGGGTGGCCGAAAAGTCCCAGGACACTGAAGCCCCGACTTGACCACTCCAGACAACTCATTATGGGGTTTAATTAAAGGTCAAGTTTCTGGTATTAGATACGAAACCATTGATCAGCTAAAGCATGCGATTATTGCAGCTTTTGCTAGCGTATCAAGGAATTCTCTAAAAAAAATGGCACAAAGAACCTGGAGGCGAATGGAATTGTGCAAGAACAACGAGGGCCAACATACTGATCCCCTAGACCACTAAATTACTCTAGTTGTTTTCTGCTTTGTTTCTAATAAAGTTCTCTTTTTTTGTTGAATATATATGTTTTCTGTGTGTTTCATTAAAAAATACTGTGTTTTATTAAAAATACATGTATAGTGTCCTGGGACTTTTCGGCCACCCTGTATATAATCAAATTATTTGTTATGTAAAATGTTGCTTGTGTCTACCTAATTGAAAAATGCAAAGTTTAACAAAAGATTTATAAAGTTCTCGTGGATTAGAATTCATATAATCAGAGATCTAAGGGATATTTAAAAATTTTGAAATTTCTATTGAAATATACAATTTCTATTATGTCTGTTGTGGGAACTCGCCAAAGCACTAAAAGACGAACTCTTCTGAACTGTATAATTAAGAGTTACGACTTTCGGTGTGGCCAGTGTACTTTCGTAGTCCGCCATCTTGGCGCTACTTCTTACGACGGTTGCTCTTTGCATACGCTGTTTTTGTTTCAATATGTTTCAACCTTTTCTAACTCATCACTGTGTCCGTGTTTTCCTTAGTGACACTTCCAGGGCAACAATAGTAACGTCTTATTACTTTTAAAATTGACCAAGCGTTGTATATAGAGGTTTGTAAAGGAAAGAAAACTTTGACACGAACACTTTTCATAGCTGAAACAAAGTTATTTATTTCGTTCGGTCTGACGTAAATCGCTGACACGTATTTACAACACGGCCTAATATGGTCGGGTTTTCATGCCCGTTTCTGGTCAGATGGCAGTCCTTTGTATTTAGCAACAACCAGCTGTTGTTTTGCAGTAATTCTAGCTTTCATAATGGATTAGGATGAAAAAAAACAACAAAAAACACGCGTACTTGTCAAGCATAACATCCAACTTGCCACGCGTTTTTTTCCTTTTCATTTTTCTCTATTGTTCATATATATGCATTTCATTCCATCTCGCACCCTCACGGTTTAAATGCTCATGCCATATGAACTCAATACGTAAGTCGTCAATATTAACTCGGTACGTGAGTCGTCAATATTAACTCGATATGTGAGTCGTCAATATTAACTCGGTACGTGAGTCGTCAATATTAACTCGATACGTGAGTCGTCAATATTAACTCGGTACGTGAGTCGTCAATATTAACTCGGTCGTCAATATTAACTCGGTACGTGAGTCGTCAATATTAACTCGGTACGTGAGTTGTCAATATTAACTCGGTACGTGAGTTGTCAATATTAACTCGGTACGTGAGTCGTCAATATGCATACGGTATAAGAAGGACGGGGCCAACGACTACGTTTCACTCTTATGCATATATCATTTACGAAAAAATACTTTAAAAAATAATTTGATATCATGACTAGGAAAAAAATGTAAATTACCTTCTTAGACAAGAGAAAAATCTAGGTTGACTTCGATAGCAGTACACCCCAACAGCATGATATTAATACAAGTGTGTCCCAAGAATCGATTCTTGGACTTTTGGTGTTTCTGATATTCATAAACGATTTTGCTGCTAAAACTGTGTCCGAGATGGGTAGATTTGCCGATGATACAATACTTTATAATATACATGGGGGGGGGACGAATGCACGCATATTCAAGGCAATGGCTGCAATCTTAAAAAAATAATCTTTGCTTAGTAGTGAAATGGGAATGAAAATGGATGATAACATTTCATTCTACAAACAACTACAAAAATTCTTCTCAACCACCGATTGCCATAACTAATTACACTGTATCTTAGAGCTCGCCTTTCAAACATTCACAGGCAACATTGGAACAAATACATCGAAGACATTGCCAAACCTTCTGCAAAGAAGGTGGGTCTTCCCTGTCGTGCTAAATTTTACTCACGCCAAAGAGTACTTATATCTCTACAAAGCCACCATTCGCCCATATATGGAATAATGTTGCCACATCTGGTCTGGTGCATCTATCACTAGTCTCTCTCTCTTCTCTCTCTCTTGCTCTCTCTCTCTCTCTTAAACAGAAATAAAATAGAGTCTCCAATCTAATTAATCCCACACTATCAACCAAGCTCTAACCTCTGCCTCATCGCCGCAATGTTTCATCGCTGTGTTTTTTTACAAGTACTTTAATGGTATTTGCGCTAACGAATTCATACCCTCTTAACGTAAATATCCTAAACGAACTAGTTAAGCAGCAAATTCTTACCATTTCACTATAGAGGTTTCTAGATGCCCGAAAAACTTTTACTTCAATTCTTTCTTTCCAATTTTTTTTTTTACTTTGGGGTAACTACTTATCAAGGCCCAAACGCCACTTGAGGATAAGGGTTAATAAATGTAAGGTGGTAGTGTAGTAATTGTTAATGACGTACATTGGATAAGATTTGATTATTTATGAGGAGGTTCAATAAGAACTTGTTTACATTGGATTTGAAGGCTACCAAGTTGTATTCAACCGGGAAGCAGGCCAGTGAAACAGTATTCTAAAAGAAGGCAGTTCTAAGAAACAAAGCTTTGTTCATGGAATCTGCATTTAGATTTAGGTACAGAGAGGGGGAACTGTTTATAGTGGTTGTAGCTAGTCGAGTGTATTTTGTGAAAGTTTGACAAGAGGGGGGCCATAGATTGGAGTTCAGTCGTGCAGTTGCCATGAAAAGGACGATAGAGCAGAGGCAGGCTCACAACTTCTCTTCCGTGGGAAATTTCAGATCTGGAGTGAAGGTCACTTCAATAAGTTGTCAAGACATGGAGCTTTCCAGATACAAGAGATATTCATTTCAATTTGGGCGTGATGAGGGTTAGAGCGATTATGTTTAAAGGAGAGAGACTTGGTTTTCGACGCATTAAAATCAACCAGTCACCATTTTCCTCATTGTACAAAGTTCTCTGTAAGTATGCTATACTTTGAAATTCCTGCCTTGTTTCCTGCTTCCCTGACTGTACTCAAATGCAGAAACAATCATCTACATGCTCAACTCCCTACTAAATGCCCTTAAGTATTTCCCCAAATAGTATCCCTTACGTCCAATTCGCAATATGCCTTGAATAAAAGGTAAAAAAATTGAAAACTGAAATTAAAGTTGTACAAGTATTAAATGAAATCTTATCTTACAGTAAAAAAAACAAAACAAACAAAAACAGACAAAAAACGCTAGATCCAAATGTAACTTGCTAAATTCCTAGCTAAATCTCCAGATCTAGCAATAAACTCGCTAAAATTGGCAAAATATCTCGGACAACGCCGGACATGGACAGCTAGTTTTATATATTGTATTTGTTTGGCTTAAAAATAAAACGAAAACCGACCGTTGATAACGTTAGCGCATCAAATGTTGGTTCAGTCAATATATTATATCTATTTCTTGGTAAGAAAATATCAAACGAAAGTTTTAAAAAGCAATATTTGCGCGGGAATTCATGCGTGTCGTTTCTTCGTAAGACGAGAATGACGAGAATTATAGCGAGGAGTTGCTCATCCATCATTCTTAGTTCTTACAAGTGCAATATATATATATATATATATATATATATATATATATATATATATATATATATATATATATATGTGTGTATGTGTGTGTGTGTGTGTGTGTGTGCGTACAATTACGTATATAGCTATATGATATGCAAATAAGATATACATATATGTATATATATGACACACACATCAATATATATATATAATCAACAAAAGATGGCGGCAAAATTCCACACGCGTTTGGCTGAATTCTATAACTTTTCATTTGGATAGGTGGCTATTAGCATAACAATAATTAAGTGTTTTTAGTACTTATGTTTCTGCGAAATATAAATATCACCGTTTCGTATTATAAACATTCTTTCCTACATCTTTTCCATTTCAAGGAAAAGAATTTCAAATATTTCCCGAGGAATATATTTTTGCCTCTGATGAGTTGTTTAGTGGTTTCCGCTATTAAACGAAACACATGTGAAACGTACTTCATAAAAGTATAAATAATATATGAGTGACAATTAAGTACATCTTCCGGTTTTGAAATGGTGAACAACAATATATATATATATATATATATATATATATATATATATATATATATATATATATATATATATAGTCATCCACATACAGTACTGTTTCGCTGTTTCACAGCTCATCAATGCGGCTAGAAAGGTAACTACCTCAAGCCAGGCTTGAAACCCGACCGCCTGTACGACAGTCAAGGCTCCTAACCATTACGAGTCGTGAATTAACGATGTTTTGACATCGTCCGAAATACCTAACTCGATTTGTTTACACAAAGAGCATCGCTTTATACGCTAATGGTAATTCGTGTATCACTTCTCAATATGCTCAACTCAAGATAAGGAGCATTATAGTCATCCACATACAGTACTGTTTCGCTCTTTCACAGCTCATCATTGCGGATATATATATATATATATATATATATATATATATATATATATATATATATATATATATATATGTGTGTGATATCCATCGATCAATTTCAATGAAGTGTGTGAAATTTTTGTGGCCAGAGTGGCGCAATTTCTAACTACACCTCTCCTGAGTCAACACTGAATACCAGTAACAGATAATGGTCTCAAGACAGATTAATGTCATCTCCCCTAATCATTTTCTTTCAAACTTCCTAATGTAATCGGAATGATTGACACGAACATACATTTATATTTCACGATTAGTTAGACATACAAATGCAACATCTTACATTATAAATAATTTCTTTATATGCACGTGCGTCCTTTATATGTGTGGGGGTTTTATACGGGGTCTCTTTTTATGCATAAAGTAATACGCAAGGAGACGTTCGCTGGATTTTCTACAAGGTTTTCTTTGAAAAGAATGGATTCAGGGGAGACTAATCTCATATCAGCTAATTCTTTATATCTTAACTTCCTAACTGACATGAGTGACGTTCCCAGACATTTGAAAGATTCACTGGGATTATAAGTTTTCCACAGCATTGGTGGTGACTCGTTCGTATGGCTTCCACCAAGAGACTGACTCGAAAAAATTGTTTTTCTCTCCCAACTTAAAAGCTTGACGTCATTCGTCATCGTCTTTCGGTGACTGCCAAGTACAAAACTTCAAGCTGTAATATCAATTACGTTTAAATCCTGACATTCGTTTGGTTCAGTGAAGTCACGGGTATTGTTAGAAGCAAACACAAATAATGCCGTATATTCGTTTACCACCTTACAGCAATTTGGTTATTTGCACATTTGTACAAGGCAAAATAAGTGCGTAAGTAGATAATTTTGGACCATAAAAATTTCCGTTTTGCAGAATTGTACAGTAAAGCGAAAAAAAAAAAAACAAAAAAAAAAAAAAACGGTTACGGTAAACTTAAATCTCTACTTAAGTGACATGGGTTACGCTACCGGACATTGGAAACATTCACCGGGGTTATCAGTTTTCTACATCATTGGCGATGACTCATTCGCATAGCTTCCATTAAGAGACTTATTCGAAAAAAAAAAATGTTTTTCTCTTCAAACTTAAAAGCTTGACATTCTCTACTATTATATAAAAGGAAATTTGCCTGTGTGACTGTGTCCCTGTGAGTTCGGTTCCCATGGACTCCAAAACGGTTGGGATGATTTTTTAATAACTTCCCATAAATGCATCTTATGTGTCTGGGAGTGTTCTTATATAGATTTTGTATCGGAATGCCTCTGATAATTATCAGAAAAGGGGTAGTTGAAAAAAAACACATTAACAATGGAACAGTTCGATTTTGACCGACGTTAGTATTTTCAAACAGTTTAACACCACAAATGCATTTGAGAAGTTAAATCACCGCACAAACAAACGTGTCCGTTGTATAAAATCAACAGTAGGTTATTTTATATTACAGGGGCGCGTTCGAAATAAATGTTTATGTTTAGAGCACAATTGAACTGCTATATTTGATTTTTAAATTTTGAACTTGTGTTCAAGGCATTATCACCACACAAGAAGAAAGGCCAGGCATATGAAATATACAGTATGATTCTTTGATATGACAGGGGCGCGTTCGAAATGAATGTTTCTGTTTAGAGCACAATCGAAGCATGATACTTGATTTTTGCATTTTAAATTTTGATTCTAGCCATTATATATAAAAATAATTTCATAAAATAAACAGTGGGTTCTCTACAATGCAATGTATTATGGATTACATTAGTGCGGGGAGGAATGTGAGCTTCTTCCCGGTGCACCGCGATAGGTCCCCAAATAGAGAAAGCAATCAATCAATTTGATCGAAAAATAAGCGATTTCATCAATTTTGATGACAATAAAATATGGAAGTGAGAAACATTCGTTGCTCTTTATTACATTCAGTTCTACGTTGGGTATTCCTGCTAGTATACAATAAATTAACGTTACCATAGCAAATAAGTTTTTTCGGTAAATGTTTCGTTTAGGTCCACCTCCACAATTTTCTTTAAAATGACGACATAATAGGTTTTCAACTATGCTGAATACGAAAATCGCATTGAAATATTGCAGAGATAAGTAGTTATCAAGATAGAAAAAAATGCATTATGCACGGTAATTTTGGCGGCCATCTTGGTTTTTTTCCTTCGTGTAAAATTCTGATTGCTTAGGGCGCGCGCGCATGCGCGTAAAAAAATGGCCGCCAAAATTACCGTGCATAATGCATTTTTTTTCTATCTTGATAACTACTTATCTCTGCAACATTTCAATGCGATTTTCGTATTCAGCATAGTCGAAAACCTTTAAATGTCGTCATTTTTAAGAAAATTGTGGAGGTGGACCTAAACGAAACATTTACCGTTTTTTCTACCTATCTGGCTCATTTTTTTGTGTTTTTAGTAGTTTTTTAATGTATTTTTTTATTTGATAGTAAATATTCACTTTTTTACCAATTGTTAGCCAGCAAAATGGCGGCCTAGATTCTTCTTAACGTGAAACAAGCCGGCCGCTATTTTGTTTGCTTACAACTCGACAAAATGAGTAAAAAAAAAAATCAAGAATTACAATGAATAAATGTTACCATAGCCAATAAAAGTTTTATTTTCGATCTATCTGGCTCATTTTTTTGTGTGTGTTTGTGTGTGTGTGTGTGTGTGTGTGTGTGTGTGTGTGTGAAGTCGTTTTAAATGTTTTTTTTTTATTTCATCGTAAATATTAATTTTTTAAACTAATTTTTAGCCAACAAAATGGCAGCCTTGATATTTCTTAACAGGAAACGAGCCGGCCGCTATTTTGTTTACTAACAACCCAACAAAAAGAGTAAAAAAATAAACAAACAAAAATACAAAAAATAAATGTTACTATATACCTACCTAATTTTTTTCTTTTAAGTAGTTTTAAATGCTCTTTATTTCATTGAAAATATTTACTTTTTTTACGAGTTATTAACCAACAACATGGCCGCCAAACTGAGAAACAATGAAGAAGACTATCAGCAACTATCTTGCTTGCTAACAACTAGCAAAAAGTGAATATTTGCGATGAAATAAAGATCATTTAAAACACGGATGCACATTTCCTCGATCGCGATCGACTGATCGATTACGGAGACATTTTGGGTAGATCGCATGGTATTGAAAGAAAACGTTAGTGTTGGCAAACTTTCGGAATCTCGCAGCTGAGCTGGAAACACAAGATTAGTCATATGCACTGCTTGAGAGTGCACGTTAAATAAAACAAATTGGCAATTGACCGTCAGAGTTTGACAAATGCTTTCGAGACTTTGCTTTACTCGAGATAATCGCTACATTGATGGTTGTTTCACTCACATCGAAAATTGCGACACTGTTTCACCTGAACTTTTCTTGGGTGACGGATGAGATTCTGACACTATAAGCCGACATTCAACTGATGCAGATTTCATCGACAATTACGGAACTTACGCACAGATGACCCATATATATCGATGCCTCCGTTCAGTCTCGAAAGACAAAGGATGACCACTGTAAGGACAGCTGCGCGTGTAATTGTGAGGCAAAGGTTGCGCAATTACAACCACACCTCTCCTGAATCGGCATTGTTTGAGTCCAGTGGCAAGGGGAAGTCCAGGACGACTGGAAACAATGCCAAGATAAGCAGAGAGCACATTCAGCACCTGGAAGTCCCAAATGGTCATCCATTTAGTACTGACCAGGTTCAATGTTGTTTAACTTCGGTGATCCAGCGGGAACCGGTGTGTCAACGTGATTATGCCGATGGCCACAACATCAGTAAATGTGTTACCTTCTTGACTGCATCATTTGGTATCACTTATTTATGTGAGTCAGCGTTTTCTCACATGGGGATCATTGTCCAGATGCTACTCGGCTATGACGTTTGAGCATCTATAAGTCTGCTTGAGGCTGGCAATTAGCAGCGACTGTCCGCACTAAGCATGCTTGACTGATTCCATTTAATGCAAATCATCAGAGTAAGGTAATGACAATTAATGCACAGAATTGTACTGTGCAATATGAGTTGATGCAGTAATGCAACGTACACCTGCATATATTGTAAATATAAGAAATAATTTACAATATATTTAAAAATAATGTGTTCTGCATTTTTAGTAGGTGGTAGATCATTTAGACTTAGTCATGTCATAAATGGCGCTCATGTTGAAAATGAGTGTGCACCCCCGATTTAAAATACAGTAGAACCCGGGGATACGGTATTAAAAATTAGTAACAAAATAAAGTACATTATATAATACACATGTATATAATCAAATAAAATTATAAATAACAACGTAAAGCGGGGCAAATACCGTAATCAAGGGTAGGAAAAATCGTTTTCCACATCGTAACCTGATAAAAAAAACGTATCCTAGGGTCACCATCTCCTGGGGTTCTACTGTACTTAAAACCACATAAAAAAAATTAGCTAGGTAAGTATAAAGGTATTTGTTATTGGTTATGGTTACATTTATTTATTGTATATCTGTTTGTTTGTTTGTTTGTTTGTTTTTTTAGTTTTTTTTATTCGGTTGTTGACTTCACTGCACAATTCCGCTGTTTTTTTTTTTTTTTTTTTTTTTAGGTTTCAAATTTATTGGAGTAAAAAACTTGTGTCAGCTGCTGATGTTTCGGCTCATGATTCAGAATAAAGACAATGATTAATAGCGGAAGAGTAAACCATACTCAAATGAAATATGTAAACGATATCAACATAATTCTTGAAGTTAATTATTATTTGGTGCTATTTAATGGTGCGTTTCAATATACATCTTATAATGTTTAAACTTACATGGCAGTGAGTTTTTTTTTTCGAAACATTCGAAATCTAATGCTGACATGAATCTACAAAATTACCTGTCACATTTTTAAATACAAGCATAATGCATTTTCGTACATTGTTACAATCAGTATATATATATATATATATATATATATATATATATATATATATATATATATATATATATAAGTTTCGTGGTTAAATAATAAATATATTGCTCTATTCTTAAATATTGAGCTTTTCCTTTTTGGCTTGGATCTCCTTAAAAGTATTACTTCAAGTAATATCTATCAGGATTTTTCATCTGAATTCTATCAGTGTCTTATATATATATATATATATATATATATATATATATATATATATATATACATGTATGCACACACACACACATATATATATATATATATATATATATATATATATATATATATATATATATATATATATATATACACCCGTGAGCAAAAACAAAATGGGCCAAACAATTTTACACATTTTATTGCACTAAAAGCTGTATTGAACAATGAACAATTGGACAAGGAAACGTAAACGAGACTAATAACACAGAACAAGACATTTACTTTAATAAATGCTTAGGATGGAATCGCATTCCCTTTTGATTTCTTTAAAAGATCAATCTTTTTAGATATGTTCATAACCAAAGTGAAACACTGAAGAGGAGATGCTATTCCATTCGCTTTGCACAGCTTCCCAGAGTTCGTCATTATTAGAAAAAGTTCTTCCAGCCAATGCACGAGATATTATGGACCAAATACTCTAGATTGGGTTTAAATCGGGGCTTTGACCTGCCCAAAATATCACATTAATTGAATTATCAGAAAACCATTTTCTTGTGACTTTAGCAGTGTGTGCAGGGGCATTATCATGTTGAAAAATAATGTTCTGAGATATTCCCAGCTTCTGGATAGTTGGTAACAGTCCTGTTTCTAATATTTAAATGTATTCATTTGCATTGATTGACTTTTCACATCTAATAAGTTCCCCAACTCCTGCTGCAGTAAAAGTTCCTCATACCATTATCCCTCCATTCCCGTATTTAACTGTCATTTTTATGCCACTTGGCGAACATCTTTCTCCAGTTCTTCGATTGCACAATTCAGGAGCATCGGGAGCATCACTAACAAGTCAAAATCTTGATTCATCTAACCAGAAAACATTCCTGAACCAGTCTGTATCTTTCTTGCCATAACACGAGAAAAATCTCTTTCTATCATTGATGTTCCTCTTAGATAACGAGCCCGATAGCCATTAGTCGCGTGCTCTCGTGTAATGAATGAATGCGTGAATGTAGGATTGACATGAAATTCTTAAAGATAAACTAAAATGACCGAACAATGGGCTGAAATGACTTAAATAAATAAAAAGTAAATGACTTAGAATGACTTTAATGAACTTAAGGATGAATTGAATGGCCTTAAGAATGACTTGAACGCTTAAAAAATAACTGGAATCCTTCAAAAACAACTTGAATGATCTGGAGAATGACTTGAATGGCTTTGAAACTGACTGGTTGTAAAGTGGGTGGTTATTTTACATTAAATTAATACAGAAAAGTGATCCCCTCACTTTATATCACAAATTAACAAAAATAAGTACAGTATGTAGTAAGAACAGATACTCCACTTTGATCTTGGCAAAAAGGCCAAGAAAAGGATATTTATTTGCTCCCTTACCGAGCAAATTAGGCACAAGGCCGATTTTTAATATGAGGAGTGAAGGGAAAATGGGGACCAACTCCCCGGGGAGTAGGGGAGCTGGATAGTGACAATTGGTATGAAGGGTTGCCCCTACATTGACCAAGATCTTATATGTGGGGTTGGTATTTATTTGCTCCCCCACCGAGCAAATTAGGCACAAGGACGATTTTTAATGTGCAGAATGAAGGGGAAAGGAAATGGGGACCAGCTCTCCGGGGAGTAGAGGAGCTGGATAGTGAAAATTGGTATGAAGGGTTGCCCATACAGTGACCAAGGTCTTATATGTGGGGCTGTCGGGGCAGATACTACACTTTGATCTTGGCCAAAAGGCCAAGAAAAGAGTATTTATTTGCTTCCCCACCGAGCAAATTAGGCACAAGGCCGATTTTTAATGTGAGGCGTGAAGGGGAATGCCCCTACATTGACCAAGGTCTTATATGTGGGGTCGCCCCCACATATGGTCTTTGCTCGCAGTATCTGCCGGAATAGATACTACACTTTGACCTTGGCTAAAAAGCCAAGAAAAGCTTAAAAACTAAGAACAGCATGTATTTACAACAGACCTTTGATCTTAACCAAAAAGGCGAAGCACAAAAGTGTTACGGACAAACCGACAGACCGGCCGACGGACCGACGGAGTGACTTATAGAGTCGCTTGCACGCGACTAAAAATTATACAAAATACTGTTAGAAACTCACTCAATATATGTAAACGTGACAAAGGCTGACATATAGTCAGTGGTTTTCTAACATTATTTTGTATGATTTTTTAGTTTGAAGTCATTTTCCTAAACTTAACGTATTCAACTAAGCATTTGGTCTTTTTCAAATATATCGATAAACACTGTATGTTTTTCGAACCGATAGGTAGAAGAGTAACTTATCTTCTCTGTTTATATCTCTTATTTCCCCAAACAAGGCACGGTATAACTTGGATGTAGGGAACCATGGCTTCAGAAAGTTATATTTATGTGATTTTTTGTGACTATACGCATAGATTTTAAAAAGTTATCAAAAAGCGAATATATAACAAATAAATGTTATCAATTATTTGCACACCTTTTAGAAGAAAATCCCATTTCTTTCATTCGTCTATATATTGTATATCTAGAAAGGGAATTTCAAGACCCTGTTTTTAATTCTTTGCTATGGTAAACATAAGTTTTTTTCGATCCTACAAAGCAGTTCATTTAAGCCTGTGATCATCCTTAAAGTGGGTGCTCTAGGGTGACCAGATCCAGATTTCCCTTTTCATACGCGTTTAACTTCGAGCCTTCAACCAATTCGCTTCACTACAGAAAGAGATGTTTTCACATTTTCTTAAAATATCAAAAATCTGCTTCTAAGTCATTTCCGACTGCCTTAACCCTGTAATTCGTATTTTTTTACACCCTTGCCAAGACGCGGTCTTACAACTTTTCCACTTATTATTAAATGCTATAATAATAATGATCTGCAAAATAGAAATTTTCAGTTACAATAACAAAAATTAATGGAAAACTATTGAAAAATAGATTTCTTCCTTCTTTCACTCTTAGCCCATTTTTTTTTGCTCACGAGTGTGTGTGTACATATATATATATATATATATATATATATATATATATATATATATATATATATATATATATAGAGAGAGAGAGAGAGAGAGAGAAATAAAAAGGAACAAACCGTATTATGTGTTAATCAACGTTTCGTCTGTATTTCGAGACTTCCTCTGGATGAATGAGATTAAGAAACAAAAAACACCAGTAAAAAATATTTGAAAATGTTTCACGTGCACAGTGTGATGCAGTTCTATTTCAGAAAAACGAAAAAAAGACGTTGGAAATTCAAAAAGGAGGGGGGAGGGTTGATATATATGAATTCATCGTCATTCTTCCCACGGACGTACTGCCTACCATCACTGCCTAGCCTACTAAACTTGCTTTCGTCGCTAAAATGCACTTTTGACCAACATGAAGAGTCATGATCTTCATTGCATCTGACGAATTCCAGACGGCACTTCCTGTTCTTTACAGAAATCATTGCGTCTTGTAACATATCCTCGCAAATTAAATTCATTTAATCTGTTCTTGACAGTAGAAATGGAGCACTTTTTAACAAGATTGCACTGTTGTTGGATTTAGAGGGCCGTTTCACGTATGTTTCGTAGGCTGCGGATCTTGATAGCATTGTCTTCCCTGTTAGAAGTAACTTTAGTACGACCAGATTTAGGGGCATCCCGAACACTGCTGGTGTTTTGGTGCTTTTGCACAGTCTTTCGTGCCGTTTTCTCATCACATTTCAATCTACAGCCGATTTCTCGATTGGATAAACCAGAAAGGTGGAGATTAATGAGCTCCTGACGATCACTAAGAGAAAGTCGTAGCATATGGACTAAATGTTCCGCTGTATAACCTGGAACAACAACAATTACGATCAGAGATGCTTTGTTACCTGTTAGTGGATATTTTAAACTGATTTAGGGGCGATAATTTAAGCTGGTTTTAAGCGAATTGGTTGCTGCGGACTTTATTTTTGCCTCCTCTGTTTGAAGTTATTTTTTTTTTTAATTTACGTGAACACTAGAATATTTCAATTAAAAGTCAAATATGAACATGTAAAATTATAGAGGAATAAAAGGCGAATAAAATGAGTTATAGTTTGTTTAAACAGTTACATCAAATTTAGCTTAAATTTGCAGTTTTTGAAAAGAATCACAAGTGCGGAATTTCTTTTTGCCGGCACTGTATAAATAAATATTCCAGCTTAATGTTATTTAGAAGTAAAACATCCAATGAATAAACGAAAAATCATGCGCGGGAATTCTAAAAGATCCAATCGTTTTTATAGAATGATTTCCGTTTCTGATTGGCTACTAGCATAATATGACTCTATTTAATTGGTCAGTTCCTATCGCCAGTGTCAATGTGTAGAACCTTACAATTTTCTTTAATCATTCTCCATTATTATATAAAAATATTTTAACACGCGACATTTGTGAGCTCTATGTAAAATGATGAACAAAAAAACATGCAAACAAACAGACCAACAACAGCTGAATCACAATGCTCCGGACTGAAGAAACTTTGATTTTCTGATACGCCAATCGTTTCTTTGGTATATTTGACGTCTTCACATCACGTGTCTTGCGGTTAAGCGCATAAGAAAACGGGA
>NC_136520.1:57284470-57286970 GCF_053919585.1 Euprymna scolopes | reverse complement strand
TACATTATTTTAGAGTTGTGATTTCAGAAGTAAAAAATAAAGTATTTAGGTGCCATCATCTGGAATCGAAACCGAACATGTAGCATTCAAAGCTGGTGACGTTACCACTGTACCAACGTGACACGCATATGAACTGATTAGAAATAAAAAATATTAATAAACTAAGATGAATGTACAAAACGTATAACCGATTGTTGACATATTAAAACTAATTTAACCCACTAAAGACCCATAAAAGAATAACGGTCGGTATAAAAAAATAATCATTTGAGGCCATAGCGCTGCTCTTTGACTTTTAGTTTCGGAAGACATAGACTTTGAAAATATGGAGACAGACAAACATATAGCCTTTTATATATTAGATTTACAATTATTTTTTATCATCGTACAATAATGTTTCATTCTAATGCAATCATTTCTGTAGGAACTCTTTTGATAACTAACTAATACATCCTACTACCCCAACTAACTAATACAGCCTACTACCTCAACTAACTAATACATCCTACTACCCCAACTAACTAATACATCCTACTACCTCAACTAACTAATGCATCCTACTACCTCAACTAACTAATACATCCTACTACCTCAACTAACTAATACATCCTACTACCTCAACTAACTAATACATCCTACTACCTCAACTAACTAATACATCCTACTACCTCAACTAACTAATACATCCCACTACCTCAACTAACTAATGCATCCTACTACCTCAACTAACTAATACATCCTACTACCTCAACTAACTAATACATCCTACTACCTCAACTAACTAATACAGCCTACTACCTCAACTAACTAATACATCCTACTACCCCAACTAACTAATACATCCTACTACCTCAACTAACTAATACATCCTACCACCTCAACTAACTAATACATCCTACTACCTCAACTAACTGATACATCCTACTACCTCAACTAACTAATTCATCCTACTACCTCAACTAACTAATACATCCTACTACCCCAACTAACTAATACATCCTACTACCTCAACTAACTGATACATCCTACTACCTCAACTAACTAATACATCCTACTACCTTAACTAACTAATACAGCCTACTACCCAACTAATTATACAGCTTACTACCCCAACTAACTAATACAGCCTACTACCCCAACTACCAATACGGCTTACTACCCCAACTAACTAATACCGCCTACTACCCAACTAATTATACAGCTTACTACCCCAACTAACTAATACATCCTACTACCCCAACTAACTAATGCATCCTACTACCTCAACTAACTAATACATCCTACTACCCCAACTAACTAATACAGCCTACTAACTCAACTAACTAATACATCCTACTACCCCAACTAACTAATACATCCTACTACCCCAACTAACTAATACATCCTACTACCCCAACTAACTAATGCATCCTACTACCTCAACTAACTAATACATCCTACTACCTCAACTAACTAATACATCCTACTACCTCAGCTAACTAATACAACCTACTACCCCTACTAATTATACAGCTTACTGCCCCAACTAACTAATACATCCTACTACCCCAACTACCAATACGGCTTACTACCCCAACTAACTAATACCGCCTACTATCCCAACTAATACAGCCTACTACACCAAAGAACTAATACAAACTACTACCACAACTAACTAATACAGCCTACTACCCCAACTAATTATACATTTACTACGCCAGCTAACTAATACAGCCTGCTACCCCAACTAACTAATACAGCTTACTATTCCAACTAACTAATACCGCTTACTATCCCAACGAACTAATACAGCCTAGTATCTAAAAAAAAAAACGTGCATGTTGAACTCTGTTCCTGGCTATTTTCCTCTTACTTATAGTTTTAGCCTTGTCAGTACAAGAGTCATTAGGTATCTACTGTTATTGCGATAAGAATTTTTCTTGTTAGCTTCTTACATCAAGTAGCTTCGTGAACTGTCTGGAGTGATTTTCCATTAAACAAAAAATAAATAAAGCCACCCGCTAATACTCTCAACTCGTACGAGTCCTCTTTATTAGAGGTATAACAGATAACAAAAAAAAAAAACAAAAAAAAACACTGGTGAATTTGCCCTGAAAGATAAAATAAAAACCTTTTAAAAGGCATTCAAGTATTGGTTTATTGTGGGTTGTGCGATCAGATGAGCAATGCTACAACAAAGAGATAAGAAAACTACAGTTAGAAATAAAACATAAAAGAAATGATTTTAGTTAGTAAGTTTAAAAAAAAATATTTTGTATGTAGTTCAATGTTTATAAATTAAGATTTTTCGGCTGGTAAGTTGATATATAAGACAGATATGTTCTTTAGTAAGGCATTTTAAGATACATATAGGAGGCGCCTTAAATACATCTTATGGCATGACTGGCCAATTTTTATGATTTCAGGTTCATGTACAGCTACAGCAGGAATTGGAATACACCCTACTAAAGCCTGATTGTCACAGCTTGTGAATTAAAAAAAAAAATGCAATCCGGACATG
>NC_136520.1:57259470-57279470 GCF_053919585.1 Euprymna scolopes | reverse complement strand
TGCAGTTCTAAGAAAGAAACTTTGTTCATGGAATCTACGTTAAGGTTTAGGCACATATAAAGAGTGGGAGAAATTATTGATAGTGGTTTCAGAGAGACGAGTGTTTTTCGGAAAAGTTTGGCGAGACGGGACTATGGATCGGAGCTCAGAAGAGCACTTGCCATGAAAATAACGATAAAGCAGAAACAGGGTAGCAACGTCTTCTCTGTGGGAAAGTGGTTGCAGGGAAGAGAAAAGGACATCCCCCATTAGACTACGAAGTCTATTTTGAACTCTGCCAAGGCAGGATAAGATCTTTATAGCAGCTCCTACCCAGCTCCTACCCAGATTTGGCAGCAGTACTCCATCCTTGGTCGTACCTGGTTCTTATATAGGTAGAGAATTGCATCACTAGTGAAATATTTGCTGGAGCGGTAGAAGGATCCCACCATTTTCCCAGCGACCTTGGCACCGAATTTGCTGTACATGTTTCATTTCAGATCAGGAGTAAAGGTCAAGACCAGAAGCTTGTCAAAACATGGAGCCTCTCCAAGGCGAGAGTCATTATCATTTATTATATTTGATGTCAGATGGGTATCTGAGCGTTGATGATGTAAAGATAGAAGCTTGGTTGAAGATGTATTAAAAGTAACCAGCGACCTCTTTCTCCATTCTATCACGTGCTCGAGATTAGAAGAGACAGAATCAGACAGAACTTCATCATTTACGGATCCATTCTATCATACAACACACATTTTCTTTTTCTATTGGAATCCGTAGTCACTATAGTTTTCGTGGAAACGTAATGGCTGATATGATTTCCTATAAATAAGTGACATAAAGTTCTCATACACTGACTACAAACCTTCAATAAACAATTTTATTACAAAAAATGTCAAGAAAATTGCAACAAATACCAAAACACCAACCTTTTCTGAATCACGCTTATACTTAAAAAAAAACTACTTGATCTCAGAAAATCACGTAAAGAAGTAGTCTTATCACGTATTCGGATAGGACACACATACATAACTTACACATACATAACTTAATCCTTCATACTAAAAATTGAAGAACCTCTAAAATGTATACCATGTCACGAACCTTACACCGAAATACTTTTTACTTGACTGCTATAACCTCACTCAAATTCGTCAACACTACTGCCACAAACGAACTCTTCGAAAAAGAAAACCCTAAAACCATTGTAAACTTCCTAAAAAGAGCAAATATTCATTGTAAAATATAAATGCCATTAAATAACTAACTATACCGAAACATTACTCGAATATACCCAGCGAAAATCGACTCCGAAAGTATATAGTTGGTTGGTTGTTTTTGTTTTACGGCATATCATCCCTTTCAGGCTATTTAATGCCGAATCCAGTGATAATGAAGAAAATTTTTTAAATAGAATATTTTTTTCAAATCGGTTTCTATTTAACCCATAGTTGGGACCCTAACATATACTATTACTCCGAGTCAGAGTGGACCTGGAAGCAATGGCAATTAAAGAGTGGCTCTACACTCCCCAAAGCCTGCAAGCTAGCGCCTCACCATTGGATATAGTTTAATATCATATCCAGGACCCGAAAAGTATATAAAATTTTTTTATTTTATATGCAGCATTAAATGACCCAAAGAAGGTCGATATACTGGTTAAACAAAACAAAACAAAACAAACAAACAAACAAACAATCAGACAAACAAACATTTACCTTAATTTTATAATAATAGCCATGTTCCTCCTCTACCGCATAGGTAACTGTAGTTCTCACATTTCTCTCTCCGAAAACTCTCAATATATTACCATTCTCCTCTCACGCACAATTATTTCGCCTCTAATGTAGGTATCGCTAGACGTCGCATCCCTAAAATGTTACCTAACATCTTCTCTCCTCTTCTGATGAGAAGCATTAGACTAAAAATACCATGGTATAAAAAATTTACTTATCCTACACCCTAATTAAAGTACTATCCTTATTGAATAAACGAATAAATCTATATGTACTAGTATATATTTTTATGTTGTTGTTTTCTTACTTTCTGCGCATTTCATACAAACTTATTACCTAGCTCTACCTATTGAGCACTGTTGAAGTAAATACTAAAACTTTACGCATAAAATCATATCTTTGTATATTAATTTATGTGATCAAATGAAGTAATGCTATATATATATATCTATATATATATATATATATATATATATATATATATATATATATAAATCTAGGTCATGTATACGTACAGGCTCGTGTACACTCTTGTGATTTTCATGTTCCTCTTTTCTTGTCCATATGGTCTCGCGTCTCTCCAGTGTTTAATAAACGTATATGTTATATACATGTGTGTATATAAAGTGTTCATCTAAAAAAATGTGTAATGTTCATACTTCACAAACGGGACAATAAATTTTAGATACGGTTCTTTAACAACGAGCTAATAAACATCCTTACCTGTTTTGAACACCAGACATGGTAGACATACCTTCTTGTATATTTCCTTTTACTGGGCGGTTGTTTTTATCGTGAGATCCTACAACCAAAGACACTTTCATCCAAAAGAAACCCATAACAACACGTTATATTTTTATATGACATTTCTTTGTTATTATGGGTGATCTATTTTCTCGGAGTCGGCATGCTATATATTTACATTTTTTCTGCTGTGTTCACTGACATGCTTCCATAACTGATTAGTTCCAACTCACTGAATATCTGACTACGTTTATATCCGTCAGCAATACAGATCAAACCACGTATCGTTTACGTTTAAAACTTTGTTTACTTAACAAAATTCCACTTTAAAGTTCCTAAATTCATTACATTTATACTAGTGTGACCTGTGGAAATTCCACAGGGGACTCATTCATATGAAATATATTGATGTTGGCATTCTGTAGATGTTCAGTGTAAATGGAGACGCTCTGGTATTATTGTAGCTTCTTTGTTAAAATTGCAAAAGTATTTATCTAAGCTAGTAGGGACACCCGGCGTAGCCCGGTCGTAAAGCACGTTTAAATATGATATTTTAATTCTTGCAGATTTCATATATATTATTATAGAGTTAATGTTCTAGCGATTTTTATATATTATAAAATTGCGATTTCATATATACATACATATATATATATATATATATATATATATATATATATATATATATATATATATATATATATATATATATATGACTTGGGTGCATTAGCTTGAATCAAAACTGAAATAAAAACATGAATATATATATATATATATATATATATATATATATATATATATATATATATATATATATATATATATATAACTTGAGTTTCTTCAGCCATAATCGAAACCAAAACTTATGAAGAATTCTTGATAAAATTATTTATAAAAAAATAGATTACTGGAGGGCCATCAGATATAATCGAAACTGAAACCAAAACTTATGAAGAATTCTTGGTAAAATCATTTATGACGAGAAATGGAAGTACATAACAATTAAACGACCCGGATGTAAGCGTGACACAGAAAATAACACACACGCGATCGCATTAATATATGTATATATTATTTGCTGAGTGAAAATTCCTAACTAAACATTGCAACACGACAACAAATAATTGTTTTGCCATTGAATATTTATTTGAAATAGCAACTGCATAGCCGTGCCTTGCAAGTTCCTCGACGTTGCCCCTAACATAATGGTACAATTGGAGTTAAAAACATCTATGCTGTAGTCAGTTGGAAATCAGCCTCGTGATGCAGAGTTCTGCAGACAGTTTGTTCTAGGAAAGAAACTTTGTTCATGGAATTTGCGTTTAGCTTTGTGTGTGTATGTGTGTGTGTGCGTGTGTGTGTGTGCGTGTGTGTGTATGAATTCATGATCCATTTTCTACTCTCCTTGAGATTTTTGGCCCTGTCGGTGGGGCATTAGAATACGCCGACTGCCCCCTCCCTGCAGAGGGTAAAAGTCCCTCAATGAGGGTCCTGGATATGACCTTAAACTATATCCAGTGGTTAGGCCCCAGCTTGTGGGCTTTGGGGTGTGTGGATCCACCCTTTAATTACCATTGCTCCCAGGTCCACTCTGACCCGGAGTGGTAGTACCTGTTAGGGTCTCAACTATGGGTGAAATAGAAACCGACGTGAAAACAACAAATATATTCTATTAAAAAAATTTTTCTTAAATCTTTGGATTCAGCATTAAATAACCCGAAAAAGGTTGATATGCCATAAAACAAAAACCAACCAACCAACCAAACCTTGAGATTTTATGCCAAGTGTTGTGGTGATCGTACCAGTATTTCGTCCATAACTCACAGACATGCATTTGAAACGCCCTAATATATTTCTTTGAGAATCACATTTTTGTCAGACATATTTAAAAGACATGTCAGCGTAATCACGTTCATGTTAGTATATAAATGTGGTTACTTCCACGCGTTATTTTGCACTTTGTTATGTTTACGTGTGCGTGTTTACGTGAACATGTAGTTGACGTATAGTTATGCGTATATAAACATCCGCAGCAAAGGGCCGGCTGGGAACAGTCTCCGTCGCCGCCGAGCGTTTTACATATGGCCTTAAAATAAGCGATAAGTGCCGATGGTAGACGGAACCGGAAACCCCCGGAGAAAGAACACGTCTGATTAACGAAAGCCAGGTGGACGTTGTCAATGGAACGAAAAAAAAAAAAACAGTAAAAAACAGCAAAAAGGAAAAAAGAGGGAAAAAAGAAAAGAAAAGGAAAGAAAGAATTATAAGAAAGAAAAGAAGAAAGAAAAAAGGGAAAAGAACAAATAAAAGAAATAAACGGAAAAAAGAAGAAAAAGACGAAATAATGAATGAAAGAAAGAAATTGAAAAAGAACAGCAAGAAATAACTAAAAAAGAAAAGAAGACAAAGAAAGTATAAAAGAACAATGGATTAAAAAACCAAAGAAATTGAAAAAGAAATAATTAAAAAAAAAAAAGAAAAAAAGACAAAGAAAGAATAAAAGAAACAATGGAATAAAAAAGATGTAAAAAGAACTAAAAAAATAAACAAAAGGAGACAGAAAGAATAAAAGAAATGATGGAACAAGAAAGAAATTGAAAAAGAACTAAGTAAAGAAATAAACAAAAGGACAAAGAAAGAATGAAAAGAACAATGGAATAAAAAAGAAAGAAAAAAGAAAGAAAAGGACGAATAAAAACGGCGGAAGAAAGAAATTGCAACAAAGCGAATTAAAGAAATAACAAAAATAAAAAAATAAATAAAAGGATACAATAGAAAGAGAAAAATAATGGAATAAAAGAGGAAAAAAGAGGAAAGAATAAAAAAACTTAAAAAAAGAAGAAAAAGTTGAAAAAAAGAAATAACCGAAAGAAATTCATGCGAAATTGTGAACGATTAGCTGAAGGAGTTTGGAGGATGAGCTCTCAGGTGTTTGATGTTATTTGTCATTCAGCATTTATCGTTGTAGCTAGTACTTCATTCTCATTGGTAAAAAAAATTCTTTCCGATTTGAACTGAGCCAACAAATATCGATAATGAATAAAAAAAAATGACAAAAAGCACCAGAAAACTTAAAACTTGCATTAAAAAAGAGAAAAATAAGGAACACGACATTTTTATACTGAAAGTAATCTATATTTTAATATTATTATTATTATTATTATTATTATTATTATTATTATTATTATTATTATTATTATTATTATCGTGTATTATTTATTTTGTGTGCCATGCTTACATGCAAGTGACCGTCGCTTAATTGTTAATAGCCTGGGTGCCCAGCTTGCCCGGGTATTTGAAGGTGTGTGTTGAGCAAAAAGAAGTAGTAGTAGGCAGGCAGGCTCGAACCTTGAAGTAGGAAAAGAAAATGAAAAAAAAAAGAGACGTCTTTGCTGTTGTGTCCATCGCCAAACCGGTGACGAAGGTTTAAATTAAGGCTAGTCAATCGAAAAGAGTTGATGACCTTCGAAAATATCGGCGAAAAAAGCGACCGCTCTCTGTAGAAAAGAGCCCTGTTGAGTGTAAAGGAATTAATGATTTGGGCTAATCTTTCGATATTTGGCGTCCGAAGGGTCGAGCTTCAAAACGATACCGATCTCGTGAAAATCCATCGCCTCTGTTGAAAGTTAAGACATACATACATACATACATACATACATACATTTAAACAGACAGGTGAGATTTATATTGTAGATGGATTTCTATTTCTTGTAATAAATAATTTTACCAAGAATTCTTCATAAGTTTTGGTTTCGGTTTCAATTGTAGCTGATGGAACTCCAAGAATTTATTATTTTATAAATAATTTTACCAAGAAGTCTTCGTAAGTTTTGGTTTCAGTTTCGATTATAGCTGAAGAAACTCATGTTATATATTGTGACCCCCCCCAAAAAAAAAAACAGAGGGCATTCAATTGTTTTTCTGAGCATTTTACAGTCAATGGAGAAAAAAAGGCCAAAGACCCTAGTGTTTTGATGTGATGTTTTTAATATGATAAACTAGTTATGACCAAAGTTTCATTTCATTCGAAGAAAACACTAAGAAGCGGGGCCTAATTAGAGTTTGGACCCGTTTTTTGGGTCATTCTGTATATATATATATATATATATATATATATATATATATATATATATATATATATATATATATATCGCTAATAAAAATGCAGATAATGCTGATAAAAATTATTCACTTAATCAATAAAAATTTCATATTGATTGGATAATTACTTGATTTATGGCAGATTTTTAAAGAGAGACTAAAAAAAAAAAAAACTTACTTTCTCATTCCGTTTTGGCTGTGCCTAAGTTAACAAAAATAAAACAAATTTAAATTCAAACAAATAATGTTAATACAAACAAAGTTACTTGCGCAGAAATATTTCTAACATTAACCATTAAAATATTACTAAAATCGAGGTTGTTTTACAATCCACACAGATTTGAAGAATGGTCCAAACAAATATATGAGAAACAAATGTTACCAAATACAAGATATATTACTCTTCTACCTACCTGGATAAGGTTTTAGCCATTCCATTTAATGTAAAATGTTTATTCGGTTAGAAAAACAAGTAAGGTCGAGCCTCACATGAGCACAAGAAAAAATTGCTGCGTGGTATCTCTTATATCTTTGAAGCCTTGACAATGAATTAAAAATAAAAATTATACAAAATACTATGAGGAACTCATCCAATATGCATCACGGAAACATTTATTGGCCGTGTTTCTAACAACATTTTGTATATTTTTAAGTGATTGCTGAGATTTCAAAGACAACGTTGTTTCTTGGGACCCGTGACAAGAGCCAATAGACTGAATTCAATGACGTCAGCAGACTACATAACTAATTTATTCCGAAGGCCACCTTGATACGCACTACATAGTCGGCTTCATAACGACAATGAAAATTATAAGTAACCAAACTTTTATACACACGCACACATACTCACGCGCGTGCATATTTATAGGCATGTAGACATGTGTGATTGAAGACCATAGAATAAAAAATTAAAACGAACAATGCATAAATTTTTATATCTTTTCTCTGTGTATGCCTTATTTGCTGACGTGTGTAGGAATGCAAAATGCCCTTAAAAATAGACTATATATTAATGATGGAACGATTCCAATACTTTTCCTGATTCCGATACATGGGAAGATTTTGTTTTAAAAATATCAAATAATAAAAAAATGTATAATTAAAGGAATTGGTTTTGGCATCGAAAATAGGCATACATTTTTTTTCCGATTTCGTACCGATTCCGATAACCTCGATTCTCAAACCCTCAAAAGTTCCGATTTTTCGATTCCGAAAAATCGTCCCAACACACACACACACACACACACACACACACACACACACACACACACACACACACACACACACACATCTATATACCTATGAAGCGAAATCGTCTGTTTGTGTGTGTGTTTGTGTGTGTGTGTGCATTTCCCTACCAAACTACTCTGTCAATTTTAAGTCTACAGGCTCAAGATTTGACATAACGGGTATTGAGATATAGGAAAATCTTTTTAACCGGTTTTCGGCCAGAAAGTTGGCTGTCAAGAGGTCAAAGTTCAACGATTTCATCTTTGAAAACTCTACCAAACACCTCCGACAATTTTGGGTCTAAACACTTGAAATTGTAGATGCAGGTTCCTTGGACAAGGATCAAACTTTTTAACTCGATTTGAGCCCAAAACAATAAACGTTAAAGGGTAAAATTGGGGTCAAACTTTTGACTTCCGCTGTCTCTACCAAATTAGTCAGCCAATTTTGGGTCTAAACATTTGAATTTTACATAAAGTGTATTAAGACATAGGGCAAGCTTTTTAATCGAGTGTTGGCGAGAAATTTGGCTGCTAAGGGGTCAAAGTTCAATATATATATATATATATGTGTAAACAAATCGAGCGGAGGTATTTCGGAAGATATCAAAACATCGTTAAATTCACTACTCGTTCAGCAGCCGCCAATAGCGTAATGGTTAGGAGCCTTGACTACCGGTCGGGTTTCAATCCTGGCTTGAGGTAGTTGCCTGTCTAGTCGCACTGATGAGCTGTGAAACAGCGAAACAGTACTGTATGTGGATGACTATAATGCTCCTCATCTTGAGTTGAGCATATTGAGAAGTGATACACGAATTACCATTAGCATAAAAGCGACGTTCTTTGAGTAAACAAATCGAGCGGAGGTATTTCGAACGATGTTAAAACATCGTTAAAAACTCACTACACATTCAGCAGCCGCCAATAGCGTAATGGTTAGGAGCCTTGACTGCCGTACGGACGGTCGGGTTTCAATCCTGGCCTGAGGTAGTTGCTTGTCTAGCCGCACTGATGAGCAGCGAAACAGTACTGTATGCGGATGGCTATATATATATATATATATACATTAGAATTTATTTCCGACAATATATTATGTATCACGTTTCTTTTTTGGCTTTGTCTGAATAAACGTTAATTAATCACGACTAAATTATTCGTATTTATGCTGTCAACAACAACAACAACAACAAATCAGTTATTTTTGTGATTATTCTGAGAAATATTTTCACATAATTAAAAAAAGGAAACTCCTTGTGTCGAATCATTGACCGCAGACAATTAAGCAAAATGAAATTAAATTAAAACATTTATTTATTTATTTATTTATTTATTATTCTTATTCATGAAGTAAACGAAACAAGAAAAAGTAAAAAAACAAACAAACAAAAAAAAAAACGAAAATATAAAATAATTAAAAATAATATAAAATAAAAACCATTCAAAATTCGACCTAAAACTACTTACTCCTTTCATTCACAAAAATAAATTTTCTTTCTGTTTTATTGCTGGGCACTTAAAAATTTATGACATTTCGTTCCGTTTCAGGAATCATTTTATGTTTTATAAAGCCCCCAGATGCGACATTTAATTCAAGTATTGCTTTAATTAACATTTTCTCTCGGCCCTCTTCTCACGAGTAAGTGGTTGAAATCTTGTTATATAGTAACATTATTGCCCTTGACTGTTAATAAATGGGGGGTAGGGGAAAGAGAGAGAGAGAGAGAGAGAGGGAGAAAGAAGCGAGAATGATAGCTACAGCATAAAATAAGAATGGGTTGTCAAAGAGAAAAACTAAAGATACGGGCGTCTTGATGAGGAAACTGCAAATTACGGCGAATTAGACTAATCGAAATAGATTGCTTTAAAAAATAACTCAATCCCATAACTAAGAAATATGTTAACATGTATAATGTGTAATAAAAGATATATAGCTTAGGGGAACAAACATTTTCTAACAGAAAATTAGTATTTTCATGTTCTGGAAGGGTCAAAATAGATACGACAATAACATTTAAATTATTTGAACAACTGTACTTATCTTGAGTGATTTTCACAAACGTTTCAACCGATGTAATCCTCGATCTTTTTCAGGTGTTCCTTGTCCTGTTCGGAAATCTTTCTGTCGAACTCAGAAATCTGCATCGCATTTGGAACTGAACATTTCCTTTAATCCACGCGATTAGCATGCTCTCGTTCTGTCAGCCATGGCCGATTAGAAGTCTTAAGTAATTTGCAATTGTATTCTTCGTCAGCACCCGTGGCGCAACGGATAAAATACTAGGTTATTCAGTTGTAAGTGACACACTTCTGAAGGCTGGAGGTTCAATCCTCAATGCGAGCGATACGAAAAATACAATTGCGAGTTATTTAACCAGGTCATGGCTTCTATCCGACCATGGCCGACGGAACGAAGGCATGCTATTCTCGTGGATTAAATAAAGAGTTTCGTGCGAAATGCAGTGCAGATTCCCGAGTTCGACAGAAAGATTCCCGAGTTCAGCAAGATACACTTGAAATAGATTGATCCAGAACAAAGAAGTAACGTTGTCGCTTTCACTTAATTAGTGTGTAGTTCCCTGCCGCTTATGTTTTAACTTGACATGCAGACGCAGAGATGATCAGAGAACAACGGATCCTAATGCTGACTCCTCCTACATCTTCACAAGTTCTCTGTTGGTCGGATTGCGACCCTAGTACCAAATATGTCAGTCGTAAGTGGCCGTAGGGAAAATTGTAATGATTGCGGAAAGGACTAAGTGTTTTATCAAGTCCAGTAACTTAACAATTAGAAAAGCCAAAATGTCGGGAAACAGGCTGATTTTATGTTCAACGGTCACGCGAAAGTAACGTGAATTCTCGCTGTTCTTATGCAAATTAGATGATTCTGGGCTGCATAAAAGCAGTCCGTTTAAAGAAAGCGAGACGTGCATATGCACCGCGTTTAGGTTTGACAAGTTATAATTTAGTCAACATGGAAAGTTAAAGGAGACAAAGAAGAAAACTGCAGTTCTTCACTAGTAAAAAAAAACAAAAAAACTGCAGTTGTTTACAACTGAATGAAAACTGCAGTGGCTCTGCCAAAAACCGGAGTTCTAGACGACAGCGTTCTAAGATTATTGCGTTACCACCGACCCTACCACGTCAAGAACGGAAGATCGAATTCATGATTTAAGAGAAGACGACACAGAGATCATGCATTCAAAGAGAACGCGTGGATTTTTGATAGCATGAGCTAGAGTTGAGAACAGTAATCAGAATCAGAATCAGGAATCAGAAAAAAATATCAGAACTTTTAGGGTATCGGAATCTGAGTTTCCGATTCCAAAAACGATTATTTATTTATTTTTTGTTTAAAATTTTATTTTACAATGCTAGTACTAATGGTGGAATAAATATTTATTGATTTTAATCTACAATTAAAGCTATAATGTATAGATCATAACAACAAATTTAAATAAAAATGGCGTTGTTAGAAACGGTGCAGTAAAAATGACATGGTAAAAAAATGTCACGGTAAAAATGGCACGATAAAATGACGCAGTAAAAATGACACTGGTTAGAATTGGCATCGTAAAAAATGTCCCGGTAAAATGTCACAGTAAAATTTCGTGGACAAAAAATGTCACTGCTAGAAATGGTGCGGCAAAAATGAGACAGGTGTACATGAAAATCTTGTATAAAATGTATAAAAGCGAAAAGATTAAATTTTTATTTTATAAACTTAATCTTTCTGCTTTTATAGATTTACATTTATATTTACAGTAAAATTTACTTTTTTATTTGCATTTATAAATTTACATTTATAGATTTACATTTATAGATTTACATTTATAGATATGCAATTATAGATTTACAATTACAGATTTACAATATTTTCGGTTATATTTATTTTATATTTACATTTATAAATTTACAATTATAGTATATCATTTATTAATTTACAATTATAGTATATCATTTATTAATTTACAATTATAGTATATCATTTATTAATTTACAATTATAGATTTACAATTATAGATTTCGATTTATAGATTGACAATTATATAAATAGTTATATTTACTTTGTATTTCTGGTTATAGATTAACCATTATAGGTTTACATTCATAGATTTACAATTATAGATTTCGATTTATAGATTGACAATTATATAAATAGTTATATTTACTTTGTATTTCTGTTTATAGATTAACAATTATAGATTTACATTTATAGATTTACATTTATAAATTTAGATTTATAGATTAACAATTATATTAACAGTTATATTTACTTTGTATTTCTTTTTATAGATTAACAATTATAGATTTACATTTATAGATTTACATTTATAAATTTAGATTTATAGATTGACAATTATATTAACAGTTATATTTACTTTGTATTTCTGGTTATAGATTAACAATTATAGATTTACATTTATAGATTTACATTTATAAATTTAGATTTATAGATTGACAATTATATTAACAGTTATATTTACTTTGTATTTCTGGTTATAGATTAACAATTATAGATTTACATTTATAGATTTACATTTATAAATTTAGATTTATAGATTAACAATTATATTAACAGTTATATTTACTTTGTATTTCTTTTTATAGATTAACAATTATAGATTTACATTTATAGATTTACATTTATAAATTTAGATTTATAGATTAACAATTATATTAACAGTTATATTTACTTTGTATTTCTGGTTATAGATTAACAATTATAGATTTACATTTATAGATTTACAATTATAGATTTCGATTTATAGATTGACAATTATATAAACAGTTACATTTACTTTGTATTTCTGTTTATAGATTAACCATTATAGGTTTACATTCATAGATTTACAATTATAGATTTATATTTATATTTACAATTATATTTACTTTTATATTTATATTTATAAATTTACAATTATAGAATTACATTTATAGATTTAAAATTATAGATTAAGATGTATAGATTGACCATTATATTTACAGTTATATTTACTTTGTATTTCTATTTATAGATTAACCATTATAGGTTTACATTTATAGATTTACATTTATAGATTTACAATGATATTTAATTTAAAATAAAGTGTGTTGCTAGTCTCAGTCTTTTCTACAAATACTATTATTGCATGGGTTATTCAGAATTTTTTTATCTCTTTTCTGCTTCTTTTATTCCAGCTCGTTTATTTAGTTGGTTTAGTCGTCAATTCGTTGTTTTAATACCTCATGGAAATGTTAGAGAATGGATCGAGAGAGAGAGAGAGAGAGAGAGAGAGAGAGAGAGAGAGAGAGAGAGAGAGAGAGAGAGAGAGAGAGAGAGAGAGAGAGGGTGTGTGTGTGTTTAAATTATATTGAGACACATTGACTGGAAGTCAAGATCAGCTGATCGGATTGCGTGTGAGTCACGTGATCAGGTTAGCTGAATCGTAGAGATTTGGGTTGGACGTAGAAGGCGACGGACAGCTTTAAACGTCTCCTCCCCTTCACTGGGGCGGGGGACGCTGACGTGTGTAGAAACGAGACCAAGAGTACCACGCAATCCAGAGATTCACTTTCCATCTTCTGCGACACGTCTGGAAAGTGAAATAAAAACTATAAAACAAATTCATCGTGTTGGAGTGAATGAACCTTCGTCCAAAACAGGTACTTTCTCCCCTCCAAGACACGAGATGTTCCAGATGGACGAACATCGACGACGCAGAAGGTATGTTGAAAAATACATGTACCACACACACACACACACACACCCACACACACACACACACACACACGCCCCCCCACACGCACACACACACACAACGGCATATGAACATATCATTTAATAGAAAGAACAGCTAGACGATCACACGACATTAACGCTGACTAGACGATCACACACGGTCCCCTTTATGATACAACATAACAGAAATACAGCTTCCTATTCCAGTAACTTCTTTTCAAGATCTGCAACGTTGGGAAACTCTCTTTCTGTTCGCAGTTACCTTTTACCTACAACCTTGGTCTTTTCAAGACTAAGATCAAAAGGCATTTCCTGTCTTTGCAGTTATCAGTTTTCGTTCTTGTTAACTTCTTATATCAAGTGGCTTCATGCTTTGCCTCATGCGATTTTCATAAAAACTTAATAACTTTCCGTTAAATCACCCGCACCCATTGAAATTCTACTTTTTAGGCGATTTTAGAATCGGAATCGGTAACTGTATCGAAATTGAGGAAAATATAAGATTGTTGGTTGGTTGTTTTTGTTTTACGGCATATCAACCCTTTTCGGGTTATTTAATGCCGAATCCAAAGATTTTGAAGAAAAATTTTTAATAGAATATATTTGTTGTTTTCAGATCAGTTTCTATTTAACCCATAGTTGGGACCCTACCAGGTACTACCACTCCGGATCAGAGTGGACCTGGGAGCAATGGTAATTGAAGGGTGGCTCCACACTATCCAAAGCCCACAAGCTGGGTCATCACCACTGGATATAGTTTAAGGTCATATCCAGGACGGGAAATATAGGAACCGTCACTAGTACGAGGTGCCTGCAATAAGTTTCCAGACTTTTTTCATATGGCGCTCTTAATGATAGTACACACATGAAACTCCAGTCCCCGTCGAAGTAATCTCCTTTGGCTGCAATGCCCTTTTTTACCGTTCCAACAACTTCTGGAAGATCCTACGGAAGTCCTCTTGTGTCAGCGTGTCAATGACCCTCATCACAGCCTCTTTCATCTCGTCAATTGTCTCATAACGATAACCTCTAAGGTTTTCCTTGAGTTTAGGGAATAACCAAAATTCACAGGGAGCAAGATATGGACTTAGAAATCTGAATTAATCAGCTCGACCATCCCCCTGCTGTCATGACAACGTCTTTCTTTCTGATCTTCTCTGAGCACTCTTTGGACAAACATCGTGCAAATCTTCTGTATCTTCAGTTCCTCGCGAATAATTGTGCGTACAGTTCCCACTCTAAGATCAAAATGTGCACTTATTATCTCTATAGATACACGGCGGTCCTTATCCATGAAATTCTTTATTTGGCCAATCAACTCTGGTGTTCTGACTTTCTTTACTTCTCCCACACATCTCATAATCCCTCACAGACTTCCTGCCTTCCTTAAATTTCTTATGCCATTTCAAAACTAATGTTCGATTCATGCAAGATCGTCCAAAAGCAGTCTGAAGCATCCCATACGTTTCTGTAGCATTTTTTTCCCAAGTTTAAAAAAAGGATGTTATTGCATATCGTTCTTCTAAAGTGTTCTCACGTCCAGACTGCATTTTTGAAATTCACCATCTATGACAATCAGGCTTTAGTATGGAAAAGTGCGCACTATTAGTTGTAAGAAAGGGAAAACTGGAGACAACAGAGGGCATGGAACTACCAACCAAATGATTATGCAGATCAATCCGGCTTTAGTAGGGTGTTTTCCAATTCCCGCTGTAGCTGTTCACTTGAACCTGGAATCATAAATATTGGTCATACATATTATAAGATGTATAGCAATAACACGCTGAATTTTTAAAAGTCTACAACTATTTTAAATGCCTGTAAAAATTAAATGTAGAAACTTATGAAAGGCATCTCGTACAAACGTGTGTGACACTATATTTCAGCGCCACGGTTTCTAACACACTCTACAGCATGGCTGAGTGGTGATTTGGCCATGAGCGTAGAGATACAAAGAAATACACTCCCAGAATTCCCTTCTAGATCGACCTCTTTTTGCCCAGACTGTCATGAGGTGAGCACGCATATTTCTGTCTCTCCCTAAATGGGTGGGGGAGCACCCCTCCCTCAATACTACTTAGGGTAGGTTAGTTAGTTTTGAAGAGCCTATTGTAAAAATTAATTATAATTTGTATATTGTATTGTAATATATTTTTTTGTAAAATCAATAGTTAAGATTATACAATATATATTACAATTGTGTCGCGTGTCGTTTTTTTTTGTGTCTGCCATAAATGCCTTCATTGAAGAACAAGGCGGCCATGAGAAAAAAGGAAGATTCCAACACGGATGCCACCAAAGGTCAAGACGTTTCCTGGGAGAAGAAGGAGCTATACAGCCACATCCAACATCTCAGGTATGCTTTTCTTCTTACATACCTTTAAAAATAGTGCACGGCATAAGCAAAAATAATAGCCACCGACGTCTCGATACGTTTTTTTGTTGATGTTTCCAGAATGTACCGATTATTAGATATCGTTGAATATTGGTTATTCCCCGGGGAGCTGGTTGTGTTCCCAAGACGTTCCTAAACCAAGTAACCCCCCCCCTCCCGGGGGAAGCGATAGTACCGTACGTGTTGCTTTTTTAAAATGGTTTTTAGCACATGTGACGCAACATCGAAGCACCCCCCCTTTTTTTTTACTTCTCTTATTCATTGTTTTAGTTCGTATACTTCGTTTCTGCATTTATAAATCCAATTCATTTAAAGGGTGGAAACGTGCTTCAACAATAATGTGAATTTTGTGGGGATGAAGTCCTTTACCACCCCGACACGTACCAGGATGGGCAGTGTTGGCTTACACCTTCCACATCGCCCAGTTTCGTTTCATATGAAAAAAAAGTAAGTTTATGACCACTTGAAATTGTTCTCCGTGCCTCATAAGTTCCGAAATATTCGCAACGAGAGACGGCAAGATAAGCCAAATTTAAAAGTTCTTTTTCAGGGTTGTGCGTAAAGCCATGCGGAGAGAGGCAGTCCTACAACCATCTCCCCATAAACATATGAATTCCATATAGTTACATATGGTCCAAATTTATTACTATATTAATTCCGCGTTAATCAGGGCTTGTTTCCATGAGGATTTTTCCCGTTTAAATATTAATTATAGAAAATAAATGTTAAAATTATATATTTTTAAAATGTTTTTATTTGAATCCTTTGAAATGAGTAATTTGTATATTTATTTGTTTATTTATTTGTTTATTTATTTATTTGCAGACTGTTATCCTTATCTTCATTGTTTGTGTTGCTGTTGTTGTTGTGGTCGTTGTTTCACCACGTTTAGGCCAACTATTCCTCTAACCTTGATCGCCCTTCGGGGCCCATGGCGCAGTAGATAAAAGCGTTGAATCTCTGAGGTTCCAGGTGAACATTGTCTGAAGATAGCGGTTTCAATCCTAACCAAAGCAGGCCAGACGATGAGTTAGCCGAAACATGGCAAGACAACAAGTATGGACGACAGTAATCACTGAGAATACAGTTAAAGAGACTCGACATTCATATCCCGTCGCTAAGAACACTAATAAATAAATAAATAAATAAATGCTTAAAATATTCCCCACTTTTGGGGATAAAAAAAAAACAAATTTTATTTGTTCTAATTAGTTGTAATTTACAATTAACTTACCGAGAGATGCATCTATTACCACGTTTATGTCTATAATTCTCGCCCTTTCGCTCACTGTATAATTGCTTGAACTACACCTGCCTTTATTTATTATTAGCATTTTTTTTTACATAAGGGAATCATCATTTATCAAGGCTTGAAGGCCACAAGATTTGCGCGATGTTTGTCTCAAGGGTGGGCAGAGAAGATCAGAAAGAAAATCGTTGTCATGACAATAGGAGGATAATCGAGCTGATCAATTTAGATCCCACAGTCTTGAATGATGTGTTAGACCTGCGATAAAAACTGGATCTATTGCTATGACCCAGAGACGAAGAGGCAGAGTTTCCAGTGAAAGGATACTGGCTCCCCCAGGCCCAAGAAGGCCAGACTGCTCAGAAACTTTTAATGATCCCTTATTTTGACAGCACGGGCATGATCTACATACACTGGCTTCCCACTGGACAGGCGGTCAACAAGGAAAACTATAGGTTTTAAGAGAGTTCAGGGAAATGGCCCGTCGGAAGAGACTACCACTTTTCACATCGGTTCAGTGGCATTCTCACCAGGACAATGCACCAGTCCACAACTCCATCTTTGTCACAGACTATTTGACCAAGATGGGCATCAAGACAGTTCCTCACTCTCCCTTGAGTTCAGACTTTGCTCCCGATGACTTTTTGTTATTACTTAAGCTCAAGGAAAGCCTTAGAGGCTGCCGTTATGAGACAATTGAAGAGATGAAAAAGGCTGTGATGAGGGTCA
This sequence comes from Euprymna scolopes, assembly GCF_053919585.1. Lineage (NCBI taxonomy): Eukaryota > Metazoa > Mollusca > Cephalopoda > Sepiida > Sepiolidae > Euprymna > Euprymna scolopes. The sequence goes on along the minus strand of NC_136520.1, from coordinate 57,261,589 downwards.
TTGCAATCTGGCCCCTGTCACAGTACCCCCTGTCGCAATGTGCTTGTAATGAAAAAAAAAATGGAAAATAAAACTTTTTTCCCTGTCTGACCTCCTGTCCGTTACAAATCTGGCCCCTGTCACAGTATCCCCGTACGCAATATTCCTTGTTTACTTGCTGGGAACAAAAATGAAGAAAAAAAAAAACTTTTTCCGCATATTTTGTCAGTTAATGTTTAGGTCATGCGTATTTTAGCAGAGTTTGATAAACGTATATATCATATATACACTCAGATTACAGTGACGTCAACAAGTTTTCGTCCTCGTAGATAAATCAACTGAATGCTTCGAAGGAAAAGACGTCTAAAAGCTGCAGCACTTATTTGTTCTGATTCAGTTTCTAAATATTCCATATGCATTTTTTTTTTTACGGATCTGAAACCAGATCGAATAAAACAAAAATTCGATTCGTAGATTGCATAAGTCAGGAAATAATATACATAAGAAATGAAATAAAACCATTCACATATTTGAAACACGGCTGGTCAATCCATACTAAGGTTTTTCAACAGGGTCTATAGGATATTTTCAAAGGACATAAGGCCAACATTGAAAAAAAAAAAAAAAAAAAAAAAAGAATGGGTTATCCTTACGACTGCCGTTTCCACTTCACTTCTGGATGCTCCTTTGCTTAACCAATGAGCTGAGTGCCCCCTGGCTGTCATAAAGAACCCACTGCTTATCACAAATCACAACCCGGTCGAAAAACGGGCCGTTCTAGTTGAGCAAAAGAAAGGAAGACGACACTTCATAACGGCGTTTCTTTTGGTTGTCGTTCAATCCGTGAGACACCTATTTATCACGTTTTTTGTCTTTCCAATCTCTCTCACATGGTTGGAAATCGTCGTATACGTTACGTCTAATTCAGAATCAAGTTCTCAAACAGTTGTGAAAGGATTGGATTCGACTAAGGCTATTAACTGGTCGTTGTCAACATCCGATAGCCGACCACTGCGCTCATCATCTTCAAGACTCTTGTTGCTGTCACTAAATTTCTTAAACCATCATTGTGCTGTGCGTACAGTAGTGGTTTCTGTGCCAAACTCTTCGTTCATATCACAAGCTGTTTCAGCAGCTTTTCGGCCTAGCTTGAATTGAAATAAGAAAATTATGCGAATTTATTTTTTTTTCCATCTTGTATTCAACGTTCTGAAAAGAGAAAACAATTGTCTTAAAACGATTGTAATTTAAACGATTAGATAGAGTGAAAACCGCTCTTTAAAATGACATATAAAGTAAAGGTATTATAACGAAAACTCATTTGAAAGTACGTTATTTGAAATCAACATTAAAAATTCCGCAAGAACTTTCTTCTCAACCTAATAGATATCGGACTAATTGCTCAACTAAAATGTATCTACGTATTGAGCACTGTTGAAATAAATACTGACAAAAATATATACGTAATGTATTATAGGAACGTACACCGTCCGTAAAAAGCTACCGAAAAAAACTATGCTTCGCCATTGTCAAAACTGTTTTTGATGTAAAATATTTTTTTAAAGTTATAAACTTTCCAGCTTGAGACGTTCTCTTTCTTTGTTTTGTTTTCTTTCTTTAACGTCATTCACAGAGACATTATAGGAATGTTGTTGCGAACACCGTCATTTATTTATTACTAGTTATAACAATTAGTTACGCGACGTGATTTTGTTTTTGTGTTTTATTCATGTAGAAAAAAATACACGAGTTAAGCTGTTGTTTCTGGTTTTATGCTGTTGCCCTCCCAGTTAGGAATGTCCCAGCCGGTGTGTCTCGTACACGAGGCGAATACAGGATATTTAATAAACAACAAATGGCTACCCGAACGAATTTTGCCCCGACATGTTTGTTTATACGTTAGACAGATTGGTTATTGATGGCGTCCGGTGATCGCCAGCTTAATCACCTTGATGAGCCAACCAGATCGCAGCAGGAAGTCACTAATATCAACCGCTCTCACAAATCATTTAGTATAATTTAGAAATATAAAAACATTCACAGTGATATATATATATATATATATATATATATATATATATATATATATATATATATATATATATTTAAATAAGGGACAACAATGTGTATTTGTTAACAT
>NC_136520.1:57251970-57256970 GCF_053919585.1 Euprymna scolopes | reverse complement strand
TCTAATAATTTGTTTATAAATCTCTTAATATTTTACTACAGAGCCGTTATTATTTCCTTGATTACATTACCATATAAAACACATGTTAAATGTGCAGAAATTTTCGTATACACTTGTGAGGGATGATCTATTGATTTTAGTTTTACTGGTTCTTAAAAAATCAATAAATATTTAATATTTTTATATGGAAGATTTTGCAATGGAAGCAATGGAAGATTTTGCTTTAACCAAAATCAAATAAAAAAGACAATTAAAAGAATCTTGGCATCGGAAAAGACGCACAATTTTATCGAGTCCCATACCAATTCCGATACCCCCAAATGTAAATAGTTTTGCGATTCCCAATTCCGATTTCGATTAATCGTCCCAACACTAATATATATATATATATATATATATATATATATATATATATATATATATATATATATAGTACCTATTTACTATGCCTCCCCACGGGACAGAGTTAGACACCAGGGTCGTTTTTTAACGTGGAGAAAAGGTACAAAAATAAAAATTGTCTCAGTCGTGAAGGATTTCTCCTCCACCGAAAGAGAACAAGAAATAGAAGTGCAGCATCTGAAGAACAGATGGTATTTATTTGCTCCCCCACCGAGCAAATTAGGCACAAGGCCGAGCTTTAATGTGAGGAGTGAAGGGGAAATGGGGACCAACTCCCCGGGGAGTAGGGGAGCCGGATAGTGACAATTGGTATGAAAGGTTGCCCCTACATTGACCAAGGTCTTATATGTGGGGTTTCCCCCACATATGGTCTTTGCTTGCAGTATCTGCCGGAACAGATTGTATGTATTTGCTCCCCCACCAAGCAAATTAGGCACAAGGCCGATTTTTAATGTGAGGAGTGAAGGGAGGGGGAAGGGAAAAAGGGGACCAGCTCCCGAGAGGTGGGAAATGGGAGCTGGTTAATGGTCAGGCATGTGGGGTTGCCCCCACATCTGGTCTTTGCTAGTCATAGCTAGTCATAGCTTGCAGTATCTGCCGGAACAGATGGTATTTATTTGCTCCCCCACTGAGCAAATTAGGCACAAGGCCGTTTTTAATGTGAGGTAAAAACCAGCTCCCCTAAAAGTAGGCAAAAAGGGGGCACTCTGGTTACCAAAAATAATAATTGTCCCAGTATAGAGGGTTTCCCCTCCATTGACTGGTACAAATTATCTTAAGTGCAGCATCTGCCAGAACAGATGGTATTTATTTGCTCCCCCACTGAGCAAATTAGGCACAAGGCCGTTTTTAATGTGAGGTAAAAACCAGCTCCCCTAAAAGGGGGCACTCTGGTTACCAAAAATAATAATTGTCTCAGTATAGAGGGTTTCCCCTCCATTGACTGGTACAAATTATCTTAAGTGCAGTATCTGCCGGAACAGATGGTATTTATTTGCTCCCCCACTGAGCAAATTAGGCACAAGGCCGTTTTTAATGTGAGGTAAAAACCAGCTCCCCTAAAAGGGGTCACTCTGGTTACCAAAAATAATAATTGTCCCAGTATAGAGGGTTTCCCCTCCATTGACTGGTACAAATTATCTTAAGTGTAGTATCTGCCGGAACAGATGGTATTTATTTGCTCCCCCACCGAGCAAATTAGGCACAAGGCCAATTTTTAATGTGAGGAGTGAAGGGAGGGGGAAGGGAAAGGGGGGACCAGCTCCCGAGAGGTGGGAAATGGGAGCTGGTTAAAGGTCAGGCATGTGGGGTTGCCCCCACATCTGGTCTTTGCTAGTCATAGCTTGCAGTATCTGCCGGAACAGATACTACACTTTGATCCCGGCCCGAAGGCCAAGAATATATATGGCGATTAAGCTACACAGAATATTCCGCGTTTCATGAATCATAGCGTGGATGAAACGCGGAATATTCTGTGTAGCTTACCCCAAATGTAAATAGTTTTGCGATTCCCAATTCCGATTTCGATTAATCGTCCCAACACTAATATATATATATATATATATATATATATATATATATATATATATATATATATATATAGTAAGTTACAAAATATATATGGCGATTAAGCTACACAGAATATTCCGCGTTTCATGAATCCTAGCGTGGATGAATCGCGGAATATTCTGTGTAGCTTAATTGCCATATACATTTTATCACTTACTACCTAGCTCTACCTACGTATTGAGCACTTTTGAAGTAAATACTTAAAGTTTACGCATAAATTTATACTTTCGTATATTAATTTATGTGATTAAATGAAGTAGATATATATATATATATATGTGTGTGTGTGTGTATAGTTCTGTGTGTATGTGTATTCATGTACATATATGTATAGTAAATAAGAAGTTCAGTCTCGAAACGCAAAGGATACCCTCTGTAGGGGCAGCTGCGCGTGTAATTGTGAGGCAAGGGTTGCGCAATCACTAACCACACCTCTCCTTAATCGGTACTGTTTGAGTCTAGTAGCAAGGAGAAGTCCAGGACATCTGGAAACAATGCCGAGCTAAGCGGAGAGCACATATAGCACCTGAAAGTTCTAAATGGTCACCCATTTAGTACTAAATAGGTTCAACGTTGCTTAACTTCGGTGATCCAACGGGAACAGGTGTGTCAATGTGATTACATGAAAAATAAGAAGTAAGCAAAATTAATACAGATTAATTTAAATATATTCGAAGGGTTCCAAAGGAAATAAACTAAGATTTATGTACGATCGTTCCAAAGCCTATATCAACTTTACGTGTATATAATCCCATTCATCAATAAATACTTTCTAATTTGCATATTTTTAATTGTGCTGCTGTCGTTTTCTATATGTTAATCCACTGGAACTCTATTGTTTATAAAATAGTGCTATAGATGTAGAAATGCATTACAGTATAAATTCATTTGTTTATACAAGCATTATTCGCTACATATGTGCATACATGTATCAGCTACGATAATTGTATGCACATATATACAAAATTCTGCTTCAAGGGTCATACTGGAAACTGAACGCTTCAGCTTTTAAAACAACCTGATATAGTTTGATTTCGTATGCATATATATATATATATATATATATATATATATATATATATATATATATATATATATACACTCGTGTGCAAAAAATGTCCAAACAAATTTATTTTATACATTTTATTGCACTAAAAGCTATATTGAACAAAGAACAATTGAACAAGGAAATTTAAACGAGACTAATAACACAGAACAAGACATTTACTTTAATAAATGCTTAGGATATAATCGCATTCCCTTTTGCTTTCTTTAAAAGATCAATCCTTTTAGACATGCTCTCAACTAAAGTGGAACACTGGGAAGAGGAGATTCTATTCCATTTGTTTTGCACAGCCTACCACAGTTTGTCATTGTTCGAAAAAGTTCATCCGGCCAATGCACGAGATATTATGGACCAAATATTCTCGATTGGGTTTAAATCGGGAGTTTGACCTGGCCAAAATATCACATCAATTTGTTTTTATGTAAATATAGTAATATCTTGCTACGATGTGCAGACCGAGTTACGTTATATATAGGATGTAGGTATTTAATAAATATTTTTAGTAATAATTATGTCAGCTCCTTTAAGAACTCGTTTCTTATTGTTGAGCGTTTTACAGTTGAAATGAAAATCGGTCACTTAAGCTCTCATTCGAAGATCATAATGTTATAATCATTAGTGCAATCTGATCGGACGTCCTGATATTAAAAAATAAATGTTTACATTTCAACGACATTTCCCGCAGTTGGCTCTGTGGGTATGTTTCTTGCTAATGGAGTAAGAGATGGCTTCGTGACCAGGGTCGAATCTCCCGACCGGCGGTAATCGTGACCACCCCGATGATTCCCGAAACGATGAAGCACTAGCTATTTAAAAATTATTATATTGATAATTATATATATATGTATATATATATATATATATATATATATAAGTGAACGTGTCTATTTAAAAATTATTATAGTAATAATCATATATATATATATATATATATATATAAAAGCGAAAATGTGTGTATGTTTGTTTGTGTGTATGTATGTTTGTGTGTCTGCTAAAAACTTTTGACAGATACAACAAAAATTCACAAACTTGGTCTCATATGAAAGCCCCACCTTCCGGACGACAAATATCGAAAAATTGGCCCGAAGTGACCCTCAGAAGTGCGTCAACTGATCGATTTTCTGCAGGGGGGCCCAAAAAAGTGACATTTTAATGTTAAACATTACATATTTTTAAATCGCATTTATAACTGCCCCAAAAAATACGGCCGCCAAGTCTTCTACATAAAGTATACACGCGGCCGTTTATTTTGGGTCAACTTGTATTTAAAACCCGCTGAGTCATGTCACGTGATCTTGACGTCAGCAACCTCTAATGGCGGTCTTAATTTACAATTTAAAAATGTTGTTATCGGTAAAAAAAATTAATTAAAGCTAAACTATGAACTTCTACGCTATGGCAACGTTACTAAAGTTATTACCACATTCAAAATAGTTAGACTCGATAGTTAAACGAAAAATAATAAGCCAAACATGTGAAGTAAAAAAAAAAAAATTCGCTTACAAAAAAGATTAACGAACGAAGTTTTTAAAAATAAAAACAGCCAGACGCCATTTTCCAGTCTTTAGAGTAAGGCAGACGAAGTGAGAGAGAGAGAGAGAGAGAGAGAGTGAGAGAGAGAGAGAGAGAGAGAGATGTCTAGACAGATTCGACAGGGGGGGAGGGTCAACAACGCATGCGTCAGATGACGTCATGACGTCGTGACCTGATTTACTTTAAATAGTTTATAAACCGAACAAACTTTATATACGCCGCTTTAGTGTAGGTAGTTAAGGGTTGGTTCATTATTTAAACGTTTTGTGTTCGAATTGTGGTGTGAGATGTCTTTTTTTTTCTGAGCACGTCCCTGTTATTTGTTGCAATCAAGTGATGTGTTTTGAAGGTGCTGGCAATAATGCTTTTATCATAACTTGGATCGGTTAAGAGTATAAATTGTACAGCGGCGCATCTCTGATCTGGCTCG
>NC_136520.1:57214470-57244470 GCF_053919585.1 Euprymna scolopes | reverse complement strand
TAATGATTATGACATCATGATAATCGCATGTAGCTTAAGTGAATGACTTTTAACTTCAACTTAGAGTGCTCAACAATAAGTACTGAGTTCTTAAAGGGGCAGACATAATTATTACTGTAATTATTTTTTAATATATATACGGCATAATCGCGTTGGCACACCGGTTTTCATCAGATCACCGAAGTTAAGTAACGTTGAGCCTGGTTAGTACTAGATGGGTGACCATTTGGAAATTCTAGGCGCTGTATGTGCTCTCCGTTTATCTCGGCATTTGTTTCCAGTCGACCTGTACTTCACTTGCCACTGGTATTTAACAATATCGTCTCAGGAGAGGTGTGGTTGGAGATTGCACACCTCCTGCCACAAATATTTCACGCGCAGGCAACCCTTCGTTGGTATCCATAGTCTGTCCAAGACTGATGGAGCCTGCTTGTATGTATATATATATATATATATATATATATATATATATATATATATATATATATATATATATATATATATATATATATATAAATTAAAGGAGATTAGAACAATAGTCTAAAGAGCAGAGTGTATTTTAATGTAATAGTGAAATTACTAGTTTAATTAAAATACAGGAAAGAAAAAGTGCTCGTTGTAATTTAGATATATAATAAGCTCGTTGTAATTTAGTTAAAATACAATCATATTACTAAATATATATATATATATATATATATATATATATATATATATATATATATATATATATATATATATATATCACACACACAGGCACAAACATATGCAAATGGACCAACACAAACGTATGTCTAAATGTGGCCCGGAAGATTCGTCTACGGAATATTCGGCCATTTTTGATGGATAAGAAAAATTGTGTCATTATTGTATAAATATGGATAATAAAACACATTTTATCACCGTTTTTGATGGATGCATTCTATTTAAAAGAAATTAAACTCCCTTATAATATTAAAAAAAAGTTTTTACTTATTTACTGTTGTTTTAAAACAAACAAAATCAATTTTTGTAAGTATCCGTTAGCTATATACGTTTTTAGTGTTTTAACTCATTTCAAAGTGTTTATTCAGTTAAAAAGCTTGTGTATATCACTCCACAATACGAAAGTGCCCTCACCTAAATTGATCAAGTAGGAATTATTTTTACACTAAGAAATTCACATTTTATGATGTTTTACTCAGCCATAATCTCCATGTATAATATTTTGATTGCAGAAATATCCCTCTGGACCAAAGTACCGTAGGTTTGCAACAGCAGATGCCACATTTTCCCCCTAAATATTAAGGCCTCCTACCGCGCCCAGGCAAGACCGAGAGGAAATATACACATTCTACAGATATTGTGTTTGCACCATTCCTAACTGGATCATAAAGCGTTGCCTTAAGGAGAAATGCTTCCCAACACCCTGGAAAACCTCATCAGTATACCCTGTATTTAAGAATTCAGGTTATAAATCATCTCTCTCTCAGTACAGACCAATGAGTCTCCTGTGTGTCTTGAGTAAGCTGCTGGACTCCATATTAAATAGAGAAGTAGTCAACTACCTCAGCAGAAATAACCTTCTTAGTGACATACAATATGGTTTCCGTTCTGCTAGATCTACAGCAGATGTGCTAACGTTTATATCTTATAGGATTAGTGAATCTCTCGACAAAGGCTTCATTTCTAGGGCAATTGCTCTTGACATATCAAAGGCCTTCGATAAGCTATGGCATAAAGGTTTACTTCACAAGATTTTCAGCTACGGTATAACTGGAAATGTTTTCTCTATAATTAAATAATTTCTCTCTGATAGGCTCATAAGAGTAGTGATTGATGGACAGAAATCAGAGTCCCACAGTATTAATGCTGGAGTCCCTCAGGGATCCATCCTGGACCCAACTCTCTTCCTGATCTACATCAATTATCTCCCAAAACACATACTTAAATCATTCGTTGACATCTATGCTGATTACACGATCATCTATGGCAGTACATTAAAGGCCGTAAATGACAAAGTTCTCTTTGATACTCTCTCCTCTGATCTTGAGCGCGTGGTAAAATGGGAGAAGATGTGGCTGGTTACTTTTAATGCATCTAAAACCAAGCTCCTATCTTTACATCATTAACGCTCTGATCCCCATCTGGCATCAATTGAAATGGATGACTCTCGTCTTGGTGAGGCTCGATATTTTGACAAGCTTCTGGGTTTGACCTTTACTCTAGATCTGAAGTCTGTTGCCAATGTCGCTGGGAAAATGGTAGGATCCTTCTACCGCTCCAGAAGATATCTCACTGCTGATGCAATTCTCTATTTATATAAAAGCCAAGTATGTCCAAGGATGGAGTACTACTGCCACATCTGGGCAGGTGCTGCTGAAAACAGCCTATCCTGTTTTGACAGAGTACAAAATAGACTTCGGGGCTTAGTGTGGGGTGCCTTTTTCTCTTCCCTGTAACCTCTCTCCCACAGAAGAGACGTTGCGAGCCTGTCTTTGTTTTATCGTTATTTCCATGGCAAATGCTCGTCTGAGCTCCAATCTCTGTCCCCCCCCCTTCGCCAATCTTTCGTGATAGATACATGTCAAGCTGAAACCACTGTCAATAATTTCCCCCACTCTATATCTGTGCCAAAATCAAAACGTAGATTCCATGAACAAAGCTTCTTTCTTAGAAGTGCACGTCTGTGGAACACTTTTTCGTTTGCCTGTATCTCACCTGACTACAACTTGGATATCTTCAAGTCCAACATAAACAAATTCCTGATGAACCGCCCCCTTAAGTAAGACATTTTATCAAATCTCCAATACTAACGATTACTAGGATACTATCCCATTAATTACTGTACATGTGATAACAATTACCCCGGAGTGGCTTCCGGGCCTTGATAAGTGGTGACCAGCATATAAAAAAAAAAACAGAATATAATCTTTCCATTTAACGATTAAAAAATAATAAATTCTCCCTTTTCAAATTCTACCCATTCTCATTGGTTGAGAGCTTACAATTAGCTTATTCCAGGATCTACTCCCTTCTACATAAACGAACGCCCAGAAATTTTCAAATATGGCGGTACTCTTTACAAAAGGCAATCATTTTTAAAAATAAACCGAATACAGACATAATAACTGCTCATAAACAGAAAATTAAACACTGATAACTTTAATCTTACCTATGCACACATTAACAACACGCTATTACCCCTCCCCCAAAAGACGAACTGTGAAAAATATGTACGGGTACCATTGTTTAATTTTCGATTTCGGAGCGGTTTAACGAATCTTACATGATGCTATTTTTTGTTTTCTTAACTTTGTTTTATAACGGGGAGTTTTCAAAATCATTTTTTACATTTACTTTTACTGTGGGCGATTAAAATTACTTACATATTTTCCTACGATTAGCTAGATTTCAATTATGTTACTTATCTTGTATGCATAGGTTTTCGACTATTAGAGATAGAGCGAGCGAGAGAGATTGAGAGAGTTGGAAAATATATACAGAGAGAGAGAGAGAGAGAGAAAGAGAGAGAGAAAGAGAAAGAAATAAGCGAGCGAGATACAAAGAGAGAGAGATAAAGAGACCATCAAAGAGAGAAAAAGAGAGGGAGAGAGAGAGAGAGAGAGAGAGAGGGGGGGATAAAACGGGTATAGATATTGTTCGCCGGGTAATTTTTATGCAGAAGAAACAAAGCATTTAACGTCGTCAACATTATCAACAACAGTTTTTATTTCCTCTGTCTGTCTGTCTGTCTGTCTGTCTGTCTGTCTCTCTCTCTCTCTCTCTCTCTCTCTCTCTCTCTATATATATATATATATATATATATATATATATATATATATATATATTCTTCCCAGCTCTCTCTTTCCCTCTGTAAATATTCTTCCTAACTCTATCTCCCCTCCCACCTCTCTCTCTCGCTCGCTTTTAAGGTTTTCTTTTTGTCGAAATAAAAAACAAGCATTCTATGGCGTTAACTTTATCTACACAAGTTTTTATTTCCTCTCTCTCTCTTTTTTTTTCTCTCTCTCTCTCTTTCTCTCTCTCTCGCTCGCTATATGCATATTTTTCTGACGAAATAAAAACACATTTTACGGCGTCAACACTACCTACAACAGTTTTATTTTCTCTCTCTTTGTCTCTCTCTCTCTCTTTCTTTCTTTCTCTCTCTCTCTCTCGATCGCTTTTTACATTTCTTTTTCTGCTGGAATAAATAAAACAAACAATTTATGGCGTCAACATTATCTACAACAGTTTTTTTTTTAAATCTCCCCTCTCTCTTTCTCACTCTTTCTCCCCTCCTTCTGTATATATTCTTTCCAACGCTCCTTCTCTCTCCCACTCTCTTCCTTACTCTCTCACTTGCTCTTTTCTCACTCCGAAATATAAGTGTTCGTGTGTTCGTTTTACATGCGCGTTGCTACAATAATTTACTATCACAAAAGCAAAAAAAAAAAAATCATCTACTTACTTTTCCTTCCGCCTTTACTTACTTATTCACAGATTGTCATGAAACAACAACTATAAGAGATGGAGATAACAGTCCGAAAAAAAATACACAAACTATTTTCTTTATTAATGACTTATAGATTTTTTTCTATAATAAAAACAACAGTTTGTCACACTAATTCCTTCTTAAAAAAATGAATTTTGTATTTTTTTTATTACACAAACTGAGCCACGGCAACACGGGAACGTCTAGTTTATAAAGAAGGGGGGACAATGCAATTCGAACTATGAAGATCAAAATGACACAGACATTGGATACAATGTCCTATTGAAATCTCTAAAAATTGTAAAAAAATCTGTGAAACTAAACATATTTATCGAGGCTTCCAAGATGCAATCGGACAGTTTTTTTTCTTTTCACGTAACACTCGATATTACTTGTTTTTTTTAACTGAAAAATGCTTTGAAATCATTTAAAACACCGAAAACGTATCTAGCTAGGTAGAAAGCAACATTTAGAAAAATCAATTTTGTTTATTATATTTTCAGCTCAAACAAGGCACAGTGCCACTTTGATGTAGGGGGCTACTATCAGGGACATATTTTGCAAGGATACTATGTAGGGAGTGTAGCAGCGAGATGTGCATTCACATTACGCTTGAACTTCTGCATGTCAGTACAATTAGTGAAACAGGAACCCGGAAGGGACGTCCAAAATCTAGCAGTTCTAGGAAAGAAACTATTAGAGTAGAAGACTTTCTTACGTCTACAGAGCTCTACTTTGTAGATGTATGACTTTGCTGCTTTTCGGGTTTGTCGGGTTATTTACGTCGAGAGGGTAAAAGGGCTTGTAGTTTGTCGGAGCATCCACCATTAAAATACTTGTAAAACAGGAAGAGAGATGCAACATTTCGTCCCATAGGACAGAGACTGAAGCCTAGATAACAGTTCAGGACCTATCAGGTTGACGATTCTCGTATGAGCCCTGGCCAGAAGTGAAAGACTAGTAGCAGATGTGACAACAATGTGACATACATGAGCGAATGGTACCCTTATATATGTACAGGGTACTTTCAGATGTAAGTAACTTTCCAGCACGGTAGAGAGAGAGAGAGAGAGAGAGGGAGAGAGAGAGAGAGAGAGAGCTCACTTTCTTGCAGCAGCCTTGATAATGCTCTCGATGTATCTGTCCCAACTCATTTTCTCCCAGTACGTTAATCCGCTTTTCGGGTAATGTATCCATAGCAATTGGTGGTGGAGAAGGTTTCTTGTAATTATTGAAAGAAATAAGCTTACTCCCTGCCATTCATTTTGTTCCCATTCCACTACAGATTAGACGTCTTCCATTGCCTTAGATATGTATTCATTCGTTTTGTCCTCGTGCCTGTTATAGAGCATGGCGTCATCAGCAAATTTACCTATCTCAGAGACAATTTTATCTGGAAGGTCATTTATCTTCTATTCTCTTCTTTCTTCTTCTATTCTATCTTATTCTATATAAATAAAATGAACTCATTTTTTCCCGTCTGATTTTGACATTAATAGGATTAAAAATCAAGATATTTCATGCAAATATAATATGCACAAACGGCAGAACAATATCTGAGGTGTGTTATAGGCTTATTATTTCTCAAATTCCTCGATAACCTTAGATTTCTATACTTTTTCTGCTGAGAAGTCACGGCCAAAATCGGTTAAGATCAATGGAAGTGGTAAAATATTTTCTCTCTAATAAATTCCTCCCCCTGCCACCACTTAACACCGTTTGGGGATCGTTCACAAGGAACAGTTGAGAAGAGAACACCGGTTTGGCTTCGTAGTTCTTTCATGTGAAGTTATTTAAAATCACTAAACTAAGCTGCAGTGCTCTGTGGCGTAGTGGTTTACGTGCTGGACAATTCACATTATATTTTCACGTTCGCGCCGACCTACCGTAGTCGTTTTTTTTTTTTTTCCTAAACAACTGGAATGGACTTTTCTTGGTGGCCGAACTGTTAACGTTGAAGATGTTTTTTTTTTCACACTTTATTTTCCTACTTTTACTCATGACTCCGGGTTTGATCCTTCCTACTTACCTACCATAACATTTTTTTAAAACTCCCCCCCCGTCCCGGAAACAAACACTCGGGCAACGCCGGGTACCCCCGCTAGTGAATAATAAAAGTCCAAGGATTTACTACTGAAGTACACCCACATTTATATCATATTGTTTAGGTGTACGACCATCAAGAACAACCTGGATTCTTCTCTTATTTAAGAAGGATTTAATTATGTTATATCTTCATCCAGTGATACCATATGATCTGATTTTCCTGAGAAGACCATCATGCCATACGCTGTAAAAGTCTTAGATATAGTCTACTGCCCTCCCCTACTTGTTCCAATGTATGGTATGTACGTTCAGAGATTGCAGTTAGGATATCTGCTGAAGAACGGGTTGGCCTAAATCCATATCGTTGGTCAGTCAGAAGTTTAGCAATGGTAAGGTGATGGACTAGAGCTTGATTAATTATGGACTCAAATATTTTGGCGAAAAGAGAGAGGAGGCTAATGAGTCGATAATTTAATGGGTCAGTTCTTTCGCCAGAATTTTTGTAAACTGATACTACAGAAGCAGTTTTCCAGCAGCCAGGAAAGCAAGATTCGTTAAGGTATTTGTTGTAAAGTTTGGAGAGGCCTGGAGCAACCTCAGCGGAGCAGTTTTTTTAATAGTATAGCGGGGATGAGATCCAGTCCACATGCTTTCGAGATGTGTAGGTTATTTTTTTTATTATATTATACACTTGAGAAGGGGTGATTTTCATATCATCTAGTGTGGTTTGTGTCCACAAAGGGAAATCAGAGAGGGGGTAATTTTCTGAATCCAATGTCGAGTTTGAAGCAAACCGATTGGTAAGCATGTTAGCCTGCTCGGTTGCTGTGCAAACAACCACATGATTGTTGGATAGTGGGGGAATTGTTGATTGCCCATTATTTCAAACAAGAATATAGATTTTCGAGAAATCACCAGTTGCTAATTTATGCGCTTCGATGTATTTTCTGGTGGTTCCGGTGTATTCTCTCTTAGCTGTCTCTATTTCTTTCTTAGAATTACTTCCAGCTTCTATAAACTTTTGACCCTTTGTACTGGACTTAGGTCGGATAAATCTGCGGTTCCATACTGCGCTTTATCTGCTTTAACACAACAGTAAATAAGTAAAAAGAACGGTGATGAAATCTATATTTATTCAGTAATGGCTCAGGTTTCTTATCTAACAAAAATGAACGAATCATCCGTGGCTTCCTTTCTAGGGCAATTGCTCTTGACATATAAAAGGTCTTCGACAAGGTATGGTATAAGGGTCTACTTCATAAGATTTCCAGCTACGGTATAACTGGAAATGTTTTCTCAATCATTAAATCATTTCTCTCTGATAGGCTCATAAGAGTAGTGGTAGATGGACAAAAATCGGAGGCCTGCAATATAAATGCTGGAGTCCCTCAGGGGTCAATCCTGGGCCCAACTCTCTTCCTGATCTACATCAATGACCTCCCTAAACACATACTTAAATCATTCGTTGACATCTATGCTGATGACACGACCATCTACGGCAACACATCAAAGGCTGTAAATGACAGAGTTCTCTCTGATTCTCTCTCCTCTTATCTCGAGCGCGTGGTTCAGTGGGGGAAGATGTGGCTGGTTACCTTTAATGCATCCAAAACCAAACTCCTATCCTTACATCATCAATGCTCTGATCCCAATCTGGCATCATTTGTGATGGATGGCTCTCGTCTGGGTGAGGCCTCGTGTTTTGACAAGCTTCTGGGTTTGACCTTTATTCCTGATCTGAAATGGAACACGTACATAAAGTCTGTTGCCAAGGTCGCTGGAAAGATGGCGGGATCCTTCTACTGCTCCAGAAGATATCTCACTACTTATGCAATTCTCTATCTATATAAAAGCCAAGTACGTCCAAGGATGGAATACTGTTGCCATATATGGGCAGGAGTTGTTAAAAACAGCCTATCCTGCCTTGACAGAGTACAAAATAGACTTCATGGCTTAGTGGAGGATGCCTTTTTCTCTTCCCTGCAACCTCTCTCCCACAGAAGAGACGTTGCGAGTCTATCTTTGTTTTATCGTTATTTCCATGGCAGGTGCTCGTCTGAACTTCAATCTCTGGCCCCCCCTCGCCAATCTTTCACGAAAAACACCCGTCTAGCTGAATCCACTGTGAAAAATTTCCCCCACTCTATATCTGTGGCTAAACCAAAACGCGGATTCCATGAACAAAGCTTCTTTCTTAGAACTGCACGCCTGTGGAACTCTGTTCCGTCTGTCTGCTTCCCACCGGACTACAACTTGGATGTGTTCAAGTCCAACGTTAACAAATCCCTAATGAACCGCCCCCTTAAGTAAACACTTCATCAAATCTCCACACTAACGTAATGTACTTGCAATAACCCTTATTCCTGAGTGGCTTCCGGGCCTTGATAAGTGGTGATCACTGTGTAAAAAAAAAAGCACCAAAATTGAAATTTGTCAGGTTTGCTTTTGCAGCCATCTTGAAAACTGGCAGCCATCTTGAATTTTCTTATGGCTAACGTTCTTTTCTTTAAATGTATGTTCTGAACATCATTTGGGCCAATTTTGGTTCTTTTTTCACTAAGTGAAAGATGCTTATAAAATATTGAGATAACTTGCTCCACTAGTAGTATTTGTTTACTTTACTAAGAAATTCACATTACGTAATGTTTTACTCAACTAATGTTGAAAGATTATTTTTAAATTTTGACCCACTTTTGACCCCTTCGAAACAATTTGAACCGGTTTAAGACGCATGAAAGAACGGCCCGTAAAAAAAAAATCAATCATTTGAGGCCTCTAGCACCACTCTGCGACTTTTAGTTCCGGAGGAGATAGAGTTTGAAGATATGGAGACAAACAGACAAACATCATTGTCGGCGGCTGATTTCTCGTATCCGAGAGTTTCAGTTTCCTCTTCCCTCAGTGTTTGGATCGCAGATGGCTTCTCAGACCAATCTGAGCATGGAATTTGCGTAGGCAGAGAAGGCAAGCAATGCTTGGCAGGGGGGCGGGGTTGTTGTTTTTGCTTGCCTGCCTTTGGATCTCTACCAGTCTTCTTCTTTCTGCTTCATATCCTTGTATGGTACCGTGTATGATCGATTAACGCCACAGGCACCGATCCAGAGCTGTTGTTTTCCAGATGTGAAGATCAAATCCGGAGATTTTTTTAGTTTGTCCTTGTATCGCTGTAGAGGGCGACCGATAGATCTATTTCCTGTGGCTAGCTCCGAGTACAGGGTTTGTCGAGGGAGCCTGTTTTCATCCACTCTGAGGATGTGCCCCAACCAACGGAGTCGGTGCCTTATGGTGGTGGCCTCAATACTGCAGATGTTTGCTCTCTCAAGAACGCTTGTGTTAGTTACATAGTCATACTATTTGATGTTCAGTATAGCTCGAATATTTCGTTGATAGAATTTTTCGAGTTTAATGAGATAACTTTGGTATATAGTCCATGTCTCACACCCATACAAAAGCGTAGATATAACAATCGTGTGGTATACCATGAGTTTAGTTTTTATTGATATACGTGTATTTTTGAAGACGTGCTTCGTCAGTTTACCGGAAGCTCTACAGACAAGGCCAATTCGGCTTTCTATTTCATTCTCAATGTAGCACTTTTTAGATATTATGCTACCGAGATATGGAAAGTGATCTACTTGCTCAAGAGAAGTGTCATTTATGTGAATACTTATGTCCTGTAAGATGGTGTTGAGTACTGGTTGTATTAACACTTTTGTCTTACCGATATTAACAGAGTCCGAAGCGGTGGTAGGCTACTTTGAAGTTTTTACGGATCTCTGGATGTCTTCCTTGGAATGGCAAATGACTAAGTTGTCATCTGCATATTGGAACTCTGTGATGTGTTGTAATTTCACAAGAGTTAGAGATTTTAGTCTAGCAGGCTTGAAAAGTCCTCCATCCTAACGGTACCTAATGTCCAACCCCGGGTTATTTGGGGAAAGTTCGTGCAACATTGCAGCAAGATATAAGGAAAAAGAGTAAGTGCACAGCATGTTTTAGTCCAGAGGTAACTGGAACTTTTTTGTTCTGTCATGCAGTGCCTGGATGCGTTCTATAAAGTGAATTGCGCAACCAAATTGCTTGAGAACTTTCCATATTGCGTCCCTTGGAATGCTATCGAATGCTTTTTGTAGGTAATAAAATACAAGAAAGAGGGGTTTCTGTTGTTCCCTGCTTTTCTTCTGCAGCTGTCTAGCACAGGAAATCAGAGAGGCACGGAAGCTGTAATGAGATTCTGGGAGGACTGATTCCGTGACTTGCAGCAAGCGATTCAGTAGTATGCGGGCAAAGATTTTTCCCATTATGGACAAAAGGTAATCTTTACGCACATACTTCTTAATCGCTTGCTGCAAGTCACGGAATTACCACATGATGTTCGGTCAGTCTTTTTGAAGATGGTTACTATTACTGCGTCTAGTGAAAGTGAATAGTTTTGTTTTCAGATGTTGTACACTATAGTGGATAAGTTCAGAAGGGATATTATCAGGCCTGGTGTCTTTATTTACTTTCATTTGCTCCATCGCAATTAGAAATTATGTAAAGGATGGTGGTGCATTCATCCATAATTGCGCTGGGTACTGTGGCACCATTTCGAGAAAGTCCTCATCTGCAGCAGATTCTGTATTGAATAGATTGGCAAAATGCTCCTTCCAGCATCCAGACATATAGCTGTTTATATATTAGTGGAAGATTTTGTTTTAAACAAAATCTATTAAAAAAGATAATTAAAGGAACCGTTTTTTGCATAAGAAAATAGGCACAAATTTTTCCGATCCCCCCCCCCAAATTTCCGCTTTTTTCTGATTCTTGATTCCGTACTGTCGTCGGGTTAGGGTTAGGGTTAGGGTTATTGTTTATTGATGATTGGCTTGTTTTTATTTTTTTTTAATTGTTAATTCTTTTTTTTAATAAAAAAAAAATTAAAGACAAGCCAATTATTAATAAACAATAACTCTACATCCGACAACAGTATGCTCAAAACTAGAAATGCTGTGCACGTCTTTAAATGCCCCATAGGAGAATGTGTCTCCAAAAATAACACGTACGTTGGCATAACTTGAACCAGCATCTCTCGTCGACTAACATGTCAACTATTTTCCCCTGAATAGCTCCGTTTATCAGAAACTCACAGCACACGACACCTCCAAAACCGAATTTTGAGACATACTAAAACAAAAAAAAACATTGCCATTTTAACTGTCTCACACTGTTATGTACGCCTCCCAATTATTGAAGCCTTGTTAATCCGTATTAAAAACCAATCATTTATTTCATTTGCAACTGAAATCAAAATTCACGAAACAAGTTCAAGGGTGCATAAGAACTTTCGTTGATTTGTAAAAAAATCTCGGTTGGGTCACGATGATTTACTGCATTAAAAAACTATACTTTAGTGGAATAAAGGCTTTAGTTTAATCGGTTAAATCATAGTTTAATGGGTTAAATCATAATTTAATGGGTTAAAGGCTATAGTTTAATGAGATAAAACCTATAGTTTAATGGGTTAAATACTGAAAATCATTCGAATTAACATCATTTTACTTCCAATCTTTCCCCATTTAAACATCACTTAGAACATCATTAGCCTTATCTCTCAGCAATACTATGATTGAACAATTTTGTTAACGCTATAAGAGTATTCACATTGAACAATAGTGTGAACACTGTGGGAGAAATGGTGTGTGTACCATTGCTCAATGTTTGTAATAGTTATGGGACGGTTTTGACAGATTTTTTGACATTTGGATTTGGAGACGGCCATGTTGTAATAATCATTTTTACGCTGATGTGTTATATCCATGGAAATTCCACTAAGAACTTGGGGGAGAAAGGAAAGTCTTTTTTTTTTTTTGATGTGGTAGTGTAGCAAGTTCTTGCCTCGAATGTTTTACCGGGAAGAAAATAAATATTGGTGTTCAGTTGAAACTCTTTCATAGAAATAACGATTGACGAGACAGAAATTAGCAACGCCTCATCCGTGGGAAGGAGTTTGTAGTAAAAAAAAAATCGAGATCACCAAGCGAAAAAGAGTTTCAATTATTTTCTTGTAACAATTGTCTTTGCGCTAACTTTAAAAAACAAACAAACAAACAAACAAACAAACAAACACAAAAAACAACTACCTTTTAAAATATTTACATTAAAACAATTATGAGAACTTCTCGTCCGTTTTTCAATTCTTCAATAATAGGTTAAACTCTGGACTTGCACTTTTTTTTTTACAATTAATCGATTAATTTATTTAAATCTCAAAATGCGATAGTGTTTACAAAGATTAACTAAAAAAAATACATTTTTTATTACAAAATTAAATCAACCAGAATGCATTTCCATGCAAAAACGTGTGGACCTGATCTCCTCCCGGCTGTACTATTAAAAAAATGCTCCACTGAGGTTGCGCCAGTTCTCTCCAAACTCTTCAACAAATACCTTAACGAGTCATGCTTTCCTGACTGCTTGAAGACTGCTTCTGTAGTACCAGTTTACAAGGAATTTGACGAAAGAATTGGCTCATTAAATTATCGCCCCATTAGCCTCCTCCCTCTTTTTGCCAAAATATTTGAGTCCATAATTAATCAAGGTCTAGTCCACCACTTTACAGCTGCAAAAGTTCTGTTCGACCATTAATATGGATTCAGGCAAGCCCGTTCAACTGCAGATATTCTAGCTGTAATCTCTGAACGTATATACCCAGCACTGGATAAGGCAGGGGAGGGGAGGGCAGTAGCCGTAGATATATCTAAGGCTTTTGACAGGGTATGGCACGATAGTCTTCTCATGAAAGTAAAGTCCTATAGTATCAGTGGACGAAGATATAGCATAATTCAATCCTTCTTAAATAAGAGAAAAATCCAGGTTGTTCTCAATGGTCGTACATCTAAACAATATGATATAAGTGCGGGTGGTCCTCAGGGGTCGATTCTGTCATCTTTATTATTCCTGATAGGCATAAATAGTTCCCTTGATAAAATAGTCTCTGAGATGGGTATTATTCGCCGACGACATATCGCTCTATACGAAGCAGGAGGGGAAAACCAATGCGCACATACTTAAGATAATGGCGGAAAACCTAGAGGAAGACTTTCGGTCTGCAGTGGAATGGGTTCTAAAATGGACGTAACGTTCAATGCTGCCAAGGCCAAGCTCGTTTCCTTTAATGATAAGAAATCTTCTCAACTACTAATAGCTATGGCTAAAGATACATTACCTGAAAGTACTTCTTTCAAACTCTTCGTCTAACGTTTACATGGAACATGAGTTAGAACAGATACAGTGAGAGCATTGCCAAGGCTGCCGTGAAGAAAGTGGGCTCACTCTACCGTGCTAAAAAGTTATTTACGCCTAAAAGTATCCTGTATCTCTACAAGGCCACCATTCGCCCACGTATGGAGTATTGTTGTCGCATTTGGGCTGATGCATCTGCTACTAGTCTCTCACTCCTGGACAGAGTTCAAGAGAGAGTCGCCAACCTGATAGGTTCTGAACTGTCATCTAAGCTTCAACCTCTGCCCCATCGACGGAATGTTGCATCCCTCTGCCTGTTCTAGAAGTGTTTTAATGAGGAATGCTCCGACGAACTACAAATCTTTGTACCCCCCACAATGGACGTAAATACTCCACGATAAAATGCAAAGTCCACCTCAACATAATAGAGAAATCTTCTACTGTAATAGTTTCTTCCATTGAACTGTTAGACTTTGGAATTCACTTCCGGGTTTCTGATCCCCCAACTTTACTGACATGCAGATGTTCAAGTGAACAGCATCTTGTTGCTGAACTCCCTACATATTATCCCTGCAACTTATATCCCTGATTGTAGCCCCCTACATCAAAGTCGCTCTGCGCATTTTTGGGTTGAAAATGAAATAAAAACAAAACAAAAAACAAATAAACCAGGTATTTTAATATTTTATTAGAAAGCGATTTTCTACTTTTCCCAAGGGTAAATCATTCAATCCAGGACAACGCCGCGTATTTTTACTAGTAAATAACTAAATAGGTATAGAATAATACGGCACGATTACGTTTACACCGGATCTCATTAGTTCAACGAAGTTAAGCAACGTTGAGCCAGGCTAGTTTCAAATAAGTGAGGAACTGGATATGACCTAAAACTATATCCTATGGTGAGGCCCCACCTTGCGGGCCTTGGGGAGTGTGGAGCCACCATTTAATTGCCATTGCTCTCAGGTCCACTCTGACTCGGAGTGGTAGTACCTGTTAGGATCCCAACTATGGGTTAAATAGAATCTGACTTTAAAAAAAATATACTCCATTAAAAATCGTTCCTCAAAATAACTAGATTCGGCATTAAATAACCTGAAAAAGGTTGATACACCGTAAAACAAAAACAACCAACCATCAAATAAGTGACCATTCAGAAATACCAGGTGCTGTATTTAGAAGGACGGGAACATCTTTCTGCAAAAACTAACGTCGTCATCTCCCCTGACAGAGATAAGCATGTTACTTGAGATCGCTACAACATTGGTTTATTTATTCATAATCAACTTAGTCTATGTGGGATATCTATCTATCTGTCTATCTATCTATCTATCTATCTATCTATCTATATATATATATATATATATATATATATATATATATATGTGTGTGTATGTGTGTATGTGGGTGCGTGTATGTATATATACGTGTGTCTACAGAGCAATCTGTCTCTCCATCCTCTTGTATGGCAGCGAGTCATGGGTGCCTTATAGACGCCACCTGAAAAAGCTAGAAGCATTTCATACCAACTGCTTACAGCGTATACTAGGTTTAAAATGGTGGCACAGAGTGCCACACAATGAGATACGCAGGCGCACTCAAATGGACCCACTTGAAATAATTCTAACTCATAGACAACTTAGGTGGCTTGGTCACACCATCCGGATGCCAGCAGAAAGGCTCCCACGCAAGGTCCTCTACGAACTTGCAGAGGGCAGACGCAACCCCGGGGGTCCACGTAAACGTTTCAAGGACCAACTAAAAACATCATTGAAAAAATGTGGCATAGAATCCAACGCCATCGAACATGCTGCTGCTGATCGGAGAGAATGGCGAAACATCTGCCAAGAGGGCTTGGAAACTTTCACCTCCACCTATAACGACCAAGCAGAGCGAAGAAGACACCAAAGGCACGCGGCGCAGCGAGCAGACGGCATCTTCCCCTGTGCTGCCTGCGGCCGTGTATGCAATTCACGAATTGGACTCCACAGTCACCAGCGAGTCCATCAGGCGTAATCTATCTGGGACTGTTAGGCATGGTGCAAAGTCATCGTCGTCAGCGACGGACTACTGAAGAGAAGAGAGAGAAGAGATATATGTGTGTGTATGTATATATACATATATACATATATATATATACACTGTCGTCAATGCATTAATGTGAAGCTCGCTGTTTCTTTATAAATAAACAAGCAGCTCAAGCACTGTGAAAGCGAGTGTCTATTTAAGTGGACATTTGATGAGGTCGTTTGAGGACACAAGCCCATGCGGAGGCTAGAACTACCGAATAGATGGTTGTAGGTTCAATCTCTGGTTAGGGATGCGTGCTAGTCGATCGCATTGATGAACTGTGATACAGCGAAACAGTACTATATGTGGATGACTCTCTCTCTCTCTCTCTCTCTCTATATATATATATATATATATATATATATATATATATATATATATATATATATATATTGCAATTGCCATTAGTATTAAAATAAAAACCCAAGTCGATTGAAAACCCGTTTTTACGACTGATCTGCGTCCGTCGGCCCATTAACAACCGGTCGATAATGATGCTTCGAGTCGTCCATTGCGGCCAAACAGCTTATCAATTCGCCGGGCCAAATTGCAACCGAATATCCCCGCGTCCGTGTCGAAATACAGAATTAATAATTAAAACATAATTACCCGGCATGTTTATCTGTTATGCATCTAATCAACCCCCTCCTCCACTCCCCAAAGAACTTCCGCAGATATAGTCCCCCACAAGCACGTGTTTATGAACATCTGACGTTTATGATTACAGATGGCCAAATAGTCAATAATCTTTCCCATATAATATGAACGCTGAGTACAATAGTTACTGCTTACTCCCCCACCCCTGCGAGGACAGAGTAAGATAGAAGATCTGTTTTTAACGTGGAAAAAGTCACCCCCTCAAAAAAAAAAAAAAAAAAAGAAGAAATAATTTTTTAATTGCATTTTCCACCAAACAAGGCAAATGCTACTTTGATGCAAGGGGCTACTATATGGGACATGATTTGCCGGGATACTATGTAGGGAGTTGAGCAGCAAGATATCTGTTTGCATTACACTTTAATTTCTACATGTCAGTACAGTCAGGGAAACAGGAACCAGAAAGGGAATTTCAAAATCTCACTCCTTACCTGTGCCTAAATCAGAACGTAGATTCCATGAACAAAGCTTCTTTCTTAGAACTGCACGCCTGTGGAATTCTGTTCCGCTTGCCTGTTTCCCTCCCGACTTCAACCTGGATGTCTTCAAGTCCAACACAAACAAATTCCTGATGAACCGCCCCCTTAAGTAATGACACTTTATTAATTCTCCAATACTATTACTACACTATCCCATTGATTATTGTACACACAATAACCCTTATTCTCAAGTGGCCATTGGGCCTTGATAAGTGGTGAACTCCATGTAAAAAAAAAAGAAAAAAAAGTCTTTCTGGCATCTAGGGATCTCTACAGTTTTAGGGATGAACGTGAATATATATATATATATATATATATATATATATATATATATATATATATATATATATATATATATATATAGTCTATTTATTGTACACACATTATTGGTTATATATGTGCATACATGTTTCAGTGAAATCCGAATTCAGAAAGAACACTTCATCAGACCAAAAAAGAATTGCTATAAACGGGTGTCAAGACCACACTGGTTTTTATAATATATTTGGGTACATCGCACCCAAATACCTTATAAAAACCAATGTAGCACATATGTAACCAATAATATTTGTAAAACAAACAGGCTATATACTAGCTCTGTCCTGCATTGATCACTCTTTAATGATCACGCGAGTTTCATGTATATATATATATATATATATATATATATATATATATATATATATATATATATATATATATATATATATTTACACAGGCATCACCACATTATCAAGGCCAAGAGGTCACTCAGGGATAAGGGTTAAAGAGTGTACAGTAGAAATTGGAAAATATAGTAATCATTAGTAATGGAAATTCGGTAAATTTGTTAATTTATATGGAACGGCTCATCAAGAACTTGTTTACGTTAGTCTTGAAGACAACCATATTGTAGTCAGCTGGAAAGCAGGAAAACGGAAGACAATTCCACAGGCGTGCAGTTCTAAGAAAGAAGCTTTGTTCATGGAATCAGATAAAGAGTGGGGGAATTATTGATAGTGTTTTCAGCTAGACGAGTGTTTATTGTGAAAGTTTGACGAGGGGGGAACCATAGACTGAAGCTCAGTCGAACACTTTCCATGCAAATAACGATACATCAGAGACAAGCTCGCAACATCTCTTCTGTGAGATAGAGGCTGCAGGGAAGAGAAAAGGGCATCTCCTACGAGGCTACGAAGTCTACTTTTGAACTCTATAAAGGCAGGATGTCCTTTCTAGCAGCTGCTACCCAGATGTGGCAACAGTATTCCATCTTTGGACGTACCTGGCTCTTGTTAACCCTCTAACAAGGCATATCGCCACTGGGACGTAAGGGGCTTTTATTTGGGAGCATGCCTAGGGAAGATTAACAAGATGTTGGTTTGCGTTACATTTAAACTTCTGCATATCAGTACAGTCAGGGAAGCAGATAACAGGAAGGGAATTCCAAAGTCTAGCTGTTCGAGGGAAGAAACTATTAGCCGCACTGATGAGCTGCATGATACAGCGAAACAGTACTATATATATATATATATATATATATATATATAGTGGAAATGGTAATTAATAAAAACTGAAGAAAGTGCTCAATACCGTTGTAGAGCAGATATGCGTTTTATTTTTTATCACCGCATCTTTCTTGTTAAGTTATATTATTGTTTCAGCAACTTGGCCGTTTTTTTTGCCGTCTGTAGCATCCTCAGACTTTTACAGAAAAAGTTTTTCTGTAAAAGTCTGAGGATGCTACAGACGGCAAAAAAAAAACGGCCAAGTAGCTGAAACAATAATGTAACTTAACAGAAAGATGCGGTGATAAAAAATAAAATGTATATATTCTAAAATTACGAAAATTCATCGAGTAGAACAGCTACTATCGCGGTTTTAGTAAAATAAAGTCTACCGCTGTAGATAACAAATATTGCGGTCATAAACCAGTAATCTAGAAGTGTTAATACAAACAAAATGGATACACCTTAACGTCTTGTCCAGGACTAGTTTTTTCTTTTTGATATATAGAAATTTATATGCATACATATAGGTCCGTGAAAAAGTTATTCAGTCGAATCCCCCCACATGTTTTGAAGAAAAAACTTGTTAACTTTATTCTTGTTGTAGGTTTCGTGAATACATCAGCGATATTTTGTTCTGATGATATGTAATTCAAAATAATGGATTCCTTTTCACGAAATGGTATTTTATATCTATACAGGGTGCCCCCCCCCAAAAAAAGCAAAAGCTAAATGGAGGCCATCTAGAACATATGCTGTAGAACGGAGAAAAAAGGCCAAAGATTCTGGTGTTTTGATGTGATGTTTTGAATATAAAAAAACTAGTTATGACCAAAGTTTCATTTCATTCGGCCAAAACACTAAGAAACGGGGCCTAATTAGAGTTGGGGCCCGTTTTTGGGGGGGTCACCCTGTATGCTTAGATCTTTGGTTGATTATCGTGTTCTGTGCTACACTATACTGGCTTGATTATCACAATTAATTACTACGGGGCTTTTAGTTAATTCTGGCTCTAAAATAGTCTTTAGGATATTTTTAAGGTAAAGTGCTTCCTGGGTCGTGTGTGTGATCGCGATAAATTCTGTTTCACACGTAGAGAGAGATACAATCTGTTGCTTTTTAGATTTCCATGAAATAATAGGCCCATTTTCTGAGTCTGAAACAATATCCAGATATACTTTTTCGATTTTCGCCGTTTCCCCAATCTGAATCCGAAAATCCTTCTAATTTTAGGGGATTTTTTTTATTTTCTAAATACTAACTTCTGTTCTTTAGTTCCTTTTAAATAACTTAGAACTTGTTTAGCTCTGTTTAAATCTTTTATTGTCGGTCGTGATAATTTTTGTGACAGTTTTGTTACTGTATAGCATATGTCGGGTCTGGTCGCAGTCATTAAATATACAAGACTACCTATAATTTCCCGGTATAATTTATCATTTATTATTTCAGATTCTGTGTGTATATTTTTATTAATATCATTTTTGACCGTAGTAGAGCGTTTCTTGCACTCTCCCATTCCAATTTTAATAGTATTTTGTCAATGTATCTCGATTGATTCATCGTAATAAGTCTTTTGCTTTGAGTAAATTCTATCCCAAAAAACCAGGATATTTTGCCAAGATGGGTAATTTTTAATCTTTTACTTAATTTGTTGTTAATATCGGTTAGCATTATGTCACAGTTTGATGCGATTAAAATATCATCAACCCACAAAACCAAAATCAGTAGTTTATTCTCTTTGTGTTGGGTATATAAACAGGGGTCTGTAGCGCATTGTCTAAATTGTTGTTTAATAATATAATCATGAAATACTGTATTCCAACACTGAGCACTCTGCTTTAGACCATATAATGCCTTGTTAAGTCGCCACACGTTATTTTTATTTTTCATTAGAGGAGTAATATAAATTTCACAGTCTATTGGGGCATTCAAATAAGCATTTTTTATGTCCATTTGATGGATGTTTAGGTCATATTGCGATGCGATTTGCAGTAAAATTCTGATTGTCATTAGGTTTGTGGTCGGTGAAAACGTAGAAAAATATTCTATACCGTAAATCTGAGAGTATCCTTTAGCAACAAATCTAGCTTTGTACTGTTCTACGCCTGATGCTGTAGTCTTTTTTGTAAAGACCCATCTTGTAGAAATAACATGTTTATCTTTTGGAAGAGACACTACCGTATAGGTATCATTTTCGGTTAAAGCATCTATTTCTTTTTTTATGGCAATTTTCCATTCATCACAATGTTCTGAATTAATTGCTTCGTTAAAGCTTTTTGGCGCATTTTCCATTGAATAGCAATAGTCGATTTGATAATCTTTTATATTGTCGACCGCAAAAATATCGGGTCGCTTTCCATTTCTTTTGGGGTATCTTTCGACTTTACTATCATCATAATCATGGATACTCTTGTCTCCGTCATTTTTATTGTCTTCGTTTGTTTTAATAATTTGAGAAAATATAATTTCATCCTCTTCATATGACAGGGGTTCGTCTTTAAAATTAAACGTGTCTGTGAATTTTACACATCGGATTCTTTTTATTTTATTTTTCTCTGGGAAAAAAAACTAAATTAGCTGGACTGTTTTTATCGTATCCAAGAAATATACCTCTGCTTTAATATTCAATTTACCCTTTTTATATATATGCGACGCAAGTTGAACCAAATATATGCATTCTGCTTAAATTTGTTTTTTTTTACCACAGAAAGATTCATATGGAGTTTTAGATAGTGTTTTGTTAAAGCACCTGTTGCGTATATAGGCTGCCGCCATAAGTGCGTACGTCCACAGGTTTTTTTGGGAGTTTTGATTCAATGAGTAGGCATCTTGTTATTTCAAAAAAGTGTCCGCCACTCTCTTTCAGCAGTCCCGTTTTGGTGTGGTGATCTAGGAGCTGATTTTTCATGCTTGATATGATGGTTAATTAGTAAAAGTTCAAAGTCTTTATTGGTGAATTCCGTACCGTTGTCAGAGCGAATACACTTTACTTCACCGTAGGGAGCCATGTCGGCTAAATATTTTTTAGTTGTTAGCAGGGTATCAGATTTGTTCTTTAAAAAGTAGACCATTATTAAACCTGAATGGTCATCTACGAAATTCAACACATATCTATAATGTTCTCTGGCCATCGGTTCCACGGGACCGTTCAAATCATAATGCACCATTGATAGAATTTTTTTGGCCTTCTTGTCTGGTATCTTGTTTTGATAGTTTGTCATTTTCCCTTGCGTACAGACGTCGCACTTGAAATATTTTGATGTTTGTATTTTCATTCCATCAACTACAGTCGGCAACTTTTTGATATCAGGAATATTGCAATGTCCAAGAATTTTATGCCATGTCTGTAGATCATGGCAGGCGGTTTTCGATGAAACTACGCTATTTGAATAATATAGTCTTCCATTTTCTTTAATGTCGAATACAGTCCATTCGGGTATACCAGTTTTGATTTATTGGGGCTAAAGTTTATATTTGCACATTGTTTAGTGGCAGCTTGTACAGAAAATATATTTTGTTTAAATTTTGGGATTAGAAGAGCGTTTTCTAGAATAGTTCACCTTTATTGTTCTTTAGCGAGATTTTAGCATCGCCTCTTTTCAAAACGATTTCATTTACTCGACTCCCATCAGCTAGTTCTACAAAATGATTTTGTGGCTTAAAGTTGGGATCAAAATTGATAAAATCAGATTCCTTTGTAATCACATGTGCCGTGGCCACACAATCGACAAGAAAATTATTATTGTTTGTTGAAGCATTAAACGTACACGAAAACAAAAATGTACGTTCGCTAACAGTGCTCTCCACATTTTTAATGGAGTCGCCATTTTGAGTCTTGTATCTACATTGGAAACTCTTGTGATTAGGTCGTCCTCAACCTCTAAAAGTGTAAGCCATGTTTAGTTTCAGGACAGTTTCCGATGGTTCGTTGTTCTACACATCTCCTGACAGCTGACTGGTTTGCAGTAGACAGAACAGTTTCCGATGGTTCATTGTTACACACAATTAATTAATTCGATTCGTCAGTTCCTAGCAGCATCGTTTATAAATAGAATCGTCCGACTGTGTGGGATCATACTCCATTATCCTCCTGGATGATGGGATGTGTCTCCTAGCGACTTCGGCTGCAGGGAGACAGGGTAGTCGTACTCGTCAAGGATCCGTTCTTGACACAGACCGACAGGTGAGGGGCCGGGAACCGGCCCAGCACCTGTCGGACGGAGGTACACCGCTTGGGTACTACCTAGATGGTCCACCCTCCCAGGCCTTGCAACTGGGCTTTCCGGTGGGGCAAGTTAATTGCTTGTCGCCTGAGGGGAATGCCGACGGGGGTGTCCATTCTTTAATGGAGTTCGCTTGTTCTCCACCTTCCGGCCTTGTGCCACATTTTGCTATGGTAGGTAACACATAAATAACTACCCCATTATTAATCTTGTATGATGGGATGTGTCTCCAAGCGGCTTCGACTGCAGGGAGACAGGGTAGAAGTAGTCGTCAAGGATCCGTTCTTTACACTCAACCCGACAAGTGAGAGGCTGGGAACCGGCCCAGCACCTGTCGGACTGAGGTACACCGCCTGGGTAATACCTAGGAGGTCAACCCACCCAGGCCTTACCACCGGGCTTTCCGGTGGAGTAAGTTCATTGCTTACTGCCTGAAACGCACCGACCGAAGAATGCCGACGGTGTTACTCAGGCAATTTTTACAATTGCAGGAGTGCCCCTCCTTTAGGAGAGCCTGCTGGATCCCCACTTTCCGGCCTTGTGCCACATTTTGCTGAGGTGGGCAGCAAATAAATCTCTACCCCATTATGAATAAAAAATATTGCAACAATATATATATATATATATATATATATATATATATATATATATATATATATATATATATATCCTTAAATTACGAAAATTCCTCGAGTAGAACAGCTACTATCGCGGTTTTAGTAAAATAAAGTCTACCGCTGTAGATAACAAATATTGCGGTCATAAACCAGTAATCTGAAATATTCGTTTCATAGTTTTGTCTTATTCATAACGCCTAAGAAAAATGCAATTTTACCCAATTTTCTGTAAAAATTACTTTTTACCATGAAAAATTTCCTAATCGATGTATTTTCGTCATTTTTGGATATATTACTATTTTCAGCATGACAATTAAGCAAACGGCATATTTAAAAAAAAATGACCTGTGGACTATACCTTAATAAGCACCTAATATTTCATCTGGCTTAACACGTATACGTTTAAATAGCATTTTCTTTGTTCTGTAACGCTAAAATTTAAATTATTTTATCTAGACTATCACGTGTTAATCTGAGATGGCATTTTCTTTGGTCTGTCAAGCTTAAGTTTAACTCAATCTCATCCCACTCAATCCTTCATTCTCCACATTCCGTCCTTTTTCGTTTCGTTTTAGCTTTCTCTATATTCCGCAAATTTCCGTCCTCACATTCACCCGTTCCTTCTCCTTGGAACTTAATTTCAACTCTCCGTATGTATTTGATGCTACCGCTAATAAATTACTTTTTTCTGACATATTAATGAGGGGGAAAATTGCATTTCGGGTGTGGAGTGAATAATAAATCCCCTTAAATTTATATTAAACTATTTTAAAATATTCAGTGCAAATTCAATCCTGCGTAGAGCCTGGTAAGCGTTCCTGTCGAGAATACACGAATACACACTCAAACACAAACGCACATACACGACTTTATATACACATACACACAGATAACATGCACGCATATACGTCATACTATACATACACGTTATACATATATATATATATGCATATATATACATATATATATATATATGTATGTATAAACATATATATATATATATATATATATATATATATATATATATATAAGAGTAGGTAGTAGTTTGCTTGAAGCATTGTTGGTAAAGAAATATATAGAATTTTTTTTTTTAAGCCAAAGACAATGCGGGGAAAAACCGGAATTATGAAAGTAAAGAAAGAAAAACAAACAAATGTAGACGGGTGTGCTTTAGTAGAGGAGTGTCTAGCCTTTATTCGTCTATCTTTCCTCACCTCAATGTATAATTATTTATAACCAAGTTGCTGGTATGTCCGGTGTATGTAAAGTCCGTGGGTGGTATGGAACTTTGATTAATTTCGAGAGAAAGGGACCTCTCTTGTTCAAAAGACAAAAGTGGATTCAAGATGGCGGAAAGGAACGCGACTGGACTGCAGAAACAGGGCAGGGTCAGTTGGGGGTAATTTTATTTTACTTATTTATTTTTTATTATATATATATATATAGTCTTGGAAGTTTTTAACCTTTAAATCTATACAAAAATATTTTTTATCATTTGTTAGAAAACTATTTAGTCAGTAAGTCATTCGATCACCTGAAATAACTGCATCAACTTGCTATCTCGAATTCACTATAGTACCAGCAATAATTTATTTTTAAGGGATCATCAGTTTTTTACCATTAAACATGTTTCGGTGATTCAAAAACAAGACAGTATATTACATCATGGCTCCCCAACAGCGTTGATCAAACATCACCTACCTTAATCTTAGGATAAAAACATGTTACAAATATTAGATCTAGTTTCCTATTCTTAATTACTTTATCTAACCTATTCATGTTATAAAATGAATTTCTTACCTGTGAGATCCATCTATTTCACAATTCAATATATATATACACACACACACACATATATATATATACATACATATATATATATATATATATATATATATATGACAATATAGTTACATTCCACGATTTAAATATTTCACGCAAAACAGTTTTCCCAGCATATTAAAATTTCAGTACATTTTTTACAGATCCGTTTCGTTATTAAGAAACAATCATTTATTATTATGTCAATACCGTCTCTTTTCTTGCATATGCTCCTCGGACAAATTAGAAATTCTCTGCTTAGATACAGACAAATGGATGATAACATAATGACGATATAAGTATGTATATAGTATTGCGTATATGTGTGCGTATTATTAAAATTAACAAATCTCCATTCTGTATAATTGATTATAAAAATGAAAACCTAGCACTTAGATATATGGATATATATATATATATATATGTATATATATATATATATATATATATATATATATATATATATATATATATAGTAAGTTATAAAATTTATATGGCGATTAAGCTTAATCGCCATATAAATTTTATAACTTACTACCTAGCTCTACCTACGTATTGAGCACTGTTGAAGTAAATACTTAAAGTTTACGCATAAATTTAGACTTTCATATATTAATTTATGTGATTAAATGAAGTAGTTATATATATATATATATATATATATATATATATATATATATATATATATATATATATATATATATAAAAGAACAAACAGTTAACAAAACATGTTAAAAAACACTTTTAAAAAGTTAAAAACATATTTAATCTGTAAAGGAAACACTTGATAAGTGGATAGTCCTTAATCTTAATTTTATTATATACTAGCTGTACCCGGCCACGCATTGCTGTGGCTCAGTTTGTTAAAATGGAACACATGTGAAAGTAGAGAAAAGTTTGATTTTTTTTTTCAAGAGAATGTACAAATTATTTTTTTTTTTAACAGATGTTAAGAAAATAAACACAAAAATACTTCCATCATTAATTATGCAAAAAAATAAATGAAATACGATAAAACTTGCTGAGTATGCACTGTTTTACGGTTGTTGTAAAAATGGAACGGAAACTTAAATTTCGCTTCATTTTAATCTTTCTTAATTATTTAATTGTCCCCCCCCCCAACGAATATAATCAAAACAGTAACATTCAACAATTGTACTTTATCTATATAAAACACAAAATGGGTGTTTGTATTACTGTACACATAGATTCGAAAAAGTTGTGAAAAAAAAACAACAAAAAACAAATATATAACAAATAAATGTTATCAAAGCCAAGATAAGTTACTTTTCTGCCAAACTGGATAGATATATTTTTCGGGTTTTTATTCAATGTAACATATTTATTCAGCTCGAAAACCATACAGTGTTTACCGATGTATTCGAAAATTCAAGATGGCGTCTCACACCCTCATTAACACCGTAAGTATGGAAGAAGGTGTTATAAATAAAAAACTATACAAAATTTATAACATCTTTTCCCACACTTAACGTGTTAAAGAGAGAATCAGACGCCATCTTGAATGTTCCAATACATCGGTAAACACTGTATGGTTTTCGAGCTGAATAAACATGTTACATTGAATTGGGAAAAGATGTTATAAATAAAAAACCTAATGAAATACTGTTAAAAACTCGCTCAATACATGTTAATGCGACATAGGTTGACATATATTCGGCGTGTTTTTAATAGTATTTTGTATATTTTTTTATTTATAACACCTTTTTCTATACTTACGGTGTTAAAGAGGGTGTGAGACGCCTTCCTGAATTTTCGAATACATCGGTAAACACTGTATGGTTTTCGAGCCGAATAAATATGTTACATTGAATAAAAACACGAAAAAGATATCCAGTTATGCAGAAAAGTAACTGATCTTGGCTTTGAGAACATTTATTTGTTATGTACTTTTTTTTTTTGACAACTTTTTCGAATCTATGTGTACAGTAATACAAACCCCCTTCGGAGGTTGGAATGCCCCCCCCCCACCTAAAATGTAGTTGGAAAAATCGATTTTATATTGAGATTCAAGAATGGTTAGTCTAAAAAAAGGGTGAAAAACAAAAGAAATAAGCAATTAATAATTATTACCAAAAGCAATAAATGCTATTTTTTTTTACTGACACAAATAGAGTTGGATACACAAGTAATAGTCGTAGAGTGATAGAGTATAAGTAAAACCTGGAATATCCGGTTGTTTCGTTTCGTTTTAATAATGGAAAGAGCAGAAAATGGAGAGAAAAGAAAGAAAGAAGGAAAGACCGAAAGGAAAGATAAAGATAGGGAAGTACCCCCACCACCATCACCCATAAAGCAAAAAGACAACGAAAGGTAAGAAAGAAAGAAAGCAAAAAAGCACGTAAGGAAAGAGCGAAACGGAAGTTGTGTTTGTGTAAGTAAGTAAGTTTGGTGCGTTTCACGTAAATGTCAATTCAGGTTTTCATTAAACTTTAACCACGCGGGTTATAACGAAATCGAAGTAATGTAATTATGAATTCAATTCCAGGTAACGGATTGTGTTCTGTTTGAATCTAATTTTATTATAATAAATGCTTTATAAATTGTGTTTATGTTTTATGCTAACCAATGGCAAAGTAAGCGTGGTTCGTTTCAGTGTAAGTCCAGTCCAGTTTTTAGATAAATTCTAACCGGTGATCGGTTTTAAATGTCTCCTGTGAACGTTCTGGTACGGTGTAAGTGAGTGGCGGTGGTAGGATGAATTTGTTAGAGAGAGTTTACTTTACTACTTCCATTAAATGTAACCGATTTTTACAGTGGACTCTCACCAGACAGAATATAGGAAACTGTGATCAGCGAGATCCTTGATATGTAATAACCCTATAACATACGGCAGATGTCGTGATTCAGTTTGTGAATGATACGGCTGCACCAAATGTATACAGGTGCAGTCCTATAAACGTCAAAGTCGGAGGGGAAAAATGAGTTCATTTTATATATATATATATATATATATATATATATATATATATATGATGATTGCAACGTCTTGTCAGACGAGTGCCACTCCCTCAGACATTTAAAATCCATGAGCCCAAATGTCTGAGGGAGTATCTATACAAATATGATGTTAAAGAGTCTTAGCTTTGTACGACAGCTAAGTCTCTCTCGCGGTTCAAAATGTTGAGATCCAGCAACAAGCAAGAGCAAGATAGCCAGCAACAAATTAAACTGCAGACCAGCTTAATGCGGGCACTGTTCTTCCGCTTTATGGTTTTTTAAATCAGAGATTTGCTTCTCCTAGAAAGGTTGACTTCACCACGGCCTACGGAGCCCTCTCTACCCCAATACACATATACACACACACACACACAAATATACACGATGCTAGTTGGCCGTTGACCCAGAAAAAGAGTTCATTCGCCCTTTGGTCATGTGATATGCTACTGGTACCATGTAACCCAGTACTACCTGTCTCATGGTCGGGTCACCGGCGACTAAACTGGTTCCCCCACCAAACTTGTTTGGTGAGGAGGGCGACTAGTCTCCCTGGAGGATATATATATATATATATATATATATATATATATATAGAGAGAGAGAGAGAGAGAGAGAGATAGATAGATAGATAGATAGATAGATAGATAGATAGATAACGAAGACAGAGAGCATTTATCAGATAAAAAAAAAACTGAGAAATCTGGAAGGTTTATTGCATGCCGGATTCCAGTGAAGGCCAATGACTGTTGCAACTGAGAGTTCAATGCAAGCGGCTGCTGCGACAACGCAATTTGCGAAGGTTATCGAGGCAAATTGAGAGTAGTGGAAATCTGAGGAGACATGTTGTCACCCGGATTCCAGGGAACATCACTGGTTTATTGCCAGTGAGTAATCTCTGATGAAAGCCTGTGCGATAACTAGTGATCAAAAAAATCTGGAATTTTTAAAGTACGTATTGCCAGACATGAGCAAGTGGAAACACTGCGAGATAGTGAGTAATCTCTGATGAAACCCCTGTGCGATAACTAGTGATCAAAAAAATCTGGAATTTTTAAAGTACGTATTGCCAGACATAAGCAATTGGAAACACTGCGAGATAGTGAGTAATCTCTGATGAAAGCCTGTGCGATAACTAGTGATCAAAAAAGTCTGGAATTTTTAAAGTACGTATTGCCAGACATAAGCAAGTGGAAACACTGCGAGATAGTGAGTAATCTCTGATGAAACCCCTGTGCGATAACTAGTGATCAAAAAAGTCTGGAATTTTTAAAGTACGTATTGCCAGACATGAGCAAGTGGAAACACTGCGAGATAGTGAGTAATCTCTGATGAAAGCCTGTGCGATAACTAGTGATTATAAATGATATTAATAATAAATAATTAAAAACCTTGACATCTTTTCATGCTTCAATCACCAGCCAATCATCATCATCATTATATACAGGGTGATCCAAAAAAAATCTGGAATTTTTAAAGTACGTATTGCCAGACATGAGCAAGTGGAAACACGGCGAGATAGTGACCTTGGACAAGTTAACATTTTGCAATTTTAGAAACCATGGATCACTGGTTACAACAGGATGAACCATCATCACACTCGAGGCGGCAGTTATTGAGAATTGTTGGGTAATCGTATGATCTCAAGATTCAATAATATTGCTCCCCCCCCCCTCCTAAGTCGCCAGATTTATCCGTTTCTTATATTTTTATTTTCATGTGGGGTTATTCCAAGTATACAGCTTACACAACTCAACTAAGAACTCTGGATGAGTTAAAACAGAGAATTCACGATGTTGCAGCAGACGATTTGCAATCCCAACAGCAGATTTCTAAGAACCATTTAATATAGGAGGACGCAATCTACAAGCAATTATTTTAAAAATGAAAATTCCATCATTGTTTCTTAAATGGCATATTTTAAGGTTTCAATAAATAAGTAAA
>NC_136520.1:57159470-57206970 GCF_053919585.1 Euprymna scolopes | reverse complement strand
AAGTAAAGGTATACAATAATATATTAGGAAGAAAAGTTATATACATATTTACATGTCTTCAGATATACTTCAGTTGGAGATATTCCGGTAGGTGGCGTGTTGCATGTCTTACTGGAGGTAACACAGGCGTCTTGTCGAACTCGCCTCGTATTGGTGACTGATACCTTTATATATCTCACTCACTCACCTATGTTAATTAGTGGGCGTCTCCACAACACTTACCGTCCACAGAATGTCCAGCAGTAATATATTACATATGAAAGATGCCGCTGCGGAATTTCCACAAGTTCCGTTAAAAAACAAAAACAAAAAAACAAAACAAAAAAACAAAACAACAACAACAACAACAACAACAACAACAACAACAACAGCAACAGCAATAATAATAATAATAATAATAATAATAATAATAATAATAATAATAATAATAATAATAACAATAACAATAATAATAATAATAATAATAATAATAATAATAATAATAATAATAATAATAATAAAGCCACATCGGTGACAACCGAAGGAGAAAAATTGAAGCTGGCCTGCTGGACACTATATATACAAATTAAGGCAAATTTGGGCATATTTTATTGGTTTGGAAATATAGGTTCTTTTTTTTACCAAATATCATAAAATTTTAACCAGAAAATAGTATTATAATCTTCAAAAAGCCTGCAAAGATATGAGCATTTTAATATTCAATTGTGCTACCAGGATATATATATATATATATATATATATATATATATATATATATATATATATATATATATATATATATAATTTAAAGGAGATTAGAATAATAGTCTAAAGAGCTAAGTGTATTTTAATGTAATAGTGAAATTACTAGTTTAATTAAAATACAGGAAATGCTCGTTGTAATTTAGATATATAATAAGCTCGATAGTTAAATGTCCTAGAGCTAATTCAATATTAAGTAATGTGATTTATAATTTAAAAGTTTTAAAATTTTTTAAATTTAACAATCAAAATTTAATTAAATTAAAAATTCAATTCAATAGAAATCCTTCTAAATTTGCTGATGAGGAGACCGTGCTTACCAAAAAAACTATGTATAATTATTCTACGTGACTTCATGTATACCACAAATAAAAAGCACGGATTTCCGAAACGATCGTACAGATAATTGACTTTGTTGTTGTTCCTTCTTATGAAACTGATTTTTAATTTAATTAAATTTTGATTGTTAAATTTAAAAAATTTTAAAACTTTTAAATTATAAATCACATTACTTAATATATATATATATATATATATATATATATATATATATATATATATATATATATATATATATATATATTGGTAATATTACGAATTTCAAATCTTGGCGACAATTGATCAGAATTTAACAAATGAAGGCTCGTTGGAAAAGTAATGATCTGAATTGTGTAGTGTGCTATGTGACATTTGCCTTTATGGTCGCACATAAAGGGGAGCATCAATCATCCAGAGCCTATTTTTGGCACATTTTTACAACCATATAATGTTTCAATCATAGTTATATTTTTCCAAGTTTAGCATATGAATTACAAAATATTGGATTTTCTCCAAAACCTCTGGGCGTAATGGTGGGGATATTAAAACTTTCTGCTATGGTTTTAAATGATCTGAATTAACAGACTTGATTCCAAATATTTCTCATATGTTATATCTCCACATTTTTGGTTTTCATACATAAATTAAATTTCACAGTGTATAAGGATTATTTGATGCTGAAGATATTCAGAATCGTACCCTATTTCCAAAAGAGGGGAGATATAACATATGAAAAATATTTGAAATCAAGTTTCCCCTTGCTGTTATTTCAGGTTACTTAAAACCATAGCAGAAAGTTTTAGTTTCCCCCTCCATCAAGACCAGAAGTTTTGGGAAAATATATAATAGGACGCTTAATCAGAATCAGAATAGGAAATCAGAAAAAGCAGAACTTTTGGGAGTATCGGAAAATATGTGCCTGATTTCCGAGGCCAAAAATGATTCTTTAATTATATTCTTTTTTTGATTTTATTTTAAAAAAATCTTCTACTGCGTGTAGTAATAATAAAATAATAAAGATTTATTGATTTAAATTTCCAGTAAAACTAAATTTTATAGATCACCCTCCCTTATAGGCGTGTTCTTACGTTTGAGAAATTATCTGCCCATTTAAGATGCATTTTTTTACGATACTCGGGACAAAATTTCCATTTCATAGTTAAATATTTAGAGATTTATAAAGAATCGGAATCGGTAATTGTATCGGAATTGGTATTTGTATCGGAATCGAAAAAAATGTTAGAATCGTCCCATCACTGATATATATATATATATATATATATATATATATGTGTGTATGTGTGTGTGTGTGTGTGTGTGTGTGTGTGCATAGATCATCGTATAACGATTAGATCACTGTCTGACTGACGTAAATAACATTTAAAATTAAAATTTTTAAATTCAACGTTATTTCACGCGATTAATGGTAGCCGAATGGATACGGCCTTTGCTAATCGAGCCAGAGATGTCCCCTGTTGCCGAGTTCGAATCGTTCGACTGGTGTTAATCGTGACACCCTGCACTGAAGATTCCCGAAAGGATGAAACACTAGTGTCTGTAGGTATATATATATATTAAATATTGATATTGGCTTTACCTCGAAGCTCGATTCTTTTGTTTATTTATTTTAGAAAGTCGCCCACAATTTGTTTGGACGTATATATAACATTTTTTTAAAATTTATTTTTATTATTCTTAAAACAGTAATCTACGTACACACGTGTTTCGAGTGAATTAATTCTCATCAGCGTAGCTCAACTGTTTCTAGGGAACGAACTTCAGACCATGTTTCCACAGTCCGGTCCCTTAACCGTTAGGCCACCAACCCTAGATGAATTTACTGTTTATTTTTATCGCTTATAAATTTAGATTTGTTGTTGTTGTTGTTGTTGTTGCTTTTTCAAACGATAGATTCGGTTAAAATTGGCTTTGCCTCGAAGCTCGATTTTTTGTTTATTTATTTTAGAAAGTCGCCCATAATTTGTTTGGACGTATATATTACACTTCTTTTTTTTTTTAAACAGTAATCTACGTATATATATATATATATATATATATATATATATATATATATATATATATATATATATATATATATATATATATATATATAAAACTGAACGTGTCTGTGTGTGTGCGTGTGTCTGTGTCTGTGTGTGCGCGCGTGTGTGTGTGTGTACATTTCCCTACTCAATAACTCTGTCAATGTTTAGTCTACAGACTTAAAATTTGATATACAGGGTACTGAGATTTGGAAAAATCTTTGTGATTGGTTTTCGGCCAGAAATTTGGCTGTTAAGGGGTCAAATTTAAACGATTTGACTTTTGAGAACTCTATCAAACTCCCCCGCCA
Organism: Euprymna scolopes; assembly: GCF_053919585.1. Classification (NCBI taxonomy): domain Eukaryota; kingdom Metazoa; phylum Mollusca; class Cephalopoda; order Sepiida; family Sepiolidae; genus Euprymna; species Euprymna scolopes. The sequence continues at coordinate 57,203,558 of NC_136520.1, read as the reverse complement.
ATTTTGGGTCTAAAGACTTGAAATTTTAGATATAGGTTCCTTGGACATAGATCTAACTTATTGACTTGATTTGAGCCCAAAACAATAAATGTTAAGGAGTCATAATAGGGGTCAAAGTTAGTTAAAAAAATTGACCGCTTTTTTTTTTTTTTTGCTCAACATACACCTCCAAACACCCCGGCAACGCCGGGCTGAAATGCTACTATATATATATATATATATATATATATATATATATATATATTCGTTCATTTTTCGTACATATGATTGGCGACAATGACAACAAACATAGTTAGGATCTTTGCCATTTTTGCTGACGATATTCTTCGTTCGAACCGGACACAGATAAACAAACACGCTTCTGCGCACAGCCACGCACATATCGATACGATGAAAGAACATCGCTGCGGCGAATGGGCCCTCATCAAACGATTCGGCGCCAAGCAACCAATCAATTCGCCCGGTTTATTAGTAGAAAAATTCAGAGTAGCTCAACAGATTTGCCTAATTTGGTGGCTTCAACGATGACGAAAGAAAAGAAAACAAAAACAACCGGACGCCATATTGGCGATGTCAAATGACCATTAGCTTTTTTTGATGTCGTTACTGTCCGCTAATTTGTCGCCACCGATTCTGATCTTCGCTGTCGTTTTCTTTTATTAATTTTTGTGTGTGTGTTTGCCTATATGTAGTCTAAACATAAGCAACGTTGGAAGGCCACACACACACACACACACACACACACACACACACACACACACACACATATATATATATATATATATATATATATATATAGATAGATAGATAGATTCAGTCACTTTGATTAATCGTAGACGACGAAACACGTCTCAGTGGATAATTATATTTTAAAAATAATATATATCCCGCTACCCATGTGGGGGCACCATATTGGTTAAATTGAAAATTATTTCCAACTCGCATTTAGGTTAAAATGCACTTTCGTAAATAATTGAATTTGCTAAAGTTAGTGAGATATTATTTATTTATTATTATTATTATTATTATTATTATTATTATTATTATTATTATTATTATTATTATTATTTATTATTATTATTTATTAATTTGTGTTTGACTTTCCATGTCTCACTGACTTTAGCAAATAGGGTGCATACCTTTATAAGTATTTGCTCATATTTTCTCTCCTCTGATGAGATGGTAGACATCGAAACCCTATAGGTTAAGGAGATTAATTTTCTAAAGCATTCTTTGTCTTGTTAGAATAATAAAAATTCTTTGATATGAAACTCAACCACTTCATTTCATTTCAATGAGAGTTTTTTGAAATTCATTGAATTACAATTTAATTTATTTGCTCTATCTTGCATATCGAGCAATTCTGGTTTAGATGGGATAACTTATAGAATATTACTGCCAGTAATATTTTGTAAACCTACAATCTCACGTTTCAATAACAACTGATTGTTAAATAAAAACTATTCTGAAGAGTATATATATATATATATATATATATATATATATATATATATATATATATATATATATTCAAAAGTGGTATAAGCGTAAGTAACTGGAACGGGTGTACGAAAAGGTTGCAGCAAAAAAATACTCGGCTCTGATCAATCGAAAGCGCGTTTTGATGCAGCAGGACAATGCCTAGCCACACACCGTCAGGAAGATCAAAGACAAGTTTGAAGAGCTGGACAACGTTAAGGTTCTGTCAAATCGCGCTAAAGTCCTTACTGTGTCCATGTCCAGAATTTTCCGTTCAATGCAACACTTTCTGAAGGGCTGCCGATTCGCCTGGTTTAATAAAGTTGAGGAAACGTGCCAAGTATTCTTTGATTCGAAGCCAGCTGGATGGTACTTTAACCAGATCCGAAAGCTTGCAGATCGGTGGGCACAAAGTCTTGTAAAAATTCTGGTCTTTATTTTGAGAAATTTTTAAAATTATTACAACGGAATTAAAATTTCAATTTTTTGCAAGCGTTTACAGACTTTTGGGACAACCATTGAGGACTAAAACTCATTGTCAAAATTTCACAAAAAATCGGAAATGTTTAATTTCTCACTACGGCAGATCGCACCTTTTTACAAACTTTACATAAAACTAAATTAAATATAGCAAACATTGCCAACATTTGCGTACAGCAGCTCTGTTACGACATTCATAACGATTCATTAATACGTTTAGGAGTACATACAAATATATAATCGTATACAAATTCACTGTAGAGGTTCACAGATTCCAGACTACTTTCTACTCAAATAACTTCTCTCTTCTGAATTCTCTCCGTTGGAATTCGCTCCCTGTTTCATGTTCTCTCGGCTGTACCCTCACTTGAAATGCCGTTTAAATCTGGTTCTTAATCACTAAACGCACTGAAGAGCGGTGATACAACGAAACAATTTCTTTGTGGATGACAATTTAAGACATCCTCTTTGGGTAGAACACTTTTCATAAAATCATATCGCCAGCTACTTATTAGCATAATACTGAGCTCTTTTTTGTAAGCCAACAAATGGAGCTATTTTTTAGGAAAATTTTGCAAAAGAAAATGTTTTTTTTTAATGATTTTTAACTGATAAAAAATGATTATGAATGGAGGTAATTCGTTTTTAATTAATTATGTTTACAATAATGATGTTTTTTGTGACACTGGACGTACGTACAAGGAAATTTATATTTAGATAATAATAATAATAATAATAATAATAATAATAATAATAATAATAATAATAATAAATCTGATTTCGGTTATGAACGTCTCTCTGGAAAGGAATTGGATTCATTTCCAGAGGATTTCCCTTAATCCCGGCTTCAAACCAGGAGCTTCAAAGATCAAGGCTTTTTCTAAGGATGTTAGTGGTACCTATAATTGCAGAGGTTTGAAGACCACCTAAAACATCGGGGATTTGTAGTTTTTTCAATTGTCCTTCCAGACGACTTGATACTACTCCTAGTGTACCAACCACGACCGGGATTATTTGTGTTTTAACCCCATCTATACGCCTTATCTTCAAGGCAAATGGAGCATAATTGTTCTACTTCTCATTCTCCTTCTCTCTCAGATTCCTGTCCCAGGGTACTGAGAAGTCTACAATCTGCCAGTTTTTTGAGACCTTGTCAATGACGATCAAATCCTGCCGATTATGTTCCAATTGCTTGGTCGTTATGACACTTTTGTCACACCATACCTCTACCTTGCCATCCTCACTTGTTCTCACTTCATCAGGCACCTCCTCAAACCATTTTCCAGCGCACTTTACTCCAACCCTCTTACACATCTCCCAATATATCCGGAGTCCCATGCGATCGTGTCTTTTGCGGTACTCTCCCTGGGCCAGTCCACTACACCCTGCTGCAAGGTGCGAAATTGACTCTGAGGTCTTACCACAAATCCGGCATTCTGCAGCAAGTTCCTCTCCTAGAACCACTTTTTTTAACAATCGTGTTCCTAATGTCTGCTCTTGTGCTGCAAAAACAAAAGCTTCAGTACTCTTAGACAGATACCCAGCTCTAAGCCATTGCCATGATCTTTCATCAGCCACTTCTGCTATATCATGGAAGAACCTTCCATACATTTTCTTCCTAGCCAGTTCCTCTGCCCTTTCTCTATACATACGTTTCACATAATCAGTCTTGGTCTCACATACCTCCACTTCATTGGCCACAACCTTAAGCATCCACTCCTCACTTCTAAGCACATGCTCCTTCAACGACATCTCCTTGGTTCTAACACAAGCTTTTATACTTTTCAATCCTCCCACCATCTTTCCTCTTTTGATACAGCCTTGCTACGCTACTTCGAATGTGAAATATACCAAAAATTGCTAAAACGTTTCTTGTTTTGATATCCATGGCATGCAAATCCTTGTCAGATCATTCTAAAATTCCCGCACTGTATCTCAAAACACTGACTGCCCATGCATTTACTGCTTTCATTAGGTTTCCTCCATACAGTTTCGACTTTGCAATTAGTTTCACTCTTCTAAGATACTCCTTCCTGACTTTTTCTTTCATTTCTCTGTTCACGATGCCTACACCCTCCAGCACTCCCAAATACTTATACCATGTATCTTCTATTTCTTTCATGATTTCTCCATTTGGCAGCACTATTCCATTCGAATGAACCTACTCCTCTTTTCATCACCAGCACCTCACATTTACTAATCCCAAACTTCATCCTAATATCTTCTGAGTATGTCCCCACAAATTCTACCAGTCTCTCTATTTCCTTTTCATTTCTACCGAATATTTTCAAATCATCCATAAGCAGTAGATGGTTGAGGCGTCTGCCATCAGATCCAAAGTTATACCCCAGTTTTTTTCTCTCCAAGAAGATGTCAGTGGCATTATTATCATTACAAAAAGAAGTGGCGATAACGAATCTCCTTGAAATATCCCACGTTTAATGCCAACGTGGCCCATCTCCTCTCTGTTTGCTGTCAGCACCGTTTTTCATTGAGCCATACTTGTCTCCAAAAGCCCTACCACATTCTCAGCAACCTTCATCATCAATAGTGTTTCACGTATCCATGAATGAGGAACCATGTCATAAGCCTTTCTGTAATCGATCCATGCTACGATCAGATTCCTTTTCTTCTTCGCATCCTGCATTAATGCTTTATCAATTAGTAGTTGCACTTTAGTACCTCTCGGGACTTTCCGGCACCCCTTTTGTTCGTCAGCAAAAACACCATTACTCTCTAGATGTTCATAAATTTTCTCCGCAAATATTCCAGTCGACAGTTTCCATATCAATGGCAGACATGTAATTGGTCTATAATTATTGGCATCTGTTCCTTTTGTAGAATCTTTCCTCATCAGTGTTGTTCTTCCCTTCACAAGCCAATCAGCGACATCTCCCGACTCTACACCCCTTTGCAGAGCAGCAACTATAGGTGGATAAAGGCATGAAAACTGTTTAAACCAGAAGCCCATCACTCCATCTGGACCAGATGCCTTCGTATGCCAGCCTTAACGTCATCGATGGTTATCTTAACGTTCTTCATCTGCTGCATTTCTGATAGCCTTCTCTGACCTCTCCCAACCAGCTAGCCTTCTCATTATATCGCCCTTCGACAAACTTCCTTGCATCTTTTACATTTGGAATGTTGTTATTTCCCGCCTGTTTACTACCATTTAATTCTTTATACAGCTGAGACTGATTGTTCCGGAAAAGGTTGTTCTGCCGAAATGCAACACTTTTGCCAACAAAGTTCCTAATTTTCATACCACCAGTGTGGACCTTTTCTTTCAACATTGTTAGAACGTTCATCGTTCCTTTTTCCAGCAATCTATACCTCTTTCAAGCTCGTCCTTAGCTTTCTGTCCTAGTTTAACTCCTTTTCTTATTTCTTCGATTCTACCAATGTCTTTCCGCCACCGTTTAATACTTTCTTCAAGCCGCCTCTGCAAGTGTGGCCTTCTATCCTTCATTTCCCCCTTTTTCTTCTGTAATTAGCCAAACGTATGACGCTGCATACAGAAGCCTGTTAAGTTCCGTAATCGATATGTTCTTTCTTATGATGTTGTGAATTACCCCTTGAATTATTTTTACCTTGTTTTTCGCCTTCCGCCTATCACTACTCTTCATACTTGAAATCTCTATCATGTCGTCTCTAAGAAGAACCTATCTTAACTTCTGAAGTACTTCTTTTTCTACAGAAGTCCAAGTTCGCACTTCATCACCACTTCTCCATACATCTACTCCTTTCACTGGCTCCATTGTCTCAGAATCATCTGCCTTAGATCCTTCAAACTCTTTCTCATTACTTCCCCTAACCATAGGATTCCATTCCTCCTCAGTTTTCCGCCTCCCATCATCGCTTACATTTCCCTTCTGCACTTCCACTTTCTCAGTTCTTTCATCAGAGCTAGTTTCATCAATTTTACTTTCGTTATTCATTTCATTCCTAACCATCCATTCAATTTCTTCTCTTGCAATCACTGAAAGTAGGTTGTTATTTTTAATTTAACTGGGATACCAAAATCACGACACTTCTAGCTCCTCCTCCTCTCGATTCCCATTTTCCTTCACTTTTCTGATATATCCACCAGATTTGGTACTTCCACTTCTTACAAAGCATTCCCACAGTACTCTTTTCATCGTCCGTCCGCGTTTTTTTTACATTTCCTGTTCCAACTCCCTTCGTGTCTTGGGACCCTCTCTGGCAATTCTCACTCCCTCTATATCCAGCCACATCCTCAGAATTTCGAACAGTTGTATGATGACGACAGGACCCACCCTGTTGACCAGTGGGACAACTACCTGACGTGAGACCATCACAAGATGTTCTAGCCTCATTTACGTCGTTATTTTCAATATTTTGATTTGACATTCTCCCATAAATGGGGTTAGTGAATTTAAGGTTACACCACCACCGATAGTTTTATCGAGGCATTATCTCTAGGAGGGTCCCCCCACCAAGGTTAAAGATCCCCTCCCGACCATTTTCCTCCATCACCACCACTATTCCCATTACCACCACCGACAACAATAGAAATAAAATCTACAATGATAATGGCAACACTAATATCGGTAGCAATAATATTAACAGCAAAAACAACAATAGCAATGACAGCAAAAAATCATCACCTACCATTACAGCTACAGTAATAATAAAAACATACCACCACTACTACTACTACCACCACCACCACTACTACTACTAGTAATAATATTAGTGATACATTTTTTTAAAAATAATAATGATAATAATAATAATAATAATAATAATAATAATAATAATAATAATAATAATAATCCTGGCGGCCCAGGTTCGATTCCCGGTGTGGGAATGTTAAACACAAGAAAACAGCAAATGCAGGCTCTGTGGACAAAGAGACGAAACGATAAACCATAAAGTGAATGGAGCAACTTTGCCCAAAAGAAATACAAGAACAGACGCAACCAAGTGGGGAGGGCAGTACACTGGAAATTATGCAAACAACTGCATCTCGAATGCACAGACCAGTAATACGAACATACTCCGGCAACAGTACTTGAAAACGAGAATCACAAACGCATATGGGACATAGACATACAAACAGATAAACCCACCAAAGCAAGAAGACCGGATTTCATAATGCTTAACAAGAAAGAAAAGTCCTGTCAAATCGTAGACTTTGCTGTTCTAGCTGACCATAGGGTGAGTATCAAAGAAAAGGAGAAACGAGCTAGCCTGAGAGCTGAAAGAGATATGGAAGATGAAAAAAGTCAAAATAATATACTAGTAGGAACACTAGGAACAACTCCGAAAAACTTTGCAAAAAAAAAAAAAAATGGAAGAAATTGGATTCAAAGGAATGACTGGAAAAATACAGCGAACAACAATAATGAAAACAGCTGAAATATTTAGGAAAACCCTTGAATGTGGAGATTAACATACATGAACAACAAGCGCGGGCCAGAGAAACTGCTGCAAAGGCAAAACATGAAACGCTACAGGAAACCAAGAACATTAAAGCCGCATATCTACAAGCTCTCTAACCCCAACCCCATCCTCCATTATCACATTACTACCCCCATAAAAAAGAGTGAGACCAAACAACCAAGTGGAGTCAAGGAGGAAGAAAAGACCGGGAAGAGATCAATGACCAGACCTCCGCTGGATAAATGCGAAGAGAACTGGGACATTGAGGAGGTTTATTGTCACTCAAATTCTAGTGAAGACCAATAGCTGCTGTCAACGAGAAATCAGTGAAAAGCATCACTTCTGATTATGCAAATTTATTTACAAATACTATCGAAAGAGGTAGAGAGTACTGAAAATCTGGGGAAAACTTATTTTCAAGCAGAGATCTTTGATGACTTGTGTGAAACCTCCCTTGAGCCAATAATAATAATTCACTATCACCTTTGCTGTTCATCATAGCCATGATGCCCTTGAACAATATACTGAGAAAGTGCCGAGCTGGATACAAGTTCTTTAATATAGAGGAAAAAATAAACCACCTAATGTACATGGACGATCTGAAATTTTTGTAAGGGCCGAAAATGAACTAGAGACACTAATAAACTCTACCAGGATCTTTAGCTAGGATATTCAAATGGAGTTCGGAATGGAAAGTGCGCACTAGTAGTTATAAAAAAGGGAAAACTGAAGATGACGTAAGGCATGGAACTACCGAACTAAACGGAGATGAGAGAACTGAGGGAACAAGACACTTATAAATACTTGAATGCGGAGACTGATACACATGAGATATATGAACAGGCCAGACAAACTGATGCAGAGACAAAGCATGAAGAAGCGTTACATGGAACCAAGAACATTAAAGCTGTATATCTATAAGTTCTCTATCCCAATCTCCATTCCCTCCCACTGCCCTATCACCGCCTTCTCCCCAAAGAGCGAGCCGAGAAGAGTCAAGGAGGTGGTGGAAAGACCGAGGAAAGAGCACTGACCAGACCTCCGCTAGACAAGTGCTAAGGGAATTGGGACCTTGGGGAGGCATATTGCAACTCAAATTCCAGTGGAGACTAATGGCCACTGCCCGCGAGAAATCAATGGTAAGCGGCTGTTGCGATAACGCAAATTCATTTGCAAATGTATCCGAAAGAGATGGAGAGTACTGGGAACCTGGGCAGTCTTGGTGTCACTTAGCCTCCAGGGAACACCACTGGTTGTATTCAAGGAGAGATCGTTGATGACCTGTATGAAAGTTCAGTGTGAGCCGCCAATAATAATAATAATAATAATAATAATAATAATAATAATAATAATAATAATAATAATAATAATAAAAATAATAATAATAATAATAATAATAATAATAATAATAATAAACATAATAATAAACATAATAATAATAATAATAATAATAATAATAATAATAATAATAAACATAATAATAATAATAATAATAATAAAAAAAAAAAATAAATAAAAAAAACTTTTAACAATGGCGAAAGAGAAAGAGCTAGATAGAGAATCACTGGAAGATAAGCAAAGTACAAGAAAAAAATCGAAGCAGAAAAGTTGACTGAATTGTTAAGAATGAAATTTCATGGTCAATTTGAGCGAGATGCTAAGGCACTAAAATGCCAGGACACGTGGAATTTTCTGTCTAAATGTAACTTAAAAAGAGAAACAGAAAATTTTTATATTTTTTCCCGGGAGCAAGCACTAAATTCTAATTCAATCAATAGAAATATTTTGGGAAGGGTTGTTTTGATAAGTGGTGGCTGTGTGGTGTAACTCTTGAAACGGTGCCACACGTTGTTAGTGCGTGTTCCTATTTACAATGCCTCCCCACGGGACAGAGTTAGACACCAGGGTCGTTTTTTAACGTGGAGAAAAGGAACAAAAAATAAAAATTGTCTCAGTCAGGAAGGATTTCTCCTCCACTAACAGAGAACAAGAAATTGAAGTGTAGCATCTGAACAACAGATACTACACTTTGCTCCCCAACCGAGCAAATTAGGCACAAGGCCGATTTTTAATGTGAGGAATGAAGGGGAAATGGGGACCAACTCCCCGAGGAGTAGGGGAGCTGGATAGTGACAATTGGTATGAAGGGTTGCCCCTACATTGACCAAGGTCTTATATGTAGGGTCGCCCCCACATATAGTCTTTGCTTGCAGTATCTGCCGGAACAGATACGGTATTTATTTGCTCCTCCACCGAGCAAATTAGGCACAAGGCCGATTTTTAATGTGAGGAGTGAAGGGGAAATGGGGACCAACTCCCCGGGGAGTAGGGGAGCTGGATAGTGACAATTGGTATGAAGGGTTGCCCCTACATTGACCAAGGTCTTATATGTAGTGTCGCCCCCACATATGGTCATCTGCCAGAACAGATACTACACGTTGATCTTGACTCAACGGCCAAGAATAGTGCGTGTTCTACACTTGCTCAGAAAGAGTACATGACAAAGTATGCGCAAATCTGCATTAGAGTTTTTCTAAAAGTTTAGAATCCAAGTGACGGACAAGTAGTTCCAACGTCATCAAGAAGCGGTAGTGGAAAAAAAAGGACGTTTAGTGTGACCCAGAGGCCACTCACGGGAACTCAGATATTGTAGTTTTGAACAAAAAGACCAATGAATGCCAAATTATTGATGTGGCTTGCCCAAATGACATCAACTTAGCAGGCAAAAGGAATGAAAAACTACGGAACGATCAGCACTGAGAGAACGGAGATTGCTAGGTTGTGGGATAAGAAAACTTTCAGTGTGCCAATCAGCATAGGTGCGCTTGGCTCAATTCCAGATGATCTTGAGAAACAGTTCAACTCCTTAGGAATCAAGTACAACATCATCATACTCCAGAAGTCAGTTCTGCTTAGTACAGCAAACATCATACGCCAGGTGCTTTCCCTAATTGACTCTTTAACTATGTTCACTAGCTTTGTTGTAAAAACCCGCCCTTGAGTAAAAAATCCAAACGGTATAAAACATCAAAACACTGTGACTCTAAAGAACTAGTCCAGTTATATACATTTTTTCAGCTAGAACATATGGCGCAGTACACCGTTGACAATTGCATATAAACTGCAACTGGTTGAAACCTTCCAACGACCGAAAACTTGATAATTGACCGCAGTTCAATTCTGGAGAAAACGTATTGGTCAGCCATCTTTGTTATCACCCAAACTCTCCACGTTTTTTTTCTTCAATTTGCAAAAGAAATAAAATCCATATAAAATAAATACCACAACAAATAAATATAATAAAAATAAACTTTATTCTGTAAAAGCCCTTATACCCACCAAAATAACCTTATTTATTGAATGATCCTCTGACTGTAGGTCGGTGACTACACACACACACACACACACACACACACACACACACACACACACACATATATATATATATGCGCAGATTTCGAAGTTTCTATTTTTTTAATCGATCTATCAATCTACCTCTTTCTTTTTCGCCGTCTCTCTCTTTACACACACACACACACACACACACACACACACACACACACACACACACACACACACACACACACATATATATATATATATATTACATCATATCTTGAGGAGAACGTGGAAAGTCAAATAGATACCCTCACGGACGAAAGGTTAAACCAGCATTAATACAAATTATACATATATATATATACATATATATGTATATATATATATATATGTATGTGTGTGTGCGTGTGTAAGAGAAAGAAAGAGAGATGCAAGCTGTGTCATATCTGATTTATCTCCTTCATTACTAGTTTTATACGCAGAAATAAGGCGCTTCGGAGAGACAAGATTCTTGGCCCATGGCACAATTAATAAAAGCGTTATGGTAATTTATTCGCCAAATGTTCCGCTGGACTTTACGTTTCAGGGTCGGTGTCGACGCAAAACCTAGACTTTCTTTGCACACGAAAGTGTAAAACATATATTCTACTCTAAGTCAAACTTCGCAGACCTCAACGACCCGTTATCTGTACCAAACCCACTCGCCAACTGTCATATTTCCGAACCAAACTTTATTCTAAAAAATATCTTAATCAATAACACCCACACCCACACACACACACACACACACACACACATATATATGTGTGTGTGTGTGTGTGTGTGTGTATGTGTGTGTGTGTGTGACTAAAAAAGTATTAGGAATAAAAGTTACATTTGATCATCATACTAGTAGGCCACCCAGGCTTAAACATATTTTTATTAATGTAGATTTTATATTTATCGTTATGTTATATTGGACTCAATGATTTAAAAAGTTTGTTTTAAAAATGTCTCGTGCGCCACCACTGAGAATCGAAACTAAAACGGGGTTTGTATTACTGTACACATAGATTCGAAAAAGTTGTCAAAAAACAAATATATAACAAATAAATGTAATCAAAGGCAAGATAAGTTACTTTTCTACATAACTGGATATGTTTTCAGTGTTTTTATTTAATGTAACATGTTTATTCAACTCGAAAAACATACTGTGTTTACCGACGTATTGGAAAATTCAAAAAGGCGCCCGACTCTCTCTTTAACACGGTAAGTTTGGGAAAAGGTGCTATAAATATAAAACTAGACAAAATACTGTTAGAAACTCGCTCAATATATATTACCGTAACATAGGCTGACATATATTCTGTGGGGTTTTTATAGTATTTTGTCTAGTTTATTATCTATAACACCTTTTCCCGAACTTACCGTGTTAAAGAGAGAGTCGGGCGCCATTTTGAATTTTCCAATACATCGGTAAACAATGTATGTTTTTCGAGTTGAATAAACATGTTACATTGAATAAAAACACGAAAAATATATCCAGTTTGGTAGAAAAGTAACTTATCTTGCTTTTGATAACATTTATTTGTTATATATTTGTTTTTTGACAACTTTTTCGAATCTATGTGTACAGTAATACAACCCCCCCCAAAAAAAACGTTTAGCTTACGATTTATTTTGACGGTAGTGACTGTACTATGAAGACATGTTTGCTGCAAAGCTAAAAATTAAAGCATGAATCAATAGCTATTACGTCACGCATGCATATTGGTAATACCGTCATTCGACCTTCATGTAGCAATTTTATTTTTAGAATTTTCAAACTTTTGCACCGATTTTCCCCGGCTAAAACCCAAATATAAAGTTCCGAATGAGTTCGAATACGCTATATATGAAGTTTCATGTCTGTAGACCAAAAACTGACAGAGTAGTTTGGTAGGCAAAATTTTTTAAACAAAAATATATACGCATACATAAATATATATAGAAAGAGTTTTTGTTTATTATAAGCTTTTTACGCAAATATTACGCAAGTATAAATCATGTAGAATATCTACATAAATATAATTACACGTAATAGTTAATTAAAAGACAATTATCCCATGAATATAATTACACGTAATAGTTAAGTAAAGATGATCATCGCATTAGAAAACCGAAGAAAACTAAAAGGGAATTTATTAAAGTGAATGTTTAAAAAAATATGCAAATTAGCTAGATCTTTTGCAGATGAATGCAATTCCACTACACACACACACACACACACACACACACACATACACACACACATATATATACATATATATATATATATATATATAAAACAAAGTTGTATTTTCTTTTCAAATAAATAAAAAAGGGGTTTAATACAAATATCAATACACAAAAAAGAAAAAAAATGTAGGAGTATATGGTACAATAAGGACGAAAATTAGAAGAGAGTAAGTAAAGAACTTGTTTAGACCATGGCAGTTCGAAGCTAAATGCTTCTCATCAGAAGAGGAGAAAAGCCAGCATTATGCAAATATAATGATATACAAATAAAACCGGCTTAAGAATATTTACATTGAAAATGGAATAAAACAACGGTTAAATAGGGACCAATATATATATTTTATTTTATATATATATATATATATATATATATATATCCATAAAACAGTGTTTTATGGTAAAGAACATTAGTATCATTGTTTGTTCATGTAAGTAAAACTATTCAGCAATACGGGATATATATATATATATATATATATATATATATATATATATATATATAATATGTGTGTGTGTGTGTGTGTGTGTGTGTGATTAATCAGGTATGTTTATTAGTTTGTATATCTGTATATATAGAATTAACCGGTCATTATGAGTTTTGGAAGACAAGAGGTAACCACTCGTAATGTGGGCTATATGTAGTTTAATTTGTTTAATAAAATGAGAGTAAAAAAAGGGATATGACAGCCTTGGTGGAGATTCAGATAACTCCAATTTCTTGTGTTTTATTTAGCATGGGTACCCGGAGTTGCCCGAATGTGGAGAGGTGGTGTAGTAATGGGATTCGGGGGGCCGGGGGTCAAAACAGCTGGCAGTACGGATGAAGAGAGGTGTTAAAAAGGTGGTAGTAGCGAGAATGTGGAGAGGGAAATCAGAACAATCAAAACCTAGCGTCTTAGCTGATGTGTCCATCGCGAAACCGGAAGTCACAATCGTGGAATTAGGGCTAATCAATCGAAAGGAGACGATGACTTGCAAAAATGTCGACCACAAAAAATCGACCCCTCCTTGCAAATTACGGCCCAGTTGAGGATGAAGGAATTAATTTTTTGGACAATTTTTCGATATTTGTCGCCCCAGAGACCGAGCTTAAATACGATACCGATTTCGTCACGTTCGATACGTCTTTCCAAAGTTTTTGCGAGACATAAACACACACACACACACACACACACACACACACACACACACACACACACACACACACACACACACATTTTGCCTTTTATACATTAGACTAGCTTGGGGGCCCGGCGTTGCTCGGGTGTTTGAAGGTGTGTGTTGAGCAAAAATTTAAAAAAAAAAAGCGTGGTAGTAGGCAGGCAGGCTCGAACTCGTAACGCGCAGGAGGAAAAGAACGTAACAAAAAAATCGTGATGCTTTGTCGTTACGTTCATCGTCACACCGGAGATGGCGAAGGTTTTAACTAAGACTAATCAATCGAAAAGAGGGGATGACTTTCGAAATATCGGCGAAAAAAGCGACCCCTCCTTGTAAAAAGCTGTCCAGTTGAGGGTGAAGGAATTAATGTTTTTTAGCCAATTTTTCGATATTTGTCGTTCCAAGGGTAGAGCTTCAAAACGATACTGATCTCGTGAATGTCTGTCACCTCTTTCGAAAGTTTTAGGCATACATACATACATACATACATACATACATACATACATTTAAACAGACAGGTGAGATTTACATTATAGATATATTATAGATAATAGCTATTAGACATCAATTAAAAATATTCCACAAATTTCAGTGTCTTCCAGGCATTTTAAAAGTGTTTTAGGACGTATAATATGGTAGGATCTCAAATTTGAAAATTCAAATATTTCAGATTTGCATTAAATTTGATTTATAGGCGTCTTAAGTATATGATTAAGTTGTTTTAGTTGTTTTTTTGTATGCATGACAACTATTTTCAGCTCTTTAATACCGAGTCCAGTAATTTTGCAAAAAAAAAAAATAAAAAATAAAAAAAAGGAAACATGCTTTAAGATCGTCATATCTTTAAATATTTTTTCATGGTATTTAGTCTGGTTATTTTGTTTCACGGCATATCGACCCTTTTCGGCTTCAATCATTTCAGTAACTGTTTTTATAAGTTTAATAAGATTAATCAGAATCGGAATTGGGAATCGGAAAAATCAGAACATTTAGGTATATCGAAATCGGTATCGGAAAAAAAAGATTATGCCTCTTTTCCGACGCCAAAACGGTTCTTTTAATTTTCTTTTTATTTTGTTTTGTCTTTAAAAAAAATCTTCCACTGTTGGTAGTAATAAAATAGTAAATATTTACTGATTTTAAACTACGAGTAAAACGAAATCGATGGATAATCTCCCGCAAATGTATTTTTGCGTTTAGGAAATTATCTGCACATTTAATATGTTTTTTTTTCTATTTTTTTATTTTTTTATTTTTTTTACAATAACATAGGGGAAAATAACAGCTTTATAGTTAAATATTTACACATTTATAAAGAATCTAAATCGGAATCGGCAGTTGTATCGGAATCGGAAAATATTGTAATCGTCTCATAACTAGTTTTTATATCTATACAAATATTTATTCAAGATGTTTAGTTTGATTGTTTTGTAGAATTTTTAAATATTTTTTTTTGTTAAATTCAAGCTTCATGATATCTTTTTTGTTTTTTAATCAAATTGTTAGGTGGAAGCAAACAATCGTTACAAAATACCATCCCCTCCCCATGTTAAGAATGGTTTTCAAAATAATAACGTTATTATTTCAGCACGGTGACAAAAGTGCAAAAGGACCGAAACTTATTCACTTAGCGATGTTGGCAACCTTCACGTGAACGCCCCCCCCCATCGCAAGTTTCTTTTGGTTTTTTTGTTTTACGGTATGTGAACGCTTTTCGGGTTACTTAATGCTGAATCCAGTAAGTTTGGGGGTAAAAAGGTTCCATACATCACGTGTTTTTTTTTTTAATATCTTCACACATTTATGTGTGGTGTTTGCTTTGATTGTGCTGTCGATTAAAAAATTGTTGTTTTAGTTTATTAATTTGCAGAACATGATTGAGTTTAGCAAAAGAAAAAAACAAAAAACAAAAACAAACAAACAAACAAAAAAAACCCCTAAAACATTAACATCAACGTTTTGGTCATTTAAGGTTTGTGTGCTAAGTTGATTTGAAAAAAAAAAAAAATCAGACCGTGTGACAAAATTGATTGCATTTTTGTGGCATTATCAATACACATCACCCTACATCATCCTAAGTAAGGTTTTTAAGAAAAAAAATGTTTGTTCAACAATATATATTGATTACCTGATGGAAAAACCGATTACTGTAAACTGAGTGGTGGACATTGATAAAGATAAGTAAACGTAAATTGCATAGTAATTGTCTGTATTTTTGAAATTTTTAAATTGCATGTTGCGTCACCATCAAACGTTAATGATTGAACTTCGATTTCTTTGAATTCATTGAATGCTTAGCGGCAAGGAGGTCCCTCTTCAGAGTCCAATAGTAGTCAGCCATCATGACTGCTCCTCAGCCACCCTGATACCTCGCTTCCATTTCTTTCATGTCCTAATGGAATCACTTCCTTTGCTCGTCACTTATTGAACCCAAGTTCTCAGGAATGTGATGTGAAAATACGTCGTGCATCTTGACACCCATGTTGCAGTCCAGCTTTTTAAAAGCAGTCCGCACGTTCTTGACAAGTTCTGCGTAATTTCTGGCCTTATTGTTGCCAAGAAAGTTTCTCACTGCCAGAACAAATGCCTTCTACGCTTGCAGTTCCACTTTGTTCATTAAAATGGGCCCTCGTCCAGAATTTTCCCTATATTTAAAAAAAAAAGAAAGAAAAGAAGCATCTATATGACGTACGTACCCGTGACAGAACGAAAATATCATATTCCAAAAATTACGTAAATTGGTCAAATAGTTTTACTTTTTATAAAGAAAATCATTTTTTAAGCAACTGACGGAAAGTCGTAGGCATTACAACATAAATTTTGCCAAATTTGAATTATTGTTGAATTATCTCCCATTATTTTTTATTGTTTTAGATTGTTTTGAAAGTGGCGAACATGATAACCGCTCTTCGGTTGCAGCGTTTGGCACATCGAAATTAAGATGTTGGTTGGTTGGCTGGTTGTTTTACGGCATATCAACCCTTTTCGGGTTATTTAATGCCGAATCCAAATATTTTGAAGAAATTTTTTAATAGAATATATTTGTTGTTTTCAAGTCGGTTTCAATTTAACCCATAGCGGAGAGCCTAATAGGTACTACCACTCCATGTCAGAGTGGACCTGGGAGCAATGGTAATTAAAGGGTGGCTCCACACTCGCCAAAGCTCGCAAGCTTGGGCCTCACCACTGGATATAGTTTAAGGTCATATCCAGGACCTCGAAATCAAGAGGTGATGCGAATTATAACGTCATTGAAAACGAGTGATGTCAATTTCTATTTAAATTAAGTAAATAAAAGCTCCACACTCTAAAAAAATTTAAAACACACTTCACTCCCACCCCACAAAAAAAAATAACACAAAATAAATAAAGAAGAAAAAATTACTAAATGCATACACTGAGGAAACAAAATGTAATAAAAATTAAAACGTAAAAATGAACACCAAAATAAATAAAAATAAATAAACAAAAACAAAACAAACATAACATCGCAAAGGAAAGGCATAGACAACTAATAGGATATACACAACAGCGTCAAAAGAAGTATACACGACTGATAAAATAAAGCAAGCAAGAAAAAAAAAAAAAACGAAACAAGAATTCGAACTGAAAAAGTTTAACAAAATGGCGGAAATAAATAGATACAAACAAACAAAACGCGGGAGAAAAAACGCGAAGTTCTTTTCTTTTCTTTTCTTATTTTTGTATTATTATTTGCTAAACGTCAGTTTAAGTCAACGAAGATTGTTTACTTTTCAATCTACCCGACTAAACATGTTTTTGTAAGCTGGATTTTTTTCCTTCGATCGCCTTAGTCGTTCCTCAACCATGTACACACCGCCTATTTTAATAACAAGGTTTTGCTGTTCGCAGGGATTGCTTAAAGGTAACGAACGTATCGCATTTCTTTGGGCATCCTCTCATCGATCTATTTGTTGTCTATAGCAGCCAATGATACGTCCCCAACAATCAGCTGGACAGTCACCTTGCCTCTGTCGGATTGACGGATGGATCTGTTCAGTCCTTGGATGTCCACCCTTCCAAGTTCTACTTTCTCTCTCTAAGACTGCGTTAGCTTATCCTTAATCGCCGCTCCTTTCGGTGAATCCAAACGGTGCTGCTCAGGCATTTTTAGGCCAGGCTGCATTTCTCTTACCTCATTTGACCTTGTGTTTAACTTCCCAGGTGGAGGTATATGAAGTACTACCAGGGAAACCCGACGTTGGCCGGGATTGAATGATGATAAACGAATGTTTCACACTCCTATGTTTTTATTGTCATCAAAATCGGTGAAATCGCTCGTTTTTCAATCAAATCGGTTGATTGAATGCTCTAGTTGGGGACCCATCGCGGTGCACCGAGAGGAAGCTTCGCATGTCTCCTCGCAGTGACTTAGTCCACAATACATTGTAGTCTATATTGCACTGTAGAGAACCTATTGTTGATTTTATAACATTATTTTTTATATAATGCCTTCAATTGAAGTTGAAAATGCAAAAGTCAAGTATGATGGTTTAATTGTGCTCTAAACGAAAACATTAATTTCGAACGCGCCCCTGTCATATCAAAGAATCTACTGTTCATTTGATCAATTTACAGCCTGCTCCACTGCAAATCGAAGGTCGTTTCTAAGGTTTCTGGATATGCGTGCCACTATCATATTCGCAGATTAAATCGACGTATATCAGTATCTATTCTTGTTCATGACGTAACAATGCTAATGGGACGTGTCTTTTCATTATATAAAACAATGGAATTGAGATATCCCGATCTTAAAGGTTTCTTTCCGCGGCAACACTCGGGAATAGACGCAAAGAGAAAATAGTATTTCATTTATTGCTACTCGCCTGAGGCGCCTCTGCCGGGGAATGCCGACGGAGCTGCACAGGTAGCTTTTGCGAGGCCAGACTGTTCCTTCTCTGGAGCGCTGACTTTTCGATCCCATTTTCCGATCCTTGTGTCACATTTCTGGCGGTGGGAAAGTAATAAATACGCAGATTTTCTACAGATTACCACAATATTGCCCACAAATATAATGGCAGCCTTCTTTTTTCCACTAGTAATTCGAACTTGGTTGATCCGATCAGTCATTGCCAATCCACTCATGACATTCGTCATCCCTACACTAACAATTATTCCATCTCTCATTATCTCAATACCTATTATCCTCAAATGCTCTTTGGCCTTGATAAATGGTGATAGTAAAAGTCAGGAGAAAAGATAGTTGTTTAGTTTTCTCCCACTGCAAGAACTTAGACACCAGCGTCGGAAAGTGAGATTGAGAAATCAACGCCCCAGAGGAGGAGGAGGAGGAGGAGGAAGAGGAGGAGGCACTCTGACCTGCAAAAGGTGCCTAGGCCCCGAGGGCATTCCCCGATGAGGCCGCCTTAGGCGATTAGCAGTAAACTAACCCCTTTTCAAAGATAGAAGACAAAGCCTAGGAGGGTGGATCTCCTAGAACTGCACAGAGCTAAAATCTCGCCAAAAATCAACAGGAATCGGAATCATTACAGGAATGGTGTAATCTCTGTTGATCTGGGGGGGGGGAGGATAAAGATCTTTAGCTGAGAGGAAAGATAGATAAAAAGAAAAATATAGAGAAAGAAAGGAAATGAAGTAAAAAGAAAAAGAAAATGAAAAGTGAAAAAGGAAAGGGAAAGTAATGCAAGCCAGCACAAACGTAAGAAAAAAAAAGGAGGAAAGGAAAAAAAAAGATAAACGGCCGGAACAAGTAAAGAAGCTAAAACGAATGAAGAAAAAGAAAGATAAAGGAAGAAAGCTTAAGGAACAAAAAAAAAAAAACGAAAGAAAAAAAAAACAAAGAAAAGAAAACAAAGACAACAATGCAGTAAGTAGCCAAAAGGAAGGAAAGAAAGAAATAAAGATAGAAAAAAAAGAAAACAAAGAAGAAAAGAAAAGAAAGGAAGGAAATCAGACGATAACGTGTGAAAGAAACATATATAAAAAGGAAGGTAGACTAGAAGAAAGCAGAAAAGATGACAAGTAAAAAAGAAAGTAAGAAAAAAAAAAGAAAAACGAAAGAAAACGAAATGTTGGACGCATGAAACAAGTCGACAAGCAAAAGCGAAAAATAAAATAGAAAGAAAAAAGAAAAGAAACTAAAACAAAAGAAAAAAGAAAAGAAACTAAAACAAAAGAAAAAAAGTAAAGAAACTAAAACAAAAGAAAAAAGAAAAGAAACTAAAACAAAAGAAAAAAAGTAAAGAAACTAAAACAAAAGAAAAAAAGAAAAGAAACTAAAACAAAAGAAAAAAGTAAAGAAACTAAAACAAAAGAAAAAAAGAAAAGAAACTAAAACAAAAGAAAAAAGAAAAGAAACTAAAACAAAAGAAAAAAAGAAAAGAAACTAAAACAAAAGAAAAAAAGAAAAGAAACTAAAACAAAAGAAAAAAGAAAAGAAACTAAAACAAAAGAAAAAAAGTAAAGAAACTAAAACAAAAGAAAAAAGAAAAGAAACTAAAACAAAAGAAAAAAAGTAAAGAAACTAAAACAAAAGAAAAAAAGAAAAGAAACTAAAACAAAAGAAAAAAGTAAAGAAACTAAAACAAAAGAAAAAAAGAAAAGAAACTAAAACAAAAGAAAAAAAGAAAAGAAACTAAAACAAAAGAAAAAAGAAAAGAAACTAAAACAAAAGAAAAAAAGTAAAGAAACTAAAACAAAAGAAAAAAGAAAAGAAACTAAAACAAAAGAAAAAAAGTAAAGAAACTAAAACAAAAGAAAAAAAGAAAAGAAACTAAAACAAAAGAAAAAAAGAATAGAAACTAAAACAAAAGAAAAAAGTAAAGAAACTAAAACAAAAGAAAAAAAGTAAAGAAACTAAAACAAAAGAAAAAAAGAAAAGAAACTAAAACAAAAGACAAAAGTAAAGAAACTAAAACAAAAGAAAAAAAGTAAAGAAACTAAAACAAAAGAAAAAAAGAAAAGAAACTAAAACAAAAGAAAAAAGTAAAGAAACTAAAACAAAAGAAAAAAAGTAAAGAAACTAAAAGAAAAGAAAAAAGAAAAGAAACTAAAACAAAAGAAAAAAAGTAAAGAAACTAAAACAAAAGAAAAAAAGTAAAGAACCTAAAACAAAAGAAAAAAAGTAAAGAAACTAAAACAAAAGAAAAAAGTAAAGAAACTAAAACAAAAGAAAAAAAGAAAAGAAACTAAAACAAAAGAAAAAAAGTAAATAAACTAAAACAAAAGAAAAAAAGAAAAGAAACTAAAACAAAAGAAAAAAGTAAAGAAACTAAAACAAAAGAAAAAAGAAAAGAAACTAAAACAAAAGAAAAAAGAAAAGAAACTAAAACAAAAGAAAAAAATAAAGAAACTAAAACAAAAGAAAAAAAGAAAAGAAACTAAAACAAAAGAAAAAAAAGTAAAGAAACTAAAACAAAAGAAAAAAAGAAAAGAAACTAAAACAAAAGAAAAAAGAAAAGAAACTAAAACAAAAGAAAAAAAGTAAAGAAACTAAAACAAAAGAAAAAAGAAAAGAAACTAAAACAAAAGAAAAAAAGTAAAGAAACTAAAACGAAAGAAAAAAATTAAAGAAACTAAAACAAAAGAAAAAAGAAAAGAAACTAAAACAAAAGAAAAAAAGAAAAGAAACTAAAACAAAAGAAAAAAAGTAAAGAAACTAAAACAAAAGAAAAAAAGTAAAGAAACTAAAACAAAAGAAAAAAAGAAAAGAAACTAAAACAAAAGAAAAAAAGAAAAGAAACTAAAACAAAAGAAAAAAAGTAAAGAAACTAAAACAAAAGAAAAAAAGTAAAGAAACTAAAACTAAAGAAAAAAAGTAAAGAAACTAAAACAAAAGAAAAAAGTAAAGAAACTTAAACAAAAGAAAAAAGAAAAGAAACTAAAACAAAAGAAAAAAAGAAAAGAAACTAAAACAAAAGAAAAAAAGTAAAGAAACTTAAACAAAAGAAAAAAGAAAAGAAACTAAAACAAAAGAAAAAAAGTAAAGAAACTAAAACAAAAGAAAAAAATTAAAGAAACTAAAACAAAAGAAAAAAGACAAGAAACTAAAACAAAAGAAAAAAAGTAAAGAAACTAAAACAAAAGAAAAAAGACAAGAAACTAAAACAAAACAAAAAAGTAAAGAAACTAAAACAAAAGAAAAAAAGTAAAGAAACTTAAACAAAAGAAAAAAGAAAAGAAACTAAAACAAAAGAAAAAAAGTAAAGAAACTTAAACAAAAGAAAAAAGAAAAGAAACTAAAACAAAAGAAAAAAGTAAAGAAACTAAAACAAAAGAAAAAAGAAAAGAAACTAAAACAAAAGAAAAAAAGAAAAAAAACTAAAACAAAAGAAAAAAGACAAGAAACTAAAACAAAAGAAAAAAGAAAAGAAACTAAAACAAAAGAAAAAAGTAAAGAAACTTAAACAAAAGAAAAAGGAAAAGAAACTAAAACAAAAGAAAAAAAGAAAAGAAACTAAAACAAAAGAAAAAAATTAAAGAAACTAAAACAAAAGAAAAAAGAAAAGAAACTAAAACAAAAGAAAAAAAGTAAAGAAACTAAAACAAAAGAAAAAAGACAAGAAACTAAAACAAAAGAAAAAAAGAAAAGAAACTAAAACAAAAGAAAAAAAGAAAAGAAACTAAAACAAAAGAAAAAAAGTAAAGAAACTAAAACAAAAGAAAAAAAGTAAAGAAACTAAAACAAAAGAAAAAAAGTAAAGAAACTAAAACAAAAGAAAAAAGTAAAGAAACTTAAACAAAAGAAAAAAGAAAAGAAACTAAAACAAAAGAAAAAAAGAAAAGAAACTAAAACAAAAGAAAAAAAGTAAAGAAACTTAAACAAAAGAAAAAAGAAAAGAAACTAAAACAAAAGAAAAAAAGTAAAGAAACTAAAACAAAAGAAAAAAGTAAAGAAACTAAAACAAAAGAAAAAAGTAAAGAAACTAAAACAAAAGAAAAAAGTAAAGAAACTAAAACAAAAGAAAAAAGAAAAGAAACTAAAACAAAAGAAAAAAGTAAAGAAACTAAAACAAAAGAAAAAAGAAAAGAAACTAAAACAAAAGAAAAAAGTAAAGAAACTAAAACAAAAGAAAAAAAGTAAAGAAACTAAAACAAAAGAAAAAAGAAAAGAAACTAAAACAAAAGAAAAAAGAAAAGAAACTAAAACAAAAGAAAAAAGTAAAGAAACTAAAACAAAAGAAAAAAGAAAAGAAACTAAAACAAAAGAAAAAAGTAAAGAAACTAAAACAAAAGAAAAAAGTAAAGAAACTAAAACAAAAGAAAAAAGTAAAGAAACTAAAACAAAAGAAAAAAGAAAAGAAACTAAAACAAAAGAAAAAAGTAAAGAAACTAAAACAAAAGAAAAAAGAAAAGAAACTAAAACAAAAGAAAAAAGAAAAGAAACTAAAACAAAAGAAAAAAAGTAAAGAAACTAAAACAAAAGAAAAAAGTAAAGAAACTTAAACAAAAGAAAAAAGAAAAGAAACTAAAACAAAAGAAAAAAAGAAAAGAAACTAAAACAAAAGAAAAAAAGTAAAGAAACTAAAACAAAAGAAAAAAGAAAAGAAACTAAAACAAAAGAAAAAAAGTAAAGAAACTAAAACAAAAGAAAAAAATTAAAGAAACTAAAACAAAAGAAAAAAGAAAAGAAACTAAAACAAAAGAAAAAAGTACAGAAACTAAAACAAAAGAAAAAAGTAAAGAAACTAAAACAAAAGAAAAAAGTAAAGAAACTAAAACAAAAGAAAAAAGTAAAGAAACTAAAACAAAAGAAAAAAGTAAAGAAACTAAAACAAAAGAAAAAAGTAAAGAAACTAAAACAAAAGAAAAAAAGAAAAGAAACTAAAACAAAAGAAAAAAGAAAAGAAACTAAAACAAAAGAAAAAAGTAAAGAAACTAAAACAAAAGAAAAAAGAAAAGAAACTAAAACAAAAGAAAAAAAGAAAAGAAACTAAAACAAAAGAAAAAAAGAAAAGAAACTAAAACAAAAGAAAAAAGAAAAGAAACTAAAACAAAAGAAAAAAAGTAAAGAAACTAAAACAAAAAAAAAAGTAAAGAAACTAAAACAAAAGAAAAAAAGAAAAGAAACTAAAACAAAAGAAAAAAGAAAAGAAACTAAAACAAAAGAAAAAAGAAAAGAAACTAAAACAAAAGAAAAAAGTAAAGAAACTAAAACAAAAGAAAAAAGAAAAGAAACTAAAACAAAAGAAAAAAAGAAAAGAAACTAAAACAAAAGAAAAAAGTAAAGAAACTAAAACAAAAGAAAAAAGAAAAGAAACTAAAACAAAAGAAAAAAAGTAAAGAAACTAAAACAAAAGAAAAAAGTAAAGAAACTAAAACAAAAGAAAAAAGTAAAGAAACTAAAACAAAAGAAAAAAAGAAAAGAAACTAAAACAAAAGAAAAAAGAAAAGAAACTAAAACAAAAGAAAAAAGTAAAGAAACTAAAACAAAAGAAAAAAGTAAAGAAACTAAAACAAAAGAAAAAAAGAAAAGAAACTAAAACAAAAGAAAAAAAGAAAAGAAACTAAAACAAAAGAAAAAAGAAAAGAAACTAAAACAAAAGAAAAAAAGTAAAGAAACTAAAACAAAAAAAAAGTAAAGAAACTAAAACAAAAGAAAAAAAGAAAAGAAACTAAAACAAAAGAAAAAAGAAAAGAAACTAAAACAAAAGAAAAAAGAAAAGAAACTAAAACAAAAGAAAAAAGTAAAGAAACTAAAACAAAAGAAAAAAGAAAAGAAACTAAAACAAAAGAAAAAAAGAAAAGAAACTAAAACAAAAGAAAAAAGTAAAGAAACTAAAACAAAAGAAAAAAGAAAAGAAACTAAAACAAAAGAAAAAAAGTAAAGAAACTAAAACAAAAGAAAAAAGTAAAGAAACTAAAACAAAAGAAAAAAAGTAAAGAAACTAAAACAAAAGAAAAAAGTAAAGAAACTAAAACAAAAGAAAAAAGAAAAGAAACTAAAACAAAAGAAAAAAAGTAAAGAAACTAAAACAAAAGAAAAAAGAAAAGAAACTAAAACAAAAGAAAAAAAGAAAAGAAACTAAAACAAAAGAAAAAAAGAAAAGAAACTAAAACAAAAGAAAAAAAGTAAAGAAACTAAAACAAAAGAAAAAAAGTAAAGAAACTAAAACAAAAGAAAAAAGAAAAGAAACTAAAACAAAAGAAAAAAAGTAAAGAAACTAAAACAAAAGAAAAAAAGTAAAGAAACTAAAACAAAAGAAAAAAAGTAAAGAAACTAAAACAAAAGAAAAAAGAAAAGAAACTAAAACAAAAGAAAAAAAGTAAAGAAACTAAAACAAAAGAAAAAAGAAAAGAAACTAAAACAAAAGAAAAAAAGAAAAGAAACTAAAACAAAAGAAAAAAAGAAAAGAAACTAAAACAAAAGAAAAAAAGTAAAGAAACTAAAACAAAAGAAAAAAGAAAAGAAACTAAAACAAAAGAAAAAAAGTAAAGAAACTAAAACAAAAGAAAAAATTAAAGAAACTAAAACAAAAGAAAAAAGAAAAGAAACTAAAACAAAAGAAAAAAGAAAAGAAACTAAAACAAAAGAAAAAAGAAAAGAAACTAAAACAAAAGAAAAAAAGTAAAGAAACTAAAACAAAAGAAAAAAGAAAAGAAACTAAAACAAAAGAAAAAAGAAAAGAAACTAAAACAAAAGAAAAAAGAAAAGAAACTAAAACAAAAGAAAAAAAGAAAAGAAACTAAAACAAAAGAAAAAAATTAAAGAAACTAAAACAAAAGAAAAAAGAAAAGAAACTAAAACAAAAGAAAAAAAGAAAAGAAACTAAAACAAAAGAAAAAAGAAAAGAAACTAAAACAAAAGAAAAAAAGTAAAGAAACTAAAACAAAAGAAAAAAGAAAAGAAACTAAAACAAAAGAAAAAAGAAAAGAAACTAAAACAAAAGAAAAAAAGAAAAGAAACTAAAACAAAAGAAAAAAGAAAAGAAACTAAAACAAAAGAAAAAAGAAAAGAAACTAAAACAAAAGAAAAAAAGAAAAGAAACTAAAACAAAAGAAAAAAATTTAAGAAACTAAAACAAAAGAAAAAAAGAAAAGAAACTAAAACAAAAGAAAAAAAGTAAAGAAACTAAAACAAAAGAAAAAAAGAAAAGAAACTAAAACAAAAGAAAAAAAGAAAAGAAATTAAAACAAAAGAAAAAAGTAAAGAAACTAAAACAAAAGAAAAAAAGTAAAGAAACTAAAACAAAAGAAAAAAAGTAAAGAAACTAAAACAAAAAAAAAAGTACAGAAACTAAAACAAAAGAAAAAAGAAAAGAAACTAAAACAAAAGAAAAAAAGAAAAGAAACTAAAACAAAAGAAAAAAAGTAAAGAAACTAAAACAAAAGAAAAAAGAAAAGAAACTAAAACAAAAGAAAAAAAGTAAAGAAACTAAAACAAAAGAAAAAAATTAAAGAAACTAAAACAAAAGAAAAAAGAAAAGAAACTAAAACAAAAGAAAAAAGAAAAGAAACTAAAACAAAAGAAAAAAAGTAAAGAAACTAAAACAAAAGAAAAAAAGTAAAGAAACTAAAACAAAAGAAAAAAAGAAAAGAAACTAAAACAAAAGAAAAAAAGTAAAGAAACTAAAACAAAAGAAAAAAAGTAAAGAAACTAAAACAAAAGAAAAAAAGAAAAGAAACTAAAACAAAAGAAAAAAGAAAAGAAACTAAAACAAAAGAAAAAAGAAAAGAAACTAAAACAAAAGAAAAAAAGAAAAGAAACTAAAACAAAAGAAAAAAGAAAAGAAAGTAAAACAAAAGAAAAAAGTAAAGAAACTAAAACAAAAGAAAAAAAGTAAAGAAACTAAAACAAAAGAAAAAAAGTAAAGAAACTAAAACAAAAGAAAAAAGTAAAGAAACTAAAACAAAAGAAAAAAGAAAAGAAACTAAAACAAAAGAAAAAAGAAAAGAAACTAAAACAAAAGAAAAAAGAAAAGAAACTAAAACAAAAGAAAAAAAGTAAAGAAACTAAAACAAAAGAAAAAAAGAAAAGAAACTAAAACAAAAGAAAAAAAGTAAAGAAACTAAAACAAAAGAAAAAAAGTAAAGAAACTAAAACAAAAGAAAAAAGAAAAGAAACTAAAACAAAAGAAAAAAAGTAAAGAAACTAAAACAAAAGAAAAAAAGAAAAGAAACTAAAACAAAAGAAAAAAGAAAAGAAACTAAAACAAAAGAAAAAAAGTAAAGAAACTAAAACAAAAGAAAAAAATTAAAGAAACTAAAACAAAAGAAAAAAGAAAAGAAACTAAAACAAAAGAAAAAAGAAAAGAAACTAAAACAAAAGAAAAAAGAAAAGAAACTAAAACAAAAGAAAAAAAGTAAAGAAACTAAAACAAAAGAAAAAAGAAAAGAAACTAAAACAAAAGAAAAAAGAAAAGAAACTAAAACAAAAGAAAAAAATTAAAGAAACTAAAACAAAAGAAAAAAGAAAAGAAACTAAAACAAAAGAAAAAAGCAAAGAAACTAAAACAAAAGAAAAAAGAAAAGAAACTAAAACAAAAGAAAAAAAGAAAAGAAACTAAAACAAAAGAAAAAAGAAAAGAAACTAAAACAAAAGAAAAAAGTAAAGAAACTAAAACAAAAGAAAAAAGTAAAGAAACTAAAACAAAAGAAAAAAAAAAAGAAACTAAAACAAAAGAAAAAAGAAAAGAAACTAAAACAAAAGAAAAAAAGTAAAGAAACTAAAACAAAAGAAAAAAGTAAAGAAACTTAAACAAAAGAAAAAAGAAAAGAAACTAAAACAAAAGAAAAAAAGAAAAGAAACTAAAACAAAAGAAAAAAAGTAAAGAAACTAAAACAAAAGAAAAAAGAAAAGAAACTAAAACAAAAGAAAAAAAGTAAAGAAACTAAAACAAAAGAAAAAAATTAAAGAAACTAAAACAAAAGAAAAAAGAAAAGAAACTAAAACAAAAGAAAAAAAGTAAAGAAACTAAAACAAAAGAAAAAAAGAAAAGAAACTAAAAGAAAAGAAAAAAAGAAAAGAAACTAAAACAAAAGAAAAAAGTAAAGAAACTAAAACAAAAGAAAAAAAGTAAAGAAACTAAAACAAAAGAAAAAAAGTAAAGAAACTAAAACAAAAAAAAAAGTACAGAAACTAAAACAAAAGAAAAAAGAAAAGAAACTAAAACAAAAGAAAAAAAGAAAAGAAACTAAAACAAAAGAAAAAAAGTAAAGAAACTAAAACAAAAGAAAAAAGAAAAGAAACTAAAACAAAAGAAAAAAAGTAAAGAAACTAAAACAAAAGAAAAAAATTAAAGAAACTAAAACAAAAGAAAAAAGAAAAGAAACTAAAACAAAAGAAAAAAGAAAAGAAACTAAAACAAAAGAAAAAAAGTAAAGAAACTAAAACAAAAGAAAAAAGTAAAGAAACTAAAACAAAAGAAAAAAAGAAAAGAAACTAAAACAAAAGAAAAAAGTAAAGAAACTAAAACAAAAGAAAAAAAGTAAAGAAACTAAAACAAAAGAAAAAAAGAAAAGAAACTAAAACAAAAGAAAAAAGAAAAGAAACTAAAACAAAAGAAAAAAGAAAAGAAACTAAAACAAAAGAAAAAAAGAAAAGAAACTAAAACAAAAGAAAAAAGAAAAGAAAGTAAAACAAAAGAAAAAAGTAAAGAAACTAAAACAAAAGAAAAAAAGTAAAGAAACTAAAACAAAAGAAAAAAAGTAAAGAAACTAAAACAAAAGAAAAAAGTAAAGAAACTAAAACAAAAGAAAAAAGAAAAGAAACTAAAACAAAAGAAAAAAGAAAAGAAACCAAAACAAAAGAAAAAAGAAAAGAAACTAAAACAAAAGAAAAAAGTAAAGAAACTAAAACAAAAGAAAAAAAGAAAAGAAACTAAAACAAAAGAAAAAAAGTAAAGAAACTAAAACAAAAGAAAAAAAGTAAAGAAACTAAAACAAAAGAAAAAAGAAAAGAAACTAAAACAAAAGAAAAAAAGTAAAGAAACTAAAACAAAAGAAAAAAAGAAAAGAAACTAAAACAAAAGAAAAAAGAAAAGAAACTAAAACAAAAGAAAAAAAGTAAAGAAACTAAAACAAAAGAAAAAAATTAAAGAAACTAAAACAAAAGAAAAAAGAAAAGAAACTAAAACAAAAGAAAAAAGAAAAGAAACTAAAACAAAAGAAAAAAGAAAAGAAACTAAAACAAAAGAAAAAAAGTAAAGAAACTAAAACAAAAGAAAAAAGAAAAGAAACTAAAACAAAAGAAAAAAGAAAAGAAACTAAAACAAAAGAAAAAAATTAAAGAAACTAAAACAAAAGAAAAAAGAAAAGAAACTAAAACAAAAGAAAAAAGCAAAGAAACTAAAACAAAAGAAAAAAGAAAAGAAACTAAAACAAAAGAAAAAAAGTAAAGAAACTAAAACAAAAGAAAAAAAGAAAAGAAACTAAAACAAAAGAAAAAAAGTAAAGAAACTAAAACAAAAGAAAAAAAGTAAAGAAACTAAAACAAAAGAAAAAAGAAAAGAAACTAAAACAAAAGAAAAAAAGTAAAGAAACTAAAACAAAAGAAAAAAAGAAAAGAAACTAAAACAAAAGAAAAAAGAAAAGAAACTAAAACAAAAGAAAAAAAGTAAAGAAACTAAAACAAAAGAAAAAAATTAAAGAAACTAAAACAAAAGAAAAAAGAAAAGAAACTAAAACAAAAGAAAAATGAAAAGAAACTAAAACAAAAGAAAAAAGAAAAGAAACTAAAACAAAAGAAAAAAAGTAAAGAAACTAAAACAAAAAAAAAAAGAAAAGAAACTAAAACAAAAGAAAAAAGAAAAGAAACTAAAACAAAAGAAAAAAATTAAAGAAACTAAAACAAAAGAAAAAAGAAAAGAAACTAAAACAAAAGAAAAAAGCAAAGAAACTAAAACAAAAGAAAAAAGAAAAGAAACTAAAACAAAAGAAAAAAAGAAAAGAAACTAAAACAAAAGAAAAAAGAAAAGAAACTAAAACAAAAGAAAAAAGTAAAGAAACTAAAACAAAAGAAAAAAGTAAAGAAACTAAAACAAAAGAAAAAAGAAAAGAAACTAAAACAAAAGAAAAAAGAAAAGAAACTAAAACAAAAGAAAAAAAGTAAAGAAACTAAAACAAAAGAAAAAAGTAAAGAAACTTAAACAAAAGAAAAAAGAAAAGAAACTAAAACAAAAGAAAAAAAGAAAAGAAACTAAAACAAAAGAAAAAAAGTAAAGAAACTAAAACAAAAGAAAAAAGAAAAGAAACTAAAACAAAAGAAAAAAAGTAAAGAAACTAAAACAAAAGAAAAAAATTAAAGAAACTAAAACAAAAGAAAAAAGAAAAGAAACTAAAACAAAAGAAAAAAAGTAAAGAAACTAAAACAAAAGAAAAAAAGAAAAGAAACTAAAACAAAAGAAAAAAAGAAAAGAAACTAAAACAAAAGAAAAAAGTAAAGAAACTAAAACAAAAGAAAAAAAGTAAAGAAACTAAAACAAAAGAAAAAAAGTAAAGAAACTAAAACAAAAAAAAAAAGTACAGAAACTAAAACAAAAGAAAAAAGAAAAGAAACTAAAACAAAAGAAAAAAAGAAAAGAAACTAAAACAAAAGAAAAAAAGTAAAGAAACTAAAACAAAAGAAAAAAGAAAAGAAACTAAAACAAAAGAAAAAAAGTAAAGAAACTAAAACAAAAGAAAAAAATTAAAGAAACTAAAACAAAAGAAAAAAGAAAAGAAACTAAAACAAAAGAAAAAAGAAAAGAAACTAAAACAAAAGAAAAAAAGTAAAGAAACTAAAACAAAAGAAAAAAAGTAAAGAAACTAAAACAAAAGAAAAAAAGAAAAGAAACTAAAACAAAAGAAAAAAAGTAAAGAAACTAAAACAAAAGAAAAAAAGTAAAGAAACTAAAACAAAAGAAAAAAAGAAAAGAAACTAAAACAAAAGAAAAAAGAAAAGAAACTAAAACAAAAGAAAAAAGAAAAGAAACTAAAACAAAAGAAAAAAAGAAAAGAAACTAAAACAAAAGAAAAAAGAAAAGAAAGTAAAACAAAAGAAAAAAGTAAAGAAACTAAAACAAAAGAAAAAAAGTAAAGAAACTAAAACAAAAGAAAAAAAGTAAAGAAACTAAAACAAAAGAAAAAAGTAAAGAAACTAAAACAAAAGAAAAAAGAAAAGAAACTAAAACAAAAGAAAAAAGAAAAGAAACCAAAACAAAAGAAAAAAGAAAAGAAACTAAAACAAAAGAAAAAAAGTAAAGAAACTAAAACAAAAGAAAAAAAGAAAAGAAACTAAAACAAAAGAAAAAAAGTAAAGAAACTAAAACAAAAGAAAAAAAGTAAAGAAACTAAAACAAAAGAAAAAAGAAAAGAAACTAAAACAAAAGAAAAAAAGTAAAGAAACTAAAACAAAAGAAAAAAAGAAAAGAAACTAAAACAAAAGAAAAAAGAAAAGAAACTAAAACAAAAGAAAAAAAGTAAAGAAACTAAAACAAAAGAAAAAAATTAAAGAAACTAAAACAAAAGAAAAAAGAAAAGAAACTAAAACAAAAGAAAAAAGAAAAGAAACTAAAACAAAAGAAAAAAGAAAAGAAACTAAAACAAAAGAAAAAAAGTAAAGAAACTAAAACAAAAGAAAAAAGAAAAGAAACTAAAACAAAAGAAAAAAGAAAAGAAACTAAAACAAAAGAAAAAAATTAAAGAAACTAAAACAAAAGAAAAAAGAAAAGAAACTAAAACAAAAGAAAAAAGCAAAGAAACTAAAACAAAAGAAAAAAGAAAAGAAACTAAAACAAAAGAAAAAAAGAAAAGAAACTAAAACAAAAGAAAAAAGAAAAGAAACTAAAACAAAAGAAAAAAGTAAAGAAACTAAAACAAAAGAAAAAAGTAAAGAAACTAAAACAAAAGAAAAAAGAAAAGAAACTAAAACAAAAGAAAAAAGAAAAGAAACTAAAACAAAAGAAAAAAAGTAAAGAAAATAAAACAAAAGAAAAAAGTAAAGAAACTTAAACAAAAGAAAAAAGAAAAGAAACTAAAACAAAAGAAAAAAAGAAAAGAAACTAAAACAAAAGAAAAAAAGTAAAGAAACTAAAACAAAAGAAAAAAGAAAAGAAACTAAAACAAAAGAAAAAAAGTAAAGAAACTAAAACAAAAGAAAAAAATTAAAGAAACTAAAACAAAAGAAAAAAGAAAAGAAACTAAAACAAAAGAAAAAAAGTAAAGAAACTAAAACAAAAGAAAAAAGTAAAGAAACTAAAACAAAAGAAAAAAGTAAAGAAACTAAAACAAAAGAAAAAAGTAAAGAAACTAAAACAAAAGAAAAAAGTAAAGAAACTAAAACAAAAGAAAAAAGTAAAGAAACTAAAACAAAAGAAAAAAAGAAAAGAAACTAAAACAAAAGAAAAAAGAAAAGAAACTAAAACAAAAGAAAAAAGTAAAGAAACTAAAACAAAAGAAAAAAGTAAAGAAACTAAAACAAAAGAAAAAAAGAAAAGAAACTAAAACAAAAGAAAAAAAGAAAAGAAACTAAAACAAAAGAAAAAAGAAAAGAAACTAAAACAAAAGAAAAAAATTAAAGAAACTAAAACAAAAAAAAAGTAAAGAAACTAAAACAAAAGAAAAAAGAAAAGAAACTAAAACAAAAGAAAAAAAGTAAAGAAACTAAAACAAAAGAAAAAAGAAAAGAAACTAAAACAAAAGAAAAAAAGAAAAGAAACTAAAACAAAAGAAAAAAAGAAAAGAAACTAAAACAAAAGAAAAAAAGTAAAGAAACTGAAACAAAAGAAAAAAAGTAAAGAAACTAAAACAAAAGAAAAAAGAAAAGAAACTAAAACAAAAGAAAAAAAGTAAAGAAACTAAAACAAAAGAAAAAAAGTAAAGAAACTAAAACAAAAGAAAAAAAGTAAAGAAACTAAAACAAAAGAAAAAAGAAAAGAAACTAAAACAAAAGAAAAAAAGTAAAGAAACTAAAACAAAAGAAAAAAGAAGAGAAACTAAAACAAAAGAAAAAAAGAAAAGAAACTAAAACAAAAGAAAAAAAGAAAAGAAACTAAAACAAAAGAAAAAAAGTAAAGAAACTAAAACAAAAGAAAAAAGAAAAGAAACTAAAACAAAAGAAAAAAAGTAAAGAAACTAAAACAAAAGAAAAAAAGTAAAGAAACTAAAACAAAAGAAAAAAGAAAAGAAACTAAAACAAAAGAAAAAAGAAAAGAAACTAAAACAAAAGAAAAAAGAAAAGAAACTAAAACAAAAGAAAAAAAGTAAAGAAACTAAAACAAAAGAAAAAAGAAAAGAAACTAAAACAAAAGAAAAAAAGTAAAGAAACTAAAACAAAAGAAAAAAGTAAAGAAACTAAAACAAAAGAAAAAAAGTAAAGAAACTAAAACAAAAGAAAAAAGTAAAGAAACTAAAACAAAAGAAAAAAGAAAAGAAACTAAAACAAAAGAAAAAAGTAAAGAAACTAAAACAAAAGAAAAAAGAAAAGAAACTAAAACAAAAGAAAAAAGTACAGAAACTAAAACAAAAGAAAAAAAGTAAAGAAACTAAAACAAAAGAAAAAAAGTAAAGAAACTAAAACAAAAGAAAAAAAGAAAAGAAACTAAAACAAAAGAAAAAAGAAAAGAAACTAAAACAAAAGAAAAAAAGTAAAGAAACTAAAACAAAAAAAAAAGTAAAGAAACTAAAACAAAAGAAAAAAAGAAAAGAAACTAAAACAAAAGAAAAAAGAAAAGAAACTAAAACAAAAGAAAAAAGAAAAGAAACTAAAACAAAAGAAAAAAGTAAAGAAACTAAAACAAAAGAAAAAAGAAAAGAAACTAAAACAAAAGAAAAAAAGAAAAGAAACTAAAACAAAAGAAAAAAGTAAAGAAACTAAAACAAAAGAAAAAAGAAAAGAAACTAAAACAAAAGAAAAAAAGTAAAGAAACTAAAACAAAAGAAAAAAGTAAAGAAACTAAAACAAAAGAAAAAAAGTAAAGAAACTAAAACAAAAGAAAAAAGTAAAGAAACTAAAACAAAAGAAAAAAGAAAAGAAACTAAAACAAAAGAAAAAAAGTAAAGAAACTAAAACAAAAGAAAAAAGAAAAGAAACTAAAACAAAAGAAAAAAAGAAAAGAAACTAAAACAAAAGAAAAAAAGAAAAGAAACTAAAACAAAAGAAAAAAAGTAAAGAAACTAAAACAAAAGAAAAAAAGTAAAGAAACTAAAACAAAAGAAAAAAGAAAAGAAACTAAAACAAAAGAAAAAAAGTAAAGAAACTAAAACAAAAGAAAAAAAGTAAAGAAACTAAAACAAAAGAAAAAAAGTAAAGAAACTAAAACAAAAGAAAAAAGAAAAGAAACTAAAACAAAAGAAAAAAAGTAAAGAAACTAAAACAAAACAAAAAAGAAAAGAAACTAAAACAAAAGAAAAAAAGAAAAGAAACTAAAACAAAAGAAAAAAAGAAAAGAAACTAAAACAAAAGAAAAAAAGTAAAGAAACTAAAACAAAAGAAAAAAGAAAAGAAACTAAAACAAAAGAAAAAAAGTAAAGAAACTAAAACAAAAGAAAAAAATTAAAGAAACTAAAACAAAAGAAAAAAGAAAAGAAACTAAAACAAAAGAAAAAAGAAAAGAAACTAAAACAAAAGAAAAAAGAAAAGAAACTAAAACAAAAGAAAAAAAGTAAAGAAACTAAAACAAAAGAAAAAAGAAAAGAAACTAAAACAAAAGAAAAAAGAAAAGAAACTAAAACAAAAGAAAAAAGAAAAGAAACTAAAACAAAAGAAAAAAAGAAAAGAAACTAAAACAAAAGAAAAAAATTAAAGAAACTAAAACAAAAGAAAAAAAGAAAAGAAACTAAAACAAAAGAAAAAAAGTAAAGAAACTAAAACAAAAGAAAAAAGAAAAGAAACTAAAACAAAAGAAAAAAAGAAAAGAAACTAAAACAAAAGAAAAAAGAAAAGAAACTAAAACAAAAGAAAAAAGAAAAGAAACTAAAACAAAAGAAAAAAAGTAAAGAAACTAAAACAAAAGAAAAAAGAAAAGAAACTAAAACAAAAGAAAAAAAGAAAAGAAACTAAAACAAAAGAAAAAAGAAAAGAAACTAAAACAAAAGAAAAAAAGTAAAGAAACTAAAACAAAAGAAAAAAGAAAAGAAACTAAAACAAAAGAAAAAAAGTAAAGAAACTAAAACAAAAGAAAAAAAGAAAAGAAACTAAAACAAAAGAAAAAAAGTAAAGAAACTAAAACAAAAGAAAAAAAGTAAAGAAACTAAAACAAAAGAAAAAAAGAAAAGAAACTAAAACAAAAGAAAAAAGAAAAGAAACTAAAACAAAAGAAAAAAGAAAAGAAACTGAAACAAAAGAAAAAAAGAAAAGAAACTAAAACAAAAGAAAAAAGAAAAGAAAGTAAAACAAAAGAAAAAAGGAAAGAAACTAAAACAAAAGAAAAAAAGTAAAGAAACTAAAACAAAAGAAAAAAAGTAAAGAAACTAAAACAAAAGAAAAAAGTAAAGAAACTAAAACAAAAGAAAAAAGAAAAGAAACTAAAACAAAAGAAAAAAGAAAAGAAACTAAAACAAAAGAAAAAAGAAAAGAAACTAAAACAAAAGAAAAAAAGTAAAGAAACTAAAACAAAAGAAAAAAAGAAAAGAAACTAAAACAAAAGAAAAAAAGTAAAGAAACTAAAACAAAAGAAAAAAAGTAAAGAAACTAAAACAAAAGAAAAAAGAAAAGAAACTAAAACAAAAGAAAAAAAGTAAAGAAACTAAAACAAAAGAAAAAAAGAAAAGAAACTAAAACAAAAGAAAAAAGAAAAGAAACTAAAACAAAAGAAAAAAAGTAAAGAAACTAAAACAAAAGAAAAAAATTAAAGAAACTAAAACAAAAGAAAAAAGAAAAGAAACTAAAACAAAAGAAAAAAGAAAAGAAACTAAAACAAAAGAAAAAAGAAAAGAAACTAAAACAAAAGAAAAAAGTAAAGAAACTAAAACAAAAGAAAAAAGAAAAGAAACTAAAACAAAAGAAAAAAGAAAAGAAACTAAAACAAAAGAAAAAAATTAAAGAAACTAAAACAAAAGAAAAAAGAAAAGAAACTAAAACAAAAGAAAAAAGCAAAGAAACTAAAACAAAAGAAAAAAGAAAAGAAACTAAAACAAAAGAAAAAAAGAAAAGAAACTAAAACAAAAGAAAAAAGAAAAGAAACTAAAACAAAAGAAAAAAGTAAAGAAACTAAAACAAAAGAAAAAAGTAAAGAAACTAAAACAAAAGAAAAAAGAAAAGAAACTAAAACAAAAGAAAAAAGAAAAGAAACTAAAACAAAAGAAAAAATATAAAGAAACTAAAACAAAAGAAAAAAGTAAAGAAACTTAAACAAAAGAAAAAAGAAAAGAAACTAAAACAAAAGAAAAAAGAAAAGAAACTAAAACAAAAGAAAAAAAGTAAAGAAACTAAAACAAAAGAAAAAAGAAAAGAAACTAAAACAAAAGAAAAAAAGTAAAGAAACTAAAACAAAAGAAAAAAATTAAAGAAACTAAAACAAAAGAAAAAAGAAAAGAAACTAAAACAAAAGAAAAAAAGTAAAGAAACTAAAACAAAAGAAAAAAGTAAAGAAACTAAAACAAAAGAAAAAAGTAAAGAAACTAAAACAAAAGAAAAAAGTAAAGAAACTAAAACAAAAGAAAAAAGTAAAGAAACTAAAACAAAAGAAAAAAGTAAAGAAACTAAAACAAAAGAAAAAAAGAAAAGAAACTAAAACAAAAGAAAAAAGAAAAGAAACTAAAACAAAAGAAAAAAGTAAAGAAACTAAAACAAAAGAAAAAAGTAAAGAAACTAAAACAAAAGAAAAAAAGAAAAGAAACTAAAACAAAAGAAAAAAAGAAAAGAAACTAAAACAAAAGAAAAAAGAAAAGAAACTAAAACAAAAGAAAAAAAGTAAAGAAACTAAAACAAAAAAAAAAGTAAAGAAACTAAAACAAAAGAAAAAAGAAAAGAAACTAAAACAAAAGAAAAAAAGTAAAGAAACTAAAACAAAAGAAAAAAGAAAAGAAACTAAAACAAAAGAAAAAAAGAAAAGAAACTAAAACAAAAGAAAAAAAGAAAAGAAACTAAAACAAAAGAAAAAAAGTAAAGAAACTGAAACAAAAGAAAAAAAGTAAAGAAACTAAAACAAAAGAAAAAAGAAAAGAAACTAAAACAAAAGAAAAAAGTAAAGAAACTAAAACAAAAGAAAAAAGTAAAGAAACTAAAACAAAAGAAAAAAAGTAAAGAAACTAAAACTAAAGAAAAAAGAAAAGAAACTAAAACAAAAGAAAAAAAGTAAAGAAACTAAAACAAAAGAAAAAAGAAAAGAAACTAAAACAAAAGAAAAAAAGAAAAGAAACTAAAACAAAAGAAAAAAAGAAAAGAAACTAAAACAAAAGAAAAAAAGAAAAGAAACTAAAACAAAAGAAAAAAGAAAAGAAACTAAAACAAAAGAAAAAAAGTAAAGAAACTAAAACAAAAGAACAAAATTAAAGAAACTAAAACAAAAGAAAAAAGAAAAGAAACTAAAACAAAAGAAAAAAGAAAAGAAACTAAAATAAAAGAAAAAAGAAAAGAAACTAAAACAAAAGAAAAAAAGTAAAGAAACTAAAACAAAAGAAAAAAGAAAAGAAACTAAAACAAAAGAAAAAAGAAAAGAAACTAAAACAAAAGAAAAAAGAAAAGAAACTAAAACAAAAGAAAAAAAGAAAAGAAACTAAAACAAAAGAAAAAAATTAAAGAAACTAAAACAAAAGAAAAAAAGAAAAGAAACTAAAACAAAAGAAAAAAAGTAAAGAAACTAAAACAAAAGAAAAAAGAAAAGAAACTAAAACAAAAGAAAAAAAGAAAAGAAACTAAAACAAAAGAAAAAAGAAAAGAAACTAAAACAAAAGAAAAAAGAAAAGAAACTAAAACAAAAGAAAAAAAGTAAAGAAACTAAAACAAAAGAAAAAAGAAAAGAAACTAAAACAAAAGAAAAAAAGAAAAGAAACTAAAACAAAAGAAAAAAGAAAAGAAACTAAAACAAAAGAAAAAAAGTAAAGAAACTAAAACAAAAGAAAAAAGAAAAGAAACTAAAACAAAAGAAAAAAGAAAAGAAACTAAAACAAAAGAAAAAAAGAAAAGAAACTAAAACAAAAGAAAAAAGAAAAGAAACTAAAACAAAAGAAAAAAGAAAAGAAACTAAAAGAAAAGAAAAAAAGAAAAGAAACTAAAACAAAAGAAAAAAATTAAAGAAACTAAAACAAAAGAAAAAAAGAAAAGAAACTAAAACAAAAGAAAAAAAGTAAAGAAACTAAAACAAAAGAAAAAAAGAAAAGAAACTAAAACAAAAGAAAAAAAGAAAAGAAACTAAAACAAAAGAAAAAAGTAAAGAAACTAAAACAAAAGAAAAAAAGTAAAGAAACTAAAACAAAAGAAAAAAAGTAAAGAAACTAAAACAAAAGAAAAAGTACAGAAACTAAAACAAAAGAAAAAAGAAAAGAAACTAAAACAAAAGAAAAAAAGAAAAGAAACTAAAACAAAAGAAAAAAAGTAAAGAAACTAAAACAAAAGAAAAAAGAAAAGAAACTAAAACAAAAGAAAAAAAGTAAAGAAACTAAAACAAAAGAAAAAAATTAAAGAAACTAAAACAAAAGAAAAAAGAAAAGAAACTAAAACAAAAGAAAAAAGAAAAGAAACTAAAACAAAAGAAAAAAAGTAAAGAAACTAAAACAAAAGAAAAAAAGTAAAGAAACTAAAACAAAAGAAAAAAAGAAAAGAAACTAAAACAAAAGAAAAAAAGTAAAGAAACTAAAACAAAAGAAAAAAAGTAAAGAAACTAAAACAAAAGAAAAAAAGAAAAGAAACTAAAACAAAAGAAAAAAGAAAAGAAACTAAAACAAAAGAAAAAAGAAAAGAAACTAAAACAAAAGAAAAAAAGAAAAGAAACTAAAACAAAAGAAAAAAGAAAAGAAAGTAAAACAAAAGAAAAAAGTAAAGAAACTAAAACAAAAGAAAAAAAGTAAAGAAACTAAAACAAAAGAAAAAAAGTAAAGAAACTAAAACAAAAGAAAAAAGTAAAGAAACTAAAACAAAAGAAAAAAGAAAAGAAACTAAAACAAAAGAAAAAAGAAAAGAAACTAAAACAAAAGAAAAAAGAAAAGAAACTAAAACAAAAGAAAAAAAGTAAAGAAACTAAAACAAAAGAAAAAAAGAAAAGAAACTAAAACAAAAGAAAAAAAGTAAAGAAACTAAAACAAAAGAAAAAAAGTAAAGAAACTAAAACAAAAGAAAAAAGAAAAGAAACTAAAACAAAAGAAAAAAAGTAAAGAAACTAAAACAAAAGAAAAAAAGAAAAGAAACTAAAACAAAAGAAAAAAGAAATGAAACTAAAACAAAAGAAAAAAAGTAAAGAAACTAAAACAAAAGAAAAAAATTAAAGAAACTAAAACAAAAGAAAAAAGAACAGAAACTAAAACAAAAGAAAAAAGAAAAGAAACTAAAACAAAAGAAAAAAGAAAAGAAACTAAAACAAAAGAAAAAAAGTAAAGAAACTAAAACAAAAGAAAAAAGAAAAGAAACTAAAACAAAAGAAAAAAGAAAAGAAACTAAAACAAAAGAAAAAAATTAAAGAAACTAAAACAAAAGAAAAAAGAAAAGAAACTAAAACAAAAGAAAAAAGCAAAGAAACTAAAACAAAAGAAAAAAGAAAAGAAACTAAAACAAAAGAAAAAAAGAAAAGAAACTAAAACAAAAGAAAAAAGAAAAGAAACTAAAACAAAAGAAAAAAGTAAAGAAACTAAAACAAAAGAAAAAAAGTAAAGAAAGTAAAACAAAAGAAAAAAGAAAAGAAACTAAAACAAAAGAAAAAAGAAAAGAAACTAAAACAAAAGAAAAAGGAAAGAAACTAAAACAAAAGAAAAAAAGTAAAGAAACTAAAACAAAAGAAAAAAAGAAAAGAAACTAAATAAAAGAAAAAAAGTAAAGAAACTAAAACAAAAGAAAAAAAAGTAAAGAAACTAAAACAAAAGAAAAAAGAAAAGAAACTAAAACAAAAGAAAAAAAGTAAAGAAACTAAAACAAAAGAAAAAAGAAAAGAAACTAAAACAAAAGAAAAAAAGAAAAGAAACTAAAACAAAAGAAAAAAAGTAAAGAAACTAAAACAAAAGAAAAAAAGTAAAGAAACTAAAACAAAAGAAAAAAGAAAAGAAACTAAAACAAAAGAAAAAAGAAAAGAAACTAAAACAAAAGAAAAAAAGAAAAGAAACTAAAACAAAAGAAAAAAGAAAAGAAACTAAAACAAAAGAAAAAAAGTAAAGAAACTAAAACAAAAGAAAAAAGAAAAGAAACTAAAACAAAAGCAAAAAAGAAAAGAAACTAAAACAAAAGAAAAAAAGAAAAGAAACTAAAACAAAAGAAAAAAAGTAAAGAAACTAAAACAAAAGAAAAAAAGTAAAGAAACTAAAACAAAAGAAAAAAGAAAAGAAACTAAAACAAAAGAAAAAAAGTAAAGAAACTAAAACAAAAGAAAAAAGAAAAGAAACTAAAACAAAAAAAAAAGTAAAGAAACTAAAACAAAAGAAAAAAGAAAAGAAACTAAAACAAAAGAAAAAAAGTAAAGAAACTAAAACAAAAGAAAAAAGAAAAGAAACTAAAACAAAAGAAAAAAAGAAAAGAAACTAAAAGTAAAGAAAAAAAGAAAAGAAACTAAAACAAAAGAAAAAAAGTAGAGAAACTAAAACAAAAGAAAAAAGAAAAGAAACTAAAACAAAAGAAAAAAAGTAAAGAAACTAAAACAAAAGAAAAAAATTAAAGAAACTAAAACAAATGAAAAAAGAAAAGAAACTAAAACAAAAGAAAAAAGAAAAGAAACTAAAACAAAAGAAAAAAGAAAAGAAACTAAAACAAAAGAAAAAAAGTAAAGAAACTAAAACAAAAGAAAAAAGAAAAGAAACTAAAACAAAAGAAAAAAGAA
Source organism: Euprymna scolopes (assembly GCF_053919585.1). NCBI lineage: Eukaryota > Metazoa > Mollusca > Cephalopoda > Sepiida > Sepiolidae > Euprymna > Euprymna scolopes. The sequence goes on along the minus strand of NC_136520.1, from coordinate 57,162,582 downwards.
AAGAAACTAAAACAAAAGTAAAAAATTAAAGAAACTAAAACAAAAGAAAAAAGAAAAGAAACTAAAACAAAAGAAAAAAGAAAAGAAACTAAAACAAAAGAAAAAAGAAAAGAAACTAAAACAAAAGAAAAAAAGAAAAGAAACTAAAACAAAAGAAAAAAGAAAAGAAACTAAAACAAAAGAAAAAAAGTAAAGAAACTAAAACAAAAGAAAAAAGAAAAGAAACTAAAACAAAAGAAAAAAAGTAAAGAAACTAAAACAAAAGAAAAAAGAAAAGAAACTAAAACAAAAGAAAAAAGAAAAGAAACTAAAACAAAAGAAAAAAGAAAAGAAACTAAAACAAAAGAAAAAAAGTAAAGAAACTAAAACAAAAGAAAAAAAGAAAAGAAACTAAAACAAAAGAAAAAAAGTAAAGAAACTAAAACAAAAGAAAAAAAGTAAAGAAACTAAAACAAAAGAAAAAAGAAAAGAAACTAAAACAAAAGAAAAAAAGTAAAGAAACTAAAACAAAAGAAAAAAGAAAAGAAACTAAAACAAAAGAAAAAAAAAAAAACTAAAACAAAAGAAAAAAAGTAAAGAAACTAAAACAAAAGAAAAAAAGTAAAGAAACTAAAACAAAAGAAAAAAGAAAAGAAACTAAAACAAAAGAAAAAAAGTAAAGAAACTAAAACAAAAGAAAAAAAGTAAAGAAACTAAAACAAAAGAAAAAAGAAAAGAAACTAAAACAAAAGAAAAAAAGTAAAGAAACTAAAACAAAAGAAAAAAGAAAAGAAACTAAAACAAAAGAAAAAAAGAAAAGAAACTAAAACAAAAGAAAAAAAGAAAAGAAACTAAAACAAAAGAAAAAAATTAAAGAAACTAAAACAAAAGAAAAAAGAAAAGAAACTAAAACAAAAGAAAAAAGTAAAGAAACTAAAACAAAAGAAAAAAAGAAAAGAAACTAAAACAAAAGAAAAAAGAAAAGAAACTAAAACAAAAGAAAAAAGAAAAGAAACTAAAACAAAAGAAAAAAGAAAAGAAACTAAAACAAAAGAAAAAAGAAAAGAAACTAAAACAAAAGAAAAAAAGTAAAGAAACTAAAACAAAAGAAAAAAAGAAAAGAAACTAAAACAAAATAAAAAAAGTAAAGAAACTAAAACAAAAGAAAAAAAGTAAAGAAACTAAAACAAAAGAAAAAAGAAAAGAAACTAAAACAAAAGAAAAAAAGTAAAGAAACTAAAACAAAAGAAAAAAAGAAAAGAAACTAAAACAAAAGAAAAAAAGTAAAGAAACTAAAACAAAAGAAAAAAAGAAAAGAAACTAAAACAAAAGAAAAAAGAAAAGAAACTAAAACAAAAGAAAAAAGAAAAGAAACTAAAACAAAAGAAAAAAAGAAAAGAAACTAAAACAAAAGAAAAAAAGTAAAGAAACTAAAACAAAAGAAAAAAGAAAAGAAACTAAAACAAAAGAAAAAAAGTAAAGAAACTAAAACAAAAGAAAAAAAGTAAAGAAACTAAAACAAAAGAAAAAAGAAAAGAAACTAAAACAAAAGAAAAAAAGTAAAGAAACTAAAACAAAAGAAAAAAGAAAAGAAACTAAAACAAAAGAAAAAAAGTAAAGAAACTAAAACAAAAGAAAAAAGAAAAGAAACTAAAACAAAAGAAAAAAAGTAAAGAAACTAAAACAAAAGAAAAAAAGAAAAGAAACTAAAACAAAAGAAAAAAAGTAAAGAAACTAAAACAAAAGCAAAAAGAAAAGAAACTAAAACAAAAGAAAAAAGAAAAGAAACTAAAACAAAAGAAAAAAAGTAAAGAAACTAAAACAAAAGAAAAAAAGAAAAGAAACTAAAACAAAAGAAAAAAGTAAAGAAACTAAAACAAAAGAAAAAAAGAAAAGAAACTAAAACAAAAGAAAAAAGAAAAGAAACTAAAACAAAAGAAAAAAGAAAAGAAACTAAAACAAAAGAAAAAAATAAAAGAAACTAAAACAAAAGAAAAAAAGTAAAGAAACTAAAACAAAAGAAAAAAAGAAAAGAAACTAAAACAAAAGAAAAAAGTAAAGAAACTAAAACAAAAGAAAAAAAGAAAAGAAACTAAAACAAAAGAAAAAAGAAAAGAAACTAAAACAAAAGAAAAAAGTAAAGAAACTAAAACAAAAGAAAAAAGAAAAGAAACTAAAACAAAAGAAAAAAAGAAAAGAAACTAAAACAAAAGAAAAAAGTAAAGTAACTAAAACAAAAGAAAAAAAGAAAAGAAACTAAAACAAAAGAAAAAAGAAAAGAAACTAAAACAAAAGAAAAAAGTAAAGAAACTAAAACAAAAGAAAAAAGTAAAGAAACTAAAACAAAAGAAAAAAGAAAAGAAACTAAAACAAAAGAAAAAAGAAAAGAAACTAAAACAAAAGAAAAAAGTAAAGAAACTAAAACAAAAGAAAAAAGTAAAGAAAGAATAACAGAAATCACGAAAACAGTTAAAAAACGAGAAACAAACAAACCATCAAATAAACAAATACACAAAGATAAGAAATAAAAATGAAGAAAAAGGAAGAGAAAAAAAACAAGGACATCAAACTAGGAAACACAGGAGCAATATATATGTGAGAAATAAATAAATAACGCAATATCATAACTAGCTGCTTTCAATAATAATAATAATAATAATAATAATAATAATAATAATAATAACGAGAAATCAATGGTAAGCGGCTGATGCGATAACACAATTTCATCTGCAAAGCTTATCAAAAGAGTTGGAGAGTACTGAAAATCTGGGGAGACCTTGTTGTCACTTAGACTCCAGGGAACACCAATGGCCTGTGTTACTACTCCTAGTAAAAAAAAAATAATAATAATAAATAAATAAATAAAATAAAATAATAATAATAATAATAATAATAATAATAATAATAATAATAATAATAATAATAATAATCGTGAAAGGTTCAAGGAGAGTGGAAAGACCGAGAAAAGAAAGCATACCTCCACTGGATGAGTCCGAAGACATTAGGGAAGCTTGCTGTAACCAAAATTCCAGTAAAGGCTAATGGTCTTTCCCAGCGAGAAAATAATTGTAAACGACTGTTGCGATAATGCAAATTTATTTCTGAAGGTTATCGAAGGAAGTGGAGAGTACTG
>NC_136520.1:57091970-57149470 GCF_053919585.1 Euprymna scolopes | reverse complement strand
TATATAGAGATCAGTTAGTTACAACTTTTCAGAAAGTTTTATAAAAATCCAAGGCATCAATTTTTTTTTTTTCATAAGCACAAAAGTGACAATTTTAGCCATTTTAACCCGAAAGACACCCCTAGGGCAGCAATCGGAATTACTTTTTTTTGCTCATGTCCTGTTTAGTGTTTGTGCAAAATTTCCAAAAATTCCAAGGCGTAGCTATTGAGAAAAGTGTGGGCAGACGAACGGACAAGGGTGAATTTACAGCCCCCCCCCTTTTCTCGGGGGACGAAAAAACAAAAAACAAAACAAAAAAAAAACCATAACGAAAGGAAAAAAAGTTCTATTTCCATTGTGTATCTTCAAAATGTTCTGGTTCATAAGTATACGTTTATTCCATTATTAAATTTAGAGTAAAATTTTCCCAGAATTATCTTTCACATCAGCCAACTAAAGGGTAACCATTTTAGGGTCAAGTTATTCAGACAATAGTAAGAATAAAAGAAAAAAAATGTAGGTTTCCTACAAGTATTATCTCATTACGGACCGATTATCTCGACTTTGTCCAAACTCGGCTTTTTTTGTTTGAGGTGTAAAATCAAACGAGCCTAATAGACATATGTTGATACGTTGGTTGTTGGAGAAAGATTATCCCTATCGGTTCCCGCCGTCAATTCGCACCGAGCAGATAGGGCGAGACAACATGGCGACTACCACGGTCGTGTCAGCGTTAGTAGAAAGTGGACATTGTCCAATTAGCCGGACATGGGAAACTCGTAAGAGGCGTTGTATCAGTATTTGTTGAAATACAACCTCACTCAGCATTGTTGACAAAACAGCTTTATTTTGTTTGGTTATGCGAGGCAGCTGATAGGATAGACGATGGCTGGTTCAGAGTATTGGACGATGAGAAGTGTGGGTGCCAATGGACGGGTTTCAGGCCAGCAACCGTTTCTGGATATTGTCTGATTATCATGGCGAATCTCAAGGCCGTAGATATGTACGACGACTTGGAGGAATCGGGTAGTTTTCGGTAGAAAATGATAGAAAAACCAATTTTTTTTTTAACGAATTAAAATCTGTTAAAATCCATTATTCTTGAGAAACCTTTTTTTTCCAGAACGATAAAAGCCTGGATTGTATCATGTGAAAAAACAGAAGAATATAAAACGTTTTCTACTACTTTTAATAGAATTTTAAATTTTGAAAAAAAAAAAACAAAAAAAAAACACCATTCACCACCATTTATCGATGGATAACACAAATTTTAAATGAATTAACTTTTTTGTCTAAATAAGATTGAGAATGATTTGCTATAAGAATATGCGAAATTATAACATTTCAAATAATTCTATCTTTTATCGCAGTCTATAGATTTCGCGTGACGAAATTAAAAAAATCCAAAATCTAATATTAATTTCAAAGAAACTACGGTAGCCTTTACATAAATAAATAAAGTAATTTAGTCCTGTAAATATCCATGTATTTTAACGTTTGTTTTGAAAATTGTGAAGAATCAACTTTATAAGGATTTAATTATTTTTTCATAAGCGATACATATTTGTTGCCTGTATAATCTCCGAAGTTAAGCAACGATAAGGCTGGCGAGTAACAAATGGGTGACCATTTTGGGAATGCTAGGTGCCATATGTGTTGGAGACAAGTCCTACATCTAGGTCGTTTTGGTCGTTTTGACCCTTTCTTACCAAACAGGATCATATGTTTCTGGACGAGAGAGTGTGATAGATGCAAGTCCCCCACACTTTAAACTAAGTCAAGCACAAGTCACAGCAAAAATAAAAAGGGGGGAGGTAACTGTTTGTAAATATGAACAACTGTTCGTAGGACTTTATGGTCTACCATAGGTGAGGAAATATCACGTAACGACAAATTGCCGAAAGAAAATATCGTATTTTTACCTAAATGCGGGGTTATTTATCGATTCAATTTTAAAGAATTCTGGCGAAAGAAGTGACCCATTAAATTATCGCCCTATTAGCTTTCTCCCACTTTTTGCCAAAATATTTAAGTCCTTCATTAATCAAGCTCTAGTCCATCACCTTACAGTTGCTAAACTCCTGACCGAAAAACAATATGGATTTAGGCAAGCCCATTCCACAGTAGATATCCTAACTGTAATCTCTGAACGTATATACCTTTCACTGGAAAAAAACAGGGGAGGGTAGAGCGGTATCCCTCGATATATCTAAGGCTTTTGACGGGGAATGGCACGATGTACTTCTAAGGAAAATTAGATCATATGATATCACTGGAAGAATACATAATCTAATTAAATCCTTCTTAAGTAAGGGAAAAACCAAGGTTGTCCTCGATAATCGTACATCTAAACAATATGATATAAATGCGAGAGTACATCGGACCTTAATTTTTCCTTATATTCATGAATGACCTCCCTGATAAAATTGTTTCTGAGATGGGTATATTTGCTGATGACACCACTCTCTATAACAGGCACGAGGGGGAAAAAATAAACACATATCTAAGGAATTTGCAGAAACACGAGAAGAAGACCTCCAATTTCTAGTAGAATGGGGGCAAAAATGGATGGTCACATTCAATGCTGCCAAGACTAAGCTTGTTTCCTTCAATAATTACAAGAAACCTTCTCTACCACCTATAGCAATGGCCAAGAACACATTACCCGAAAGTACTTCTTTTAAACTACTCGGCCTAACGTTTACAGGTAACATGAACTGGAATGGATACATTGAGAGCATTGCCATACTGCTGCGAAAAAGGTTGGCTCTCTCTAACGTGCTAGAAATCTACTTACGCCTGAAAGTATCCTGTACCTCTATAAGGTCACCATACGCCCATGTATGGAGTACTGTTGTCACATTTGGGCTGGTGCATCTGCTACTTGTCTCTCACTGCTGGACAGGGTTCAAAAGAGAGTCGCATACCTCATGGGTTTTGAACTGTCATCTAGGCTTCAGCCTCGGTCCCATTGACGAAATGTTGCATCCCTCTGTCTGTTCTACAAGTACTTTAACGGTGAATGTTTGACGAATTACAAACACTTGTACCCCGATTAAAATTGTTTTTAAGGAGTCAAAATGGGTTAAAATTGTTTTTAAGGGGTCAAAATGGGTTAAAATTGTTTTTAAGGGGTCAAAATGAGTTAAAATAGTTTTTAAGGGGTCAAAATGGGTTAAAATTGTTTTTAAGGGATCAAAATGGGTTAAAATTGGAAAAATCGTTAAACATTTTATACATTCATTTTAGTTTATTTTTAAGAACGACCCGTAAAAGATCGAACCATTTGAGATCGAATCATATAATATAGCTTGCTCTGCGACTTTTACAGATAGAGTTCAAACATATGGAGAAAAACAGATAGACCGACAGACAGACTGACAGACAGACCGACAGACAGACCGAAAGATAGACAGACATACAGCGTAAATGTATATATTAGATATACATTTACGGTCACATTCTTATTCTATTTTGAACTGTGGCAAAGTTGACAGGCTTTGGAGATTAAAGTCTTTGTTCATCGAATATCTTCGAAGAAGACCACAATCCAACGATCAATAATGATAGGTCAGATAGCAATCGAAGTCAGCAATGGACTTCGGAACGGTTAATCCGATCGGTCTTGTACGCTTGACCGGCGCAAGATGGCCGTCTTCATATTATTGAGCCTTTAATCCCCGGGGGTCAGACATTATCGGCGAGAGATAGATCCAATTTGGTCTACCCGATTTTAGAATAATGATGATTGAAACGTTGGGCAAAGACGGACATGAAATGGCACATATAATAAGAAATGGGAAGGTAGGAATAGCGCCAGGTTTTTTAGATATTAACAAGCTTAGATAGATAGATGGATAGATAGATAGATAGATAGATACATGTCATTTGATATGCGCATGCGCGTACACGCGTACCTAGGCACACAGACATACACACAGACATATATACATGATGAGCTGTGAAACACCGAAACAGTACTTTTTTTTTACATGGTGGTCACCATTTATCAAGGCCCGGAAGCCACTCAGGGATAAGGGTTATTGCAAGTGGATTACGTTAGTGTGGAGATTTGATGAAGTGTTTACTTAAGGGAGCGGTTCATTAGAAATTTGTTAACGTTGGACTTGAAGACATCCAAGTTGTAGTCAGGTGGGAAGCAGGCAGACGGAACAGAGTTCCACAGGCGTGCAGTTCTAAGAAAGAAGCTCTGTTTATGGAATCCACGTTTTGATTTAGGCACAGATAAAGAGTTCGGAAAATTTTTCACAGTGGATTCAGCTAGACGGGTGTTTTTCGTGAAAGGTTGGCGAGGGGGGGGCAGAGATTGGAGTTCAGACGAGCACCTGCCATGGAAATAACGATAAAACAAGGATAGGCTCGCAACGTCTCCTCTGTGGGAGAGAAGTTGCAGGGTAGAGAAAAGGGCATCCGCCACTAAGCCACGAAGTCTATTTTGTACTCTGTCAAGGCAAGATAGGCTGTTTTTAGCAGCTCCTGGCCAGATATGGCAGCAGTATTCCATCCTTGGACGTACTTGGCTTTTATACAGATAGAGAATTGCATCAGCAATGATGACTATATATATATATATATATATATATATATATATATATATATATATATATATATATATAATTTAAATTAACTTTCTTGGACTTACATTTACACACACACACACTCACACGCATACACACACGCGCCCCCCCACAAAGACACACACATATATATTAAGGGGGATTAGAACAAGAGTCTAAAACGCAGAGTATATTTTAATGTATTAGTCCATTCATTAATACAATTAAAATAAAAGAAAAGAAAACAGTGCTCGTTGTAATGTAGATATACAATAAGCTCAATAGGCATATATGTCCTATAGCTATGTTAATATTGAGTAAGATGATTGATAATTTATAATTAAAATTAAAAATTAAAAATCGGTTTCACAAGGAAGAACAAACAAAATCAATAAATTGTACGATCGTTTCGGAAACGATGTTTTTATTGAGATTGACAATAAATCTTGGACAATAATTTTATCATTTAGTTTTTTGAAACACATTCTCCTCATAAGCAAAAATATTGGGTGGGTTTTTTTTAAAAGACAATAAGGAACTAAAATTAGCATTTTTTTTTTAATTAATGAATCTGGAAAATATTTAAAATATTACTTCCGTTTTCGCTGCCTGTTGATTCGATGCTTGTAAAGACATTAATTTAAAAGCCTGCGTAAGAAAATATAATTTCAATAAAACAATTTTGTAATGAAAGCAACATTTGATTTTTATAAAATAGTTTTTTTTTTTTTTTCGAACAAATAAATAATTTTTATGAAATATTTTTTTTTTGAATTAAAGCAATTTTGAAGGGTCAACAACAAATTGATTTAAATGAAACCCAAAAATCCAGTTTAATGTTTTTGTTATTTCATGCTTCGGCAATAGTTTAATTGTAAACTTCTGTAAATCTTGCTGTTTTTATTTAATGCATGTATGTTTTGAAAACTCTTGAAGAATATCTTTCGGCTTTATTTATACATAGCACGGAAACCAAACGTTGCCCGGGATTGAATGATGAACAACGAATGTTTTACACTCCCATATTTTATTGTCATCGATATCATTGGAATAGCCAATTTTCCAATCAAATCGATTTATTGCCTGCTTTAGTTGGGGACCGTTCACGTGCATCTGAAGAAAGCTTCACATGCCTGCCTGCAAAACTTACTTCACAATACCTTGTAGTTCACATTGCACTGTAGAGAACCTACTGCTTAATTTCTAAAATTATTTTCTATATAATGGTTTGATTAAAAGTTTAAAATGCAAAAGTCATGTATCATGCATCAACTGTGCTCTAAACTGAAACATTTATTTCGAGCATACTCCTGTCATATCTAAGAAGCTAGTGTTGATTTTGCATGCCTGGCCTTTTTACTTGTGCGGTGATAATAGCTTGAATTTAAGTCTTAAATTCAAACGTCAAGTATCACGGTACAATTGAGCCTTAAACAGAAACATTCATTTCAAATGCACCCCTGTCATATCAAAGAACTTACTGTTGATTTTATATATCTGGCCTTTCTGATTATGACTTCTCAAATGCCCCTGTGATGTTAGGCTGCGTGGGGCATTAACTTTAGTTTAAATCACCCTACCTTCTTTCATTGGATATTTTCGATTATCGATTATCGATTATCGATTATCGATATTCATCGAAGACATTTCGATGCAAAGCATATCTAAGAACACTGTCAGGCACATTAATTACATTTGAGTGAAATTAAAAAAAAAATCGTTCCAGCCGTTTTCGAATCAATAGGGAACGAACTCATACAGACACACACACAGGCACAGACGCACAAACGCATACACAAACGCACACATAAACATGCACAAATACAGAGAGAGAGAGAGAGAGAGAGAGAGAGAGAGAGAGAGAGAGAGAGAGAGAGAGAGAGAGAGAGAGAGAGAATGTTCTTTTTATACAATAGTAGATAGATAGATATAGATATAGATATAGATATAGATAGGGTTTATTTAATATATTAAAGAAAAATGGTATTGCGTATTTAGACTTGTAGCAAGCAAGTTGACGTAGAAACAGTGAAGTTACCAATGGTTATTCGTACATTTGTTTTTCGTTGTCCCTTTCGTGCATTCTTATGTGATCCTTTCAGACCGAGGGAATGACGTCATGCAATGAAAGCTTCTTGTTCATTTCTTCTTATCACCTTTTCTTTTTTCTAAGCAAATCATCTGTGCTAAAAACATATACTAGTAACCGTACGCACTTGTTATTTAAAGTTTGTGTCACATCTAGCCACCCCTTTACTTTCGTTACTTCCTAAAGCCAGTCATTTCTTTTTTTTAACCTTGCTTACCCAGACAAGGCATATTGCAACTTGTAATGTAACTAGGCTACTATTTCGGGCCATATTTACAGGGGTCTATGCAAGGAGATGAGCGAGATGTCGGTTTACATTACATTTACGCTTCTGCATGTCATTACAGTAAGGAAAACAGGAATCGAGGAGGGAATTACAAAATATAACAGTCCGAGGAAAGAAACTATTCGAGTAGAAGGCTTTCCGGAATACAAGGAAGCGGTGGAAGTTTGTTTTTCTGTTAAACCTGTTTTCCGGGGGTATGCACGTCGAGGGGATACAGATTGGAGACTCTTGTTTGGACCCCGTCTATAAAAAGAAAATATCAGTGGTGGATGCACCAGTCCCAATGTGGCAATTGTACTAAATTCATGGGTCAATGGCGGCTTCGTGGAGATACATAATCACAATTATCAGCGGTTCTGCTCTTTTAACAGCGTCGGCGACCACGTCCCTCCAAACTGTAGAGCTGTGGTGATCTTGAGGAAGACAAGTAAAGACGGTAGTTTCCCGTTGCTTTTCGTCTTGATTCGGCGGTGCATCTACTCCAGTGAGTTAAAGACTCTGCGCAGTACATACAGTGCCTAACCTTAACAAATGGTCACCATATTGGTTAGGTTCATCGTTGCTTAACTTCGGTAATCAGGCGAGAACAGGTGTGCCAACGTGATTGTGCCGCACATATATATATATGTATATATATATATATATATATACACATATATATATATATATGTATGTATGTATTCATAATGCAAGAGATATAATTATTTCCACAGCCTAACCACGTCGCAGCCTGCAAGAGCCATGAAGGCTACCAAACCGAAAGTTCAAGACTCGAGTTTCGCCCTCATTTGGGCTCATCAGTTATACATATCCGAACTCGTGATTCGAAACCTGAGTCTCTTGCATGCAAGAGTTCGTATATGTCTAACATGAGCCCCAAATGAAGGCGAAACTCGAGCTTTGAACTTCTGGTTGGTGTGCTTTCATGGCACTTGTGAGCTGCGACGCTGTATGGCTGTGGTAATATATATATATATATATATACATATCTTCTCTACAATTATATAAATGCAACTTTGTCTGTGTGTGAGCTCGTACCTTATAGACTCCGAAACGACCGAAAAGATTCTCTTTAAAATTTACAGGACTTTAGTGTATAAGTCTAGAAGTGATCTAAGTTAGGTGTTGTCTCAGAATATCTCCGATAATTACCGATAATCGATAATCGAAACCGTTATTTTAATTTATCTATCATCAGTAAAGCCATTTTCTTCTGTATCGTCGCTCAGCAACAGTGATAGAACAACGGACCGTGAAAATTCTACTGTGGGTAAGTTGATAGCATGTTTTATTTTTGTTTTGTGCTTTTACCTAACTTGGTCTGTAGGTTCAAACTTCGTACGCAAATTTCTTTCTTTTTTTAACTGCAAAAAATTTTTCTAAGACTTGAAAATGTATATATATTTTTTTTAAATGTCTTAATGTTTTTTTTTTTGTTATTTATTGTTAACTAGAAAGAAGTTCATATAAAATAATTTTATAAAAGAAACAGTAATTTCTCTAGGGTGTAATGTAGAATAACATATTTTGGACTAAGTTACTGCATGGAGGCATGTGAAGCTTCTTCCCGGGCGATTTCACAGATTTCGATGACAATAAAAATATAGGAGTGTGAAATATACGTTGATCATCATTCAATCTCGGCAACGTCGGGCCTCCCAGCTAGTATATATATATATATATATATATATATATATATATATATATATATATATATATATATATATATATATGTGTGTGTGTGTGTGTGTGTGTGTGTGTGTGTACTTGTAGAGAGATACACGGTTATAAAAATGAAAAAAAAAAATCATCGCCGTCACATGCGTTTCGTTTACTTTCTTTCATAAACAGCTTCAAACTTCGACTCCCAAGTTCTCAACAGTAGCTCACATTTTTAAGAGCTGGAAATACCACCGATGCTTGTACCGCCTACGTCGAAAACATCCTCATCTCGAAAACGCAAACCGTTTTCGACATTTCACAGTGCGTATTTTCGTTCTTCATTAAATTATGTGCATTATTCCCACCGTCACGAGATTCAACACCATCTGGTGAGTATTGGGGGAACTAAAAAAACACCCTCCTCCGTCTGCATCAGTCATAGTCAGTTGAAATGTTTAAAACCTGTAATTTCTAACCAATGCTAATAGCATAGAATGCAGGGGTCGACCAATACGCAGAATGGAAAAATCAACTCCTCATGAGTTAATTAGCTTTTGGCGCCATGTTAGTTTTATATCACAGTTTTTATTCATGTTTCTTTATTTTGGTTCTATATTTCTTAATATTTTCTCACTTTTCACTTGTTATTAGGTTGGTGCAAAAATAATGTCGTTTTTTATCAGATATATATCAAACAAAGATATTAATTTTGCACCAACCTAATATGTCAATTTTGTAAATCTTTTCTGTTTCGATTACTTTTATCAGAACAGTTCAAAGTTTCTTTTCAATTTTCCTTCTGTTTATCTTTGTTCAGAAATCTGCCACTTGAAACTGGTTGTTAACTAACGATCTACGCCACGTGACCATGTGAACAATTCCAGCTATGAACTTTTGTATTACGAATTTAGAAAGCTAAGAATTGGCTCCTATATGGTTGACTATTTTAAAAAACTGATTACATATAATGATAGAGACACAGAAATGGATATGTTTGATCTGGCAAAACGGTGGTTCATTAAAATGGTGGGGTCTGCGTTCGCGCCTGGTCCACAAAGTATGGAAATAAAAAATTTTAAAATTAAAAAAAAAAAACGTTTACAAGTGTTTTTGATCTAGATGTACATAAGAATACTTTGATAAGTATGTTTTAACTTAAATAGGGATGGTATAATAAAATTGTGGGGTCTGCGTTCGCGCCTGGCCTCCATAGAATGGAAATAGGCAAACACTTTAATAAAGACTTTTCATATCTATCTGCGTAAGTATACTTTGATAATTATGTTTCTGTTTGAAGAAATATGGTATAATTAAATTATGGGGTGTTCGTTCGCGCCTGACCTCTATAGAATGGAAATATGTCACAAAGTTTAACAAGGTTTTTTTAATATAGATCCACAAAATATTGTGATAAGTGTTTCAGTGTGAACAGGTATGGTATAATAAATTATGGGGTTTATCTATTTTATTTTTACTTTCATCATACTTTGCTTTGGTTTTGTATACTCCCAAATTCGAAGCTATATCTTTACAACTCTTCCTTTTCATAACCTATCATACATTCATAAATTAGAGTCCATTTTCTGTAGGCTTTTTTTGAACACAGTCGACGACGGGTACTTTTGCTAGTATATATATATATATATATATATATATATATATATATATATATATATATATATATAGGTCAGAAGCAGACATGTTACACACGTGACCCGAGAGCGACAGAAAAAGACGTGTCCTAAACGTTTATGAATATATATATATATATATATATATATATATATATATATATATATATTCATACTTTTGCTAGTATATATATATATATATATATATATATATATTCATACTTTTGCTAGTATATATATATATATATATATATATATATATATATATATATATATATATATATATATATAAACAAAAACCAATGAATTTAACGCGGTTCTTATAAGAATGCCGAACAGTAAATAGAGCGAAATATACTTTTTATTTATATTTAGATAAAAATTCATTAATATCACTACACACTCATGATAATGTTTCGGTCAATGTTTCAGCCAATTAGTTATGAATAATCAAAGACTTGGTCAAGCAATACGAGACCCTTCTTTTAAAAAAGATCAATCCTTAATAAAAGAGTCATTGAAGATTTGGTCATTGTAAAAGAAAAGTTTTTTGTTATTCATAACTGACTGACTGAAACATTATCATGATTGTGTCGCGATATAAATTGTTTACTTAAATTTAAATTAAAAGCACACACAAACCCACACAAATATGTATATGTATTTATATATGCATATAGTTTTTGTCATCCACATACAGTACTGTTTCGTTGTATCACAACTTATCAGTACTATTAGACATACACTTTTCCCCAACCGTGGATCGAACCTACAATCGGCGAATTGACAGTCGGCTGTTCCAACCATCAGGCCACAAATCAGTGCTGCAAAAATTTCTCCTCGAGTATGTATAAAATCCATACCTGCCCGTCGCTTAAAGTGCTCATACCATAACGATAAAGCAGAGACAGGCTTGCAATGTTTCTGCTGTAGGAAAAAGGTTGCAAGGAAGAGAAAAGGGCATCCCCCATTAAGCTACGAAGTCTATTTTGAACTCTGTTAAGGGGCGGGGATAAGATGTTTCTAGCAGCTCATGCCCAGATGTGGCGACGGTACTCCATCCTTGGGCATATTTGGCTCTTATAGAGTAGAGAATTACATCAGCGGTGAGATTTGGCATTAAATAACCCGAAAAAGATTGATATGCCGTAAAGCAAGCTGCCCAACAAGTACTACATATAAGTTTCTTTATATCTATGTATCATTGTGCCGTGTTTATTGTTCCACATAAATGGTGTCTTTTCCATAATAAACGAAGCAAATCAAGTTCGATTACATAGATTTGAATCACGTCTTACAAAATTAGCCCTTATTGTGCAGCCGGTCCAACTGACCGACAACCTCTTTTCTCCAAACCCCATTGTCTTCCGAATTCTGACTATTTGTAAATCACGTTTACCTTCCTGTATTCAGAATTTACGCGTGTTTCTATTGCCAGCACGTGGCGCATTTAACCGGAACTCTATATAATTCATGAGTCAGGACCCTCGTTATATAGCCCTTGATTAACAATGCGGATATTTTACGCTTCGCGGCACCAGGATTTAAGCTGTTGCATGTATATGTTTTTTTTTCCGGAGCCGAAGCTTTGATATGTTCAGACATGAAGAAACATACCAAAACTAGTTTTACTTGAAAAAACAAAAAAACAAACAAAAAAAAACCCTATTCATATACGAGTGCTTGCCTTTGTGGATAGTTGTTTCTGTCTTCAGGTGTCAGTGATATAAAATAAATGAAGGGATTCGACCATAATTGAAGGCGACCCACAAACTCCCTTTTCATTGGCGATTATATTGAGATGTAGAGGGAGAGCGCCACTCCTTTTTCTGGATAGCTCCACTTATCCTTGACTAAGGGAAAGTAATGTGATTTATATTTGCATTATAAAAGACACGAGTACGAATTAAGATTTCTACCCGGTCATGGCTGACAGAAACGACAGCATGGTATTACCGTGATTAAATAAAGGGTTCTGTTCCAAATTATGTTCCAAATTCTGTGAAGATGACCGTGTTCGGCAGAAAGATTCAGCTCGGGGTTACATCGACCGAAACGTGAAAATTACGCTTAAGGTGAGAACAATTAATTGGAATAATCCCTCGTCATCCAAAAATATACTTCCTTCCAAAAAATCAGAAATATGTTTACATTTAGTTTAATATAATTTATGTAAAGGAGAAAAAGAGAAAAGCCTCCGATTGTTTTTTGTTTTTTTTTCTCTGAAATGTTAATACCTATAAACGCATATTCCCCAAATTTCATTGTTGGGGAGATATTTTAAGGGCTCCATTGTAACTGCTGCAGACGCCATATGACCAAGCCGGCTGCGTGATGTGACAGAGATAAAAATGACACACGTTTTCAAAAAAGAAGTATTCGAGACGTGTTCCAGACACGAGGGCAGAAAGAGACATGTTACACACGTGACCCGAGAGCGACAGAAAAATGCGTGTTCTAAACATGTGTTACATATTCGCTGTGGCCGGGTATTCAAAATGCATTTGTCTAGTCTATATAAACCTTAACAACTACTTTTGTCGCTGGTACAATATATATATATATATATATATATATATATATATATATATATATATATATATACTAGCAAAAGTACCCGTCGTTGACTGGGTTCAAAAACAACCTACAGAAAATGGACTCTGATTTATGAAAGTATGATAGGTTATGAAATGGAAGGGTTGTAAAGATATAGCTTCGAATTTGGGAGTATCAAAACCAAAGCAAAATATGATGAAAGTAAAACTACAATAGATAAACCCCATAATTTATTATACCATATCTGTTCACACTGAAACACTTTTCACAATATTTTGTGGATCTATATTAAAAAACCTTGTTAAACTTTGTGACATATTTTCATCCCATGCGGCCAAGCGCGAACGAACACCCCATAATTTAATTATACCATATTTCTTCAAACAGAAACATAATTATCAAAGAATACTTACACAGATAGATATGAAAAGTCTTTATTAAAGTTTGTGCCTATTTCCATTCTATAGAGACCAGGCGCGTACGCAGACCCAACAATTTTATTATACCATCCCTATTTAAGTTAAAACATACTTATCAAAGTATTATTATATACATCTATATCAAAAACACTTGTAAAGGTTTTTTTTTTAATTTTTTATTTCTATACTTTGTGGGCCAGGCGCGAACGCAGACCCCACAATTTTAATGAACGACCGTTCTGCCAGATCAAACATACCCATTCCTGATCCTCGATACAATCATTATATGTAATCAGTTTTTAAAAATAGTCAACCATATAGGAGCCTATTCATGGCCACACACACACACACACACACACACACACGCACACACACACACACAGACGTTCAGCTTTATATAATAATTATATATATATATATATACAGATACAGATAGCCAAGTAAAATCACAACACAGTTGATCTATAAAAAATATATCGCTTTTATTTCACACCGACAAATCATCTTTTGATTATAAATTATTAGTTGTGTTTTGACGTTTCTGGAAGGCGAGTGGGGTAGTGCAGGGTTAGATGATTGTCGGGCGATGAAAAAATGGTCACTCTCTCTCTCTCTCTTCCTCTCTAATCGACTGATTGACTTTTTCTTCTTTCTTTTATATAAGCATTTTTTTTCTATTGGAATGTTTAATATTTCCTTTGTCTATTGTTTAAACCTTTAACCGATATCCTCTCACATATTTCTGGGTTAAATTATGCATTCCGATAGACAACGATAGAAAATCCCGCATTCTTTACACTGAATCTATTTGCGTGTGGGCAAACAATTGAATATTTTTTCTTCTCAAAAGTAGCCTGCCAATATCTAACACATGGCGGACAAAGGGTATCACGTATTAGACACGACAGAATCTTGTTAAGCACGTTGGAACGCGAGAAGACTTTTAAACAAGAAACAAGGCGTTATTCTGGAAGTACCTGTAAATAAATGTCTGTTGCTTAAACTGAAAAAAGAAATGAGTCGAATTCTTTCCTTGTTATTGTTTCTTTGCAACTGTTCGTATACAACGTGTGGGTCCAGAGTGTTGCCATGTAATGACTATGTGATATTATAAGGGACATGCCATTATCATATAGTTCCGAGGGTTTGAAAAAGGGGCATCAAGTACAATTTTTGACTCTTTGGTATGACTTGATAGGCACAGACCCTGGTCTCTTGGTAAATTAGCAAGCATCATCACCCTTTATTCCGAATGAGCTGGTTCAAAATAAGGATATATGAACAATGTTATTTTGCTGAACCGAAACTGTCTATATCACTTCAAATCCTTTCTATCTATCTCACATTATTTAGTTAAAAAAAAAAACCTAAAAGTTTTGCTAAGTAATACGAGTAAGTCGTCCCAAAAGTAAAACCTCCTTGTTTGTTAACTCAATCAAATATTGAAGATCTATGAAAACAGAACCAGCGACCTTTTGTGATCGAGAATTTATTTTTTCTACATAGTCAACACCATTATCCATGCACTTTTGTCAAGAATTCAATGACATATCACTGCTTCCGACGCACGTCCATGATAGGGTTTGCTTTTTTAGAGTCTTTCTTTCTCCGTCAATATCTGCAATAGAGAGATGAAACTTTCAGATCATGAATGCGTAAGTTTAGCCATCATAACAATGCGATTTTCAACCCTCTCTGATCGATTTAGGCGGAATAATTAAATAGGACGTATTACGTCTCTGGTATTTAATATACGCATTTTGTAAGGAAGTATTGAGAGTTTCATTGTTGCTGACAAGGACTATGGAATCTAAATCCTGTAGTATCAATTATATGAATATAATACAAGATGAAACTATGATTGGGACGAAGGTATTGGCGATAAATTTTACAATTACTAGCGGGGATGTGGGCCGGCTTTGCCCGGTCGTAAAATACGCTTAAATATTATATTTTAATTTGTCCAGATTTCGTATATATTATTATAGAGTTGTGATTTAAAAAGTAAAAACAAAGTATCTATGTGCCATCAGCTAGAACCGAAACCGAAAGCAAAACTGTAGCATTCAAAGCTGGTGACGTTACCACCGTGGCACGCATATGAACTGATTAAAAATAAACTAAGATGAATGTACAAAATGTATAACGATTTTGTTTTCCATTTTAATCCATTTTTCACCCCTTAAAAGCTATTTTAATCGGCTACAGACCCATAATAGAACGGTACATAAAAAAATCAAATCCTTTGAGGCCCTCTAGCGCCACTCTGCGACTTTTTAGTTTCGGAAGTGATAGAGTTTGAAAGTATAGAGACAGACAACAGACAGACAGACGTAGTGAGTTTTATAAATTAGATTTTACTAAATTTAACTTGTCCGATTTAATATTCTTTCTTCATAAAACGTCATTATTTTTCGAGCACGGTAATATATTATTTTGTTTTATGCTTTCTTCTATTCATCTCAAGCAAGTCATATGACGATGGTTAATGTGTCTTATCATCGCCTCTACTATTATATAAAAGGAACTTTGTCTGTGTGTCTGTGTATCTGTGAGTTCGTTCCCTATGGACTCGAAAACGGTTGAGGGATGTTTCTGAGATTCCACACAAAAGTCCGTTATGTGCCTGGCAGTGTTTTAAGATAGGTTTTGTATCGGAATGTCTTCGATAAGTATCGATAATCGAAAAAAATCCCATAAAAGAAGTGGGCGATTTTCACCAAAGTTATTATAACATCTTACACAGCCTAACATCACAATTGCGTTTGAAAAGTGTTATTATAAGACAAGCCGAAAAGCCCGACATATATAATGAGCAGTAAGTTCTTTGATATGACAGGCCCGCCATCAAAATGAATGATTCTGTTTAAAGCACAATTTCACAATGATACTTGACTTTTGCATTTTAAACTTAAATTTAAGCCATTATTACCGCATAAGCAGTAAGGCCAGGCATATAAAATCAACAGTAAGTTCTTAGATATGACAAAAGTCGTTCGGAATAAATGTCTTTGCTTAGAGCACATTTGAAGCATGATACTTGACTTTTGCACTTTGACGCAAACCATTATATATAAAAAAATCATAAAATCAACAGTAGGTTCTCTACAGTGCAATGTAAACTACAATTTATTGTGGGCTAAGTCACTGCTGGAAGGCATATGAATCTTCCTTCTGGTTCAACGCGATGGGTCTCCACCAGAGGAGACTTGATTCCAAATATTTCTCATATGTTATACCCCCCTCATTAGTTTTCATACATGACGTAAATAAAGATTATTTGATACTGGAGATATTAATAATCGTGCCCTATTTCCAAAAAGGGGGAGATATAAATCGATTTGATTGAAAAATCGGCTATTTCATCGATTTTGATGACAATAAATAATATGGGGGTTTGAAACATTCGTTGATCATCATTCAATCCCGGGCAACGCCGGGCCACCTTGCTTGTGATTTATAAAAAGAATCTGAAGTGGAATATATCCGCAACCTTTCTTCTAAGAAATATTGATGTTTGCGAAACGAAACTTACTGCTCAAATTCAAGATTACGATGGTTGCAGTTAAGTTTAATTATTAGTTGTAACAACAAAACAATCTATAAACCCAAACTCATTGGACCTCGCCTTGGGGGACAACAATTTATTGATTGTTTTTCGTTATTTTTGTTTCAGAGCATATTAACCGCTTATGGCTCAACTTTAAAGGGTTCACTTTATTTTATGAGAGAATCTGGTTTTTCCTAAGGGCTAAAAAACATTTCTTCTCTCTCTCTCTCTCTCTCTCTCTCTCTCTCTATATATATATATATATATATATATATATATATATATATATATATTAGTGGTCTGGCAAGACCACAGCGGAGACAACCGAAGTAACAGTGAAGCTGTGTGTGTGTGTCTGTGTGTATATATTTCCCTATCAAATTACTCTGTCAATTTTCAGTCTACAGACTCGAAATTTGATATAAGGGGTATTCAGATTTGGAAATTTTTTTACATCTCGGTTCGTGGCCAGAAATTTGGCTGCAAAGACGTCAAAGTTCAACGATTTGACCATTGAACACTCTACCAAACTCCGCCAATTTTGGGTCTAAACACTTGAAATTTTAGATGTAGGTTTCCTGAACATGAATGAAACTATATATATATATATATATATATATATGCACATAAAGTTATGAAAAGTATATAGGGACGGAGCAGAGCCGGTTGAATTGCTAGTGTATATATATATATATATATATATATATATATATATATATATATATATATATATATATACTTCTGTGAATTCGTTTTTCAAGTGGGTGTATTGATATTCATGTTACAATCCCTTTCTCTATTTATTTACAAAGAAAATACAATTTTGTTATGTAAGGGTTGTGGAATTGCATTCACTAGCAGAAGATCTAGCTAATTTGCATATTATTTTAAACACTCATTTTAATTAATTCCCTACTAGTTTCTTCGGTTTTATTATGGAATGATTATCTTTAGTTAACTATTACGTGTAATTATATTCATGCAGATATTCTACATGATTTATACTTGCATAATATTGGCGTAAAAAGTTTATAGTAAACACAAAATTGTTTCCATATATATTTATGTATACGTATATATTTTTGTTTAACAAATTTTTGTCTACCAAACTCTTCCTATAGTTTTTGTTTTACAAGCATGAAACTTCATATATGAAGTATTTGAATCCATGCGAAATTTTATATTTGGATTTTAACCCGGAAAAATCTGTGCAAAAGTGTGAAAATTAAAAAAAATGAAATTTGCCAGGTGAAGGTCGAACGCCGCCATTGCGAACGCATAATGTAGCAGCTATTGGTTCATGTTTTAATTTTAAACCTTGCAGTAAATGTCTTCATGGCCTAGTCATTGGCGGCAGAGGCAAAAATAAGTCGTAAGCTTATGGCTTTGGTTTCGATTCTCGGTGGTGGTGCACGAATCTTTATTTTTTTAAAACTTTTTAAATCATTACTATATATTGCGTCCAATATAATGTATAATATGAATCTCACCTGTCTGCTTAAATGTATGTATATATGTGTGTATGTTTATCTGCCTAAAACTTTCGACAGGCGACGGATTTTAACGAGATCGGTCTCGTTGTGAAGCCGACCCTTCGGATGACAAATACGGAAAAATTGGCCCAAACCATTAATCACTTAACCCTCAACTGGGCGCCTTTTCACCGATGTTTTCGAAAACCATCCTCTCTTTTCGATTGACTAGCCTTAATTTAAACCTACATCACTTCCAGTTTTGCGATAGGCGAAGCAGCAAAGACGTCACGTTTTTTTCATGTTCTTTTCCTCCTTCACGGTAAGGGTTCGAGCCTGCCTTCCTACTACCACTTTTTTTTTTGCTCATCATACACATCCAAACACCCGGGCAACGCCGGGCTGAAATGCTAGAATATATATAAAAGTGAACGTCTCTGTGTATCTGTGTGTATGTGTGTGTGTGAGTGTGTGTGCGTATACATTTTTTTAGGCAATAATTCTTTCAATTTTATGTCCACAGACTCGAAATTTGATATACACGGTACTGAAATTTGGAAAATCTTTGTAATCGTTTTTTGGCCAGAAATTTGGATGTTAAGGGGTCAAAGTTCAACGATTTGACCTTTGAAAACTTTACCAAACTTCTCCGCCAATTTTGGGTCTAAACACTTGAAATTTTAGATATAGGTTCCTTGGACATGGATCTAACTTAATTACTTGATTCGAGCCCAAAGCAATAAATGTTAAGGGGTCATAATAGGGGTCAAAATTTAAAAAAAATGACCGTTTTTTTTTTGTTTGCATGTTTTGAGTGTATGCTGAGCAAAAAAACAAAACAAAAAACGGTCAATTTTTTTTAATTTGACCCCTATTATGACCCCTTAAAATTTATTGTTTTGGATTCAAGTCGAGTTATTAAGTTAGAACCTATATCTAAAATTTAAAGTGTTTCGACCCCAAATTGTAGGAGGAGTTTGGTAGAGTTCTCAAAGGTCAAATCGTTGAACTTTGACCCCTTAACAGCCAAATTTCTGGCCGAAACCCGATCACGTAGATTTTCCCAAATCTCAGTACCCTGTATATCAAATTTCGAGTCTGTAGATTAAAAATTGACAGAGTTATTGCGTAGGGAAATTTACACAGACAGACAGACAGACAGACAGACAGACAATACGGAAAAAATAATAATAAAATCACTTTTATATATATATATATATATATATATATATTATGTGTGTGTGTATGTGTGTATACATACAGTATTGAGCTATTTAAATAAGAACTTTGTTATTTATTTGTATGTAATCACTGCCCCACGTAGATAAATTACCTATAAACGTATAATATATATATATATATATATATATATATATATATATATATATATATATATATATATATATATATAGTCCTCCACAGACAGTTCCCTTTTTTTTTTTCAAGATTCATCAGTATGGCTAAACTCAATGAGATAGCAAGGACGCAGCCCGCCACAGTACAGAATGACACCGATATCCGTCATGTTTCAGGTTTCTTCGTATTTATATAAGCCAAACTTGTACTTTTACATAATTACAATTATTTTATTTCAGTAACAAGGATGGATTCTATTTTGATAAGACGGCTTAATATTTTCTTTCATTTCGTTTCTCTCGATGCAAAGCAATGGTGAGTCCTACGACGGCAAAATGGTCGCTATTTGCAGGCCGTGCCGCCGTGCGAACCGCGGTGGTGGCGGCATGTGGTCGACGCCGATACTAGTGCAATTTGTGGTCGTGGAGACATGTAATCCTATCTACACGACAGTAGGCAGACAATGTTAATTATCAGTTTGGTCAATTTAAAATTATTATTTATTTATATATTAAAAATTTTTTTTTATTAGTTCCAGACAAGGAATGTTGCTATTGAAGTACAAGGAGCTCCTATGATAAGGGGTTGATTTATAATGGAAAGCCGGGTAGAGTTGTGCAGCAACTTATTTCATTATATTTAAAATTCTACATGTTGGAACGGAACCAAGGGTAGGCAGTTCGAGGAAATTGTTTTTACTATAATTTTTTTTTCAATACACACAAGGCATAGTGTCGGTAAGTCGTTAGGGGCTTCTATATGGGACCAGATTTGCAGGGATATTATGTAGGGAGTTGGGCAGCGAAATATCTGTTCACATTACATTTGAACTTCTGCATGCCAGGAAGCTGTTGCCTGTTGGGGGAATTTTAAAGCCCATCAATTCGAGTAACGTAGCTATTTGAATAGAAGGCTTTACGGCATCTGGAGATTTTAACAGATAGGGGTGGAACTTTGCTGCTTGTCGGGTTTGTTGGGGTATTTACGTTGAGAGTGTACTAGCGCTTTTTTGACCCAACCACCTGTGATCGTCGAAAATTTCCTCAGCAACTGGGTGAATCAGAGCTGACTTATAGCTTTTTATTAAGTGAGCATCCCGAGTAATTATCAGGTGATCATGCTGATTCAAACTGTTTGTTTGGTGACGCAAAATGCAAGAAGAAAAAAAAAATAACTTCGGGAACATTGATGATACTATTGTTTTACGACGGGAATTGTTACATGATGTCGAATAGCAATGTTTTGTCTTGAATACCCCGTGTAAACAACTAGTGTGGGAAAGTAAATTTGTGTATGTAGTTAGGTCATTAATATTCACAAATAGATTGGCCAATTAGTCAATCAGGGCGAATCCGAGTTTGACGTAATGAAGATGGATTGGCTGGAAGAGAAACCCAGCCTCCTTAAACCCCACACCGTTACCTTCCAATTAAATGATGTGCAGAGCGGTTTTTAGTCAGTCTACAACAGGAATTCCCAGATAAGATTGACAGTCGGGGCTGTCCACTCAACCCCCGCGCAACGCCCCCTCCCCCCGATCACTAACCGTCCGATAAAGAAAGAAAAGACAGTCGGTTGTCGAGAAAAGATATCGTTGAGTTACTGTCGAAGCTTGTTATCCTCTTAGCTTTACGCTATTTTTTTTTTTGCGCTCGCACAGGTACTCGCTGCTATTTTAAAATTTTCTTTGGGGGAGGGGTCAGTTTTTTTTTTGCGCTACAACGGGTACTCGCTCGAGTGAAACATATTTTTTTAGGGCTGGGTTGCTCAGTAGCCTTGCTATACCATCGCTTCAAGTCCGGGCACCGCCGGATACCCTCGCTAGTATATATATATATATATATATATATATATATATATATATATATATATATTTCAGCTGTTAATTTAGCCAATTTTTGTATGAAGCGCAAGATTGTGTAAATTATGTAACGAACAATTATATTCTTACATGACTGAAACAATTGTACACAATGTCGTGACCAATAAAAAAAAACTTTCCGAAAATAACTATATACTCCTGCATCGATCCCTATTAATGTGGTATCTTGAAATAAAAATATTTATAGCTCTAATATTGCACTATCGAGCTACCTAAATGAGTACTATATTTTATTCATTCAATGCAATCACCACCCTAAGTAGTTAAATTACATATGAACGTGTATATATATATATATATATATATATATATATATATATATATATATATATATGTTTTAGCGTTATTTCCATGGCAAGTGCTCGTCTGAGCTCCAATCTCTTGTCCCCCCTTCGCCAATCTTTCACGATAAACACCCGTCTAGTTGAAACCACTGTCAATAATTTTCCCTACTCTTTATCTGTACCTAAATCAAAACGTAGATTCCATGAACAAAGCTTCTTTCTTAGAAGTGCACGCCAGTGGAACTTTTTTCCGTCTGCCTGTTTCCCACCTGACTACAGCTTGGATGTCTTCAAGTCCAACATAAACAAATTCCTGATAAACCGCCCCCTTAAGTAAGACACTTTATCAAATCTCCAATACTAACGATTACTACGATACTATCCCATTGATTACTGTACACACAATAAGCCTTATCCCCGAGTGGCTTCCGGGCCTTGGTAAGTGGTGACGTCCATATATATATATATATATAACTACTTCATTTACTCACATAAAATATAAAATTAATATACGAAAGTATAAATTTATGCGTAAACTTTAAGTATTTACTTCAAAAGTGCTCAATACGTAGGTAGAGCTAGTTAGTAAATTATAAAATATATATGGCGGTTAAGCTACACTGAATATTCCGCGTTTCATCCACTCTAGGACTCTTCAGGCTTATGCGCATAAGCCTGAAGAGTCCTAGAGTGGATGAAACGGTGAATATTCAGTGTAGCTTAACCGCCATATATATTTTATAACTTACTATATATATATATATATATATATATATATATATATATATATATATATATATATTCATATCTATATATATAAGACTACTTCATTTTATCACATTAATTAATATATTTATGCGTAAATTTTCAGTATTTACTTCAACAGAGCTCAATACATAGGCAGAGCTAGGTGGTAATTTATAAAAACATTTATGGCATTCTCGTTTCATTCTCGTGAGAATTCATCAGGCATAAGCCTGCCGAATTTTCACGAGAATGAAACGCGGAATTTTCTGTGTAGCTTAATTGACATATATATATATATATATATATATATATATATATATATATATAGGTCTGGTGTGGGCGTGTGTTAAAAGCACACAGATGTTTTAGCGTCTTTCTGTGCTTCTCCCACCCAGACAAATCAACCCCACGTGCACGTCGTTACCACTGCTACGCAAACGGGGCTCTGATGAAGCGCGAGTGTCCTGCGCCGTATAACTGGACCTCCACTGCCTTGTGGGCCAAGGTTATTTAACCAAAGGCTGAGGGTGAGGTAACCCTGACAGAAACCTCCAGAGGAGCTTAGGCCCTGTAAGCTGCAGCATATATGACCCACCGGCGTGTGGAATATGCTCTGGTGCCCAGCAACCTAAGTTCCAGTCATGGATCAAATGGCATGGTGGGTGGAGAGGGCTCTGTAAGCCGTAGTGAAGGCAACCTCCCTAGGAGAAGGAAAACTCGGATATAAAACCTGCGATGACTGCTACATCCAATGATGTTGACTTGCTTTTCTTTTTGTATCAATGTGGCAGTTGTTTAGTGAGAGTGGGATTGTCTTGGTGCAAAGTCTTTCCCCACTATAACAATCCTCATGCACAGGCATTGCTCGATATAAATTAGATACACTTTACCATCTCGTGTATCTTTATAGCATAAAAGGCTGGCTGTAGCCTAAAACGGCAAAACATTCAATGAAGTTGGAAAACATGATTATAAACGTAAATGGCAATAAGGGAACTGGAATTTCCAGGGCCTGGCCCGGCAGGTGTTTCAGGCCTCCACAGCCTGGACCCGGTCGTCATCATGCTACTGCGAGGAAATATATGACAATGACCATCGGCTCTTGGAAGTTGCGGACGCTGCTTGACTTGCCGTCAGCAATAACGCGTCCAGAGCGTAGATCTGCTCTTGTATCTAAGGAACTTCATCGCTATGACATGGACATAGTTGCTCTGTCTGAGACCAGGCTGGCAGATGAGTGAGGGACAGTTTTCTGAGTTGGCTGGGCCCTACTCCATTTTCTGGAGTGGTAGAGCGGATGGATGTAAGAGGGAATCAGGCGTGGTAAATGGTCGCTATACAACTTTTTTGAGTGTCTATGCACCCACTATGAATGCAACAGAAGATGAAAAGATTGCTTTTTACCTTGTTTTGTGCAGTGTAGTTAGACATACTCCCTCTGCTGATAAGATCTTCATTCTTGGAGATTTTAATGCTAGAGTGGTAAGAGATTTTGAAACCTGGGACGTGCTGGGTAAACACGGAGTGGGCAAGTGTAATAGCAATGGCCAGATGTTGTTGCAGTTTTGTTCAGAGATGGGGTTTAAAATCGGTAACACCGTGTTCCAGCAGAAGGACAAATACAAGACGACCTGGATGCATCCTGGTTCCAAAAAATGGCACTTGATAGACTATGTGTTAGTCAGAAAATGTGAGATGAGGGATATCTGCAGCGTTCGTGACATACGGGGTGCAGAGTGCTGGACCGACCATCGGTTGGTCCGTGCAAAGATTAAGTGTGCTGTGAAGCTCAAGTTGAGGGGAGCTAGTGTAGCTATCCCAAAGCGACTTAATGTTGCCCGTCTAAAGGACAATCTTGTGAGAGAGAAACTAGTTAAGGAGATAGAAGAGATTGATTGTGAAAATACTTGGCCTGCTTGTAAGGAATCTGTCTATGAGGTATGTGAGAGCGTATTAGGTTATTGTGAGCGCAAACATCAGGATTGGTTCAATGAGAATGATACTGAAATTCAGGCTCTGCTTGATTCAAAAGCCGGGGCATTGCACGCTTATCTCGCTGGTGGTTTTACGGATGGTGAGCAAGATCGATTGAGGGAAAAGTTTAAGGCAATCAAGCACGAGGTGCAGAGGAGGTTGCGTAACATGCAGGATGAATGGTGGAGGCAGAAAGCTGAGGAAATATAACTCGCCTCGGATTCGAAAAACACCAAGGTCTTATACAGCCTACTGCGCGCAGTTTACGGACCATCCAGATAACCTATCACTCCTCTGCGCTCGAAAGATGGTGGAGATCTTCTTCGAGACCCTACCGACATTCTTCATAGATGGAGGGAGCATTTCGATGACCTCCTGAACAGACCTTCTTACGTTGATCAGGAGTTTGTTAGATCGATTCCTAGCAATCCAGTCAAGGATATCTTGGCAGAGGTTCCTTCTCCCAGGAGGTTGAAACAGCTGTCCATAAGCTGAACAATGGAAAGTCTCCTGACCCGAATCGTTTGCATGCAGAGATATTTAAATGTCCTGGACCCAAGATGATGCAACGCTTAGCGGAATTGTTGCAGACTGCTTGGCAGGACGAGTGTATTCCGCAGGATTGGCGGGATGCATTGATGGTAGTGCTATACAAGGGGAAGGGTAGCAGAGATGAATGTGGAAACTATCGAAGCATCTTTTTGCTGTCAGTAGTCGGTAAGGTGCTCTGTAGGATCATGCTAGACAGAATGCTGGAGCATATTGCTGATGATGTTTTGCCAGAGTCGCAGTGTTAGGGTTTCAGAAGATGTCGAGGGACAGTGGATATGATTTTTACAGCCAGACAACTGCAGGAGAAATGTATAGAACAGCAAAAGGGACTGTATCAGGTGTTCATCGATTTAACTAAGGCCTTTGATACAGTCAATAGGCATGCTTTCTGGGAGATTTTGAAAAGGCTTGGCTGTCCTGACAAGTTTGTAACCATCTTAAAGCTCTTTCATGATGATATGAAGGCTGTGATCAACGTTGGGGAAAAGCTGGCTGATCCTATCTCAATAGAAAATGGTGTTAAGTAGGGAGACATTCCAGCACCCACACTCTTTGCGTTGTATTTCACCATGGTCTTTCGGATGGCATTTGGTGATGATGTCTATATTCGTTACCGTTACTTCAATGCAAGTACAAAGGTACTCACCAACACGATTCGTGACTTGCTCTATGCGGATGACTGTGATCTGGTGGCTCATACGGTGAGTGATAGGCAGCATCTTGTGGACGCTTTTGCGGTTGCCTGCAGCGCATTGCTCCTGACCATCAATCTGAAAAAAAACTGTCTTAATGTATCAGCCTGCTTCGGGCATGGCATACTATGAGCCATCAGTTTATATCTGCGGGTCAAGGATAACGGTTGTCTCTAAGTTTGTATACTTGGGTAGCACACTGAGTATGTCTGGTGCCCTGGATGATGAGGTATCGTTACGGATCAGCAGAGCAAGTGATGCCTTCGGAAAGTTGGACGGGCGTCTATAGAGACGTCATGGGATCTTGTTGCCAACTAAGATTAAGGTTTATGCCGCATGCGTTCTCTCTACTCTTCTCTATGGTTGTGAAACTTGGACAGCATACAGAGGGCATTTGAGACGTCTCGAGCGGTTTCACCAGATGCGCCTACGGTGTGGGTTGGCAGATGTACGTCAGTGATGTGGAGGTGCTTGAACGGACCCAATGCCTTAGCATTGAGGCTCAAGTTATCAAGCATAGACTGAGATGGAGTGGACATATGGTGAGGATGTTAGACAGTCGACTTCCCAAACAACTCCTTTATGGCGAGCTCACCGAGGGAAGACATCTGGCTCAAAAGCCTAAATTGAGATTCAAGGATTGTTTAAGATCCTCCTTAAAAAAATGTGAGATTGATGAAAGAACCTGGGAGAGTCTTGTTTGGATCGCGGAGGGCGGAGAAGTTGGAAAGTTTGACGGGCGTTTGTGGAGATGTCATGGGATCTTGCTGCCATGTGTTCTCTCTACTCTTCTCTATGGTTGTGAAACTTGGATGAGTCACCAGTCTAATCATCGGTGCAGTGGGCCACAAAGCAGTCTTGAGTTGCCAGAATTGACCCGTGTACACTGCGGGCGAATGTACAAAACGACAAGCGGTTTGAAACGGCATTTGATCCTGCATAGAAAAGAACAGCAAGAACGTGCTGTGAGTGGTGCACATGTATGTACAATGTGTGCTAAGGAATGCCAGAGTTTAGCAGGGCTTAAAAGCCACATTCGTGCAGGCCGTCACTGAATGTTTTCGTGTTTCTATATACCTTTTTTTATTTTTTATTGTGCTATATCGGGTGATGGCAATGTTCGAAAGCGAATTTGCTGCCATCATATATATATATATATATATATATATATATATATATATATATAACATTGTCTTTTAACGTAAACCAATTTATACATGGCAATTGCAACATATTAAACAATATATATATATATATATATATATATATATATATATATATATATATATATAAAGTTCTTAAATCTTTTTCACTTAGAAAAGTTTTTACTTTTCTATAAAAATAATAAAGTTCAAGCTCAATGAATTTTTCATTGTATACGTAGTGTAATATAATAGCTTTCAAAAAGTATGAAAGTTATCTTCATAACGCGAAGAATGCTGGCGGTGGGTATAGGTTATTTTAATCATGTCAGTTGTCCAAAATAATGTTTTGCTATGATTTTATAAAGAAATTTATCTCATGAGTAAGCCACTAAAAATGCGACAAAGACAAAATTTTGTTAATTTGTTAGTTGAAAATTAAATGATATTATAATAAATTTTAATTTGAATTGTAATAAACTACCAAACAAGAATAATTGATTTTGGGTTTTTTAAAGCTATTATATTACATTTTATTTATATATGGGTTTGGTTGGGGGGTGACAATGAAAGCTGGAATGGATAGCGTTGCAGAGAGATCAGGAAAGACTAAGTCGCAATAACTTTAGTAAACATTGTCGTTCAAAGGTTGTCGTTCAAAGGTTGCATATTTTATAATGTCTAAGGAAGTTTTCCTGCATAACTTCCCGAATTGTTTGGCATGTTTCCTGTTTATATAATTCTGAGAGTGTTAAAATCGTGGAAGGATGGATAAGATTGTGAGGGAAATAAAAGACATTGAAATGGCTTTTTTCATTCAAAGAAACGAAAGGAATTGATGAAAATAAAAATGAAGAAAGATGAGGTCTTTGATGACGGAGTGAAAATATTTTTAGGTTTCAGAAAGTTTTTTTTTTTAGGGGATAGCATTATTTAAAATGGTAACTGGTAATTAGTACTGTTTACATTATTCGGACTACTGTGACATAAGCAATGCTGGACAATGCCAGATCATCTTGCTAGGCTATGATAAATTAATTGAAATAAGTGTTCATTCCTATATATATACATATATATATATACATAAAACCTCCTCACACTACCACACGACCTCCCTCTCTATTTAATACCCCCCAATAACTTTCTATCCATTTCTGTAAGTTTAAACTTCAGTCCACCTATAAATTCCGATGAAATTGGTACTCTACCTCATCTCCTGGGGTGAAAATCCAATGGAAACAGTAATGTAAATTTATTATGGGTTCAATAAAAAATTAAAAAATTATATCATATATATATATATATATATATATATATATATATACATATATATATATATATATATATATATAATGAACTCATTTTTTCCCTATGATTTTGACCTTAATATGATTAAAGATCAAGACATTTCATGCAAATGTAATATATATGTAATATGCACAAACTGCAGCACAATATCTGAGGTGTGTTATAGGCATATTACTTCTCCACTTTCTAGATAATCGTAGATTCCTATATTTTTTCTGCTGAGAGTTCAATGCCACCATCGGTTAAAAGCAATGGAAGTAGTAAAATTTTTTCTCTCTGATTAATTCCTCCTCTTCCCCCCCTGCCACCACTTACACTGTTTTCGGGATCGTTCACAAGGGACAGTTACGAAGGAACACCGGTTTGGGTTTTCTTTACTTCGTAGTTGCTTAAAAAAAACTGGAATGGGCTTTTAATGTTCCTTTTCGTTCAATACTTTTTACTGGGTGAAACGCGCCATGGACTTAACCGAATCGAATGCCATTTTTTTTTTCACTTTTCGCTGTGTTTTTTTTTTTTTTGTTTTTCCATCATTTTTTCCCTTATTTTTGCTTTTTTGTTTTTACGATTTCTTTTTTAAAGAAGTTTTACGTTTGTTCGCTCTTTGTTTTTTTTTGTTTGTTTTGGTTTCTCCGATATTTTTAAGAAGTTTAACATCGTCTTTTGTTTTTTAATATTTAAACATTTACTTCGCTTATTCTTTACTTGACCCCCACCCCTTACACACACCTCCAAACACCCGGGCAACGTCGAGTACCCCCCCCCCCCCGCTAGTATAGAACGCAGACCTATTTAAGTTAAAACATACTTATCAAAGTATTATTATGTACATCTATATCAAAAACACTTGTAAACGTTTTTTTTTTTAATTTTTAAATTTTTTATTTCCATACTATGTGGACCAAGCGCGTACACAGACCCCACAATTTTAATGAATTATCATTATGCCAGATCAAACATACCCATTCCTGTGTCTCGATACATCTTCTATCATTATATGTGATCAGTTTTCTATAATAGTCAACCATATAGAAGCCTATTCATGACCAGATACACACACAGGCGTTCAGCTTTATATATATATATATATATATATATATATATATATATATATATATTTGTGTGTGTGTGTGTGTGTGTGTGTGTGTGTGTACATTAGTTGCCTAGCAAGGCCACAGGGGAGACAACAGAATGAGCAAAACTAAAGCTGGCCTGCAAGGACACTATATATATATATAAAATATAAATGTAGGCACATTCAGGAATATTTTATTGGTTTGAAAATATAAGTGCTTTTTAACCAATTGTCATAAAATTTAAACCATGGAATAGTATTATAATCTTCTAAAAACCTGAAAATTTTCATGCAGTTTCGGCCTATAGAACCAAATGCATAAACATTTCAATATTCAATTTGGCGACGAGTATAGATATAACTATATATAGATATTCCACCTTTTGGGACAATTTTATAAGTTCGAAATCTCGGCAACTACTGATCAGAATTTTTTTTTTGCTACATTTAACAAATGTAGGCTTGTTGGGAAGCTAATGACCTGAATTGTTAGGTGGGCTATGTGACATTTGCCCTTAAGGTAGCATATTACTGTTTCAAGAAGTGGGGGATCACTTTTCTATATTAATTTAACGTAATGCGCACCTACTTTATGGCCACTTCGACTGTAAAGTGGATGTTCATTTTACGTTAAATTAATAAAAAAAAAGTGATCCCCCACTTTATAATTTCTTCATATCTTGGAAACTACTTGTTTCCTGGGATTTTTGCTATTATTTTTGTTTTCAGCACCCTCGAAAAATATAATAATTTTAAAGGATTTTTTTTCGTGGGAAGAAGTATACTACACTTTTACCAATGCTTCAATCATAGTCATTTGTTTTCCTAGTTTTGCATATGAATTACAAAATATCTGATATTTCCCCAAAACGTCTGACTTTGATGGAGAAGGAATACGGTATTGCAACGTTCTTGGGTGAGAATTTAATTTTCTTCCTTTGAGAACATTTTTGTTTATTGAAATATGATTCAACTGACTAAGGTGTAGTTATATACTATAAAAAATTCCCTAAGGTTTAATATATTAAAATCTATTAGCCAGTGGCAATGTACATATATCAATAAAAAATTAGGCCAGGTAAATTGACTAAAAAATCGCTTACTTGAAGCATATTACATAATGAAATCTAAAGAGGACATTTTAAACAAAAAATTGGATGCCATGCAGAGTTATCTTCACAGAAATAAATTCCTACTTTCGCGACTAAAACCTTGGTTGAATAAACTCCAAATAGCTATCATCACTAGACAGTTTCAGTAAAAAAAAAAAAATAGGAAAAACACACAAATTTAACAAGGAAAACTTGAATGGTGAAATAGTTTAATAATTGATTTAATGTATTAAACTTAACTTATTATTATTAAACAGCTACACAGGATATGAGGGATTGTAATAACTTAATAATAGTTATGGAAATTAAGATTAAACCTCGGTAAAATCAACAGTAAAAAAATGGGTTTAACCAGTTGTTAGAAGTTAATAATGTTGAAAATGAATGGCAATTCAATCTGTAGGGACATAGAGTAGACGTGGTTTTATCTTTTATTGATCCCTTAAAAACAAATGATGAGCACGAACAAATAATTGGAAACGAATATTATATTGGAAGTACATAAAGCTTAAGAAATTTAAGAAACAAGAAAAATTATAAATCCGCAGTTACCTACCTTTAACAGAACTTATTCGATTAGGGCACCGGAGATTAATAAATGAAAACGACAAATCTACTACAAATTCCGGACACTTAAATTAACTAGTATGAAAGGAAGATTTTTCCACCATCGTAATCAAAATAATCTTTTTGAAATCAATTTTAAGTAACAACCCAGTCATAAGGAAAAGGAATTTTGAGGGAAATCGAAACGTAACATTGTAGAAACAAAAAACGGATAACGTCTAGATGAAGGAATTGCACTGGGATCGGAAATATAAACAGTTAAATGAAAATCTGAAAGCACCGCCCAGCATTCAAAAACTAGTAAAATATAAAAACAATTATGGTCATTTGCTATGATAAAGTGCAGCGAAGTAAGTATTGTGGTATCCGTTCGATCCAGATTTAGGCATTAATAAAAATTTGACACTGCAATACCACATTCAATCTAGAAGTTTGCACAATGTACTCATTCTAAGTTAAGGATCTGTAACTAGTACCTGTTTCTACACAGTCTGGTTGTCGTTATAACACTAGGGTAGAGATATCAGGGGGTGGGGATAGGTTTAGGGTTAGGGTTAATACTAGGATAAAGATAAAATATCCATGTTTCTAATCAGGGGCGATCGGTCTGATATAATTTCGAGATTCATTTTTTTTTTTTTTCACAGAGTAATTTTTAAGCGGCTGGTTCTCGAATCGACATTTGCTTGAACGGACAAAACGAAGCGGCTGTAAGTTTTAATTTAAAATCACAAGATCGAAATAAATATTCAATGACGTCCTGAATTAATCATAATTATTTATATTTGTTTTAGGCGTATTTCTCTTGATGAGGACACTGGAAAATAAACGACGACTGTTTATGCTAACACAGGCCGTACTGAATCCGGAAGCGAAATGTGTGTGAATAAATCAATAATTTATGAATACACTAGCAAGGCCACTCGGCATTTTTTCGCGGAATTGCATTCATCTGCAAAAGATCTAGCTAATTTGCATATTCTTTTAAACATTCATCTATATATTAATAAGATAGCGCGTGTGTTATATATTTTGTGTGTCACGCTTACATCTGAGTGACTGTCGTTTAATTATTATGGACTCCCATTTCTTGGAATAAATAATTTTACCAGAAATTCTTCATAAGTTTTGGTTTCGGTTTCGATTATAGCTTATGGCACTAAAGTCATCTATTTATTTTTAAATAAATAATTTTACCAAGAATTCTTCATAAGTTTTAGTTTCGGTTTCGATTCAAACTAATGCACCCAAGTCATATCGATACATTTATTTTTATTTTTGAAATCGCAACTTTATAATATATAAAAATCGATAGAATAATAACTCTATAATAATATATACGAAATCTGAAAGAATTAGAATCGCATATTTAAGCGAACTTTACGCCGGGTGCCCCTGCTAGCTTAGATAAATACTTTTGCAGTTTTAACAAACGAGCTTTAATAATATCAGAGCATCTCCACGTACGCTGAATATCTAAAGAATGTTACTATCAATATATTATCTCTGAATGAGTCTCCTGCGGAATTTCCACGCGTACCGCTAGTTTTAATTAATTTCTTATTAGTTTTTTTCGGTTTTAGTTAACTATTATGTGTAATTATACTCGTGCAGATATTTTACATGATTTATACTTGCGTAATATATATATATATATATATATATATATATATATATATATATATATATATATATATATATATTGATTTGTTTAAAAAAATTTTGCCTACCAAACTTCTCTGTTAGTTTTTACTCTACAGACATGAAACTTCATGTATATCGCGTATTTGGGTTTTAGCCAGAGGAAAATCTGTGCAAATGTGTGCTCAGGCATTAATGTCAAAGGAAAAAGTACATCGTAAGTAAAACATTTCGGTTTCGATTCTCGATTTTGGCGTTCGACACATTTAATTTTTTTTTTAAATCATAACTATATATTGGGTCTATTATAATCTATATATATATAAAAGCGAAAATGTGTGTATGTATGTTGTTCGTTGTTCCGCAAAAGGATTTTTTTTCCGACGGCTTCTCGAGACCGTCGCTCATTTTTAAAACATTTTATATCACGTCGAAATCATATCTACGAGTTACGAACGGGGGTCGCGTGTGTATTTAATTTGCCCGACTTTGAAAAGCTAAATATTCAACATTGTTTGATCGACGCGTGTAGATTCGCTTTTTTCGTATAATAAAAGCGAAACTAATACGTAATCGCCGGAACGTCCAAAAGCAATCAGCTTTGATGAATGCGGTTTTTCCTTATATCGGACAATTGCTATTCAATTTGGACAATCCCCTTTCAATGGGGAGCTGGTTTACCCATCCCATCATCTTGGGGAAGCCCAAACTGCCCCGCAGTAAATGAAAAAACGATCCCGCAGTGAAACAAAGTAAACAAATGCCATAAAACTGCCCCGTCATCGTAACGCTCCCGCGATGACCTCATTAAGCGCCCACCTGTCAATAAAACCTCCTTAACTTGACTCACTTTAATCGCTTTTACATTAACATTGTCGCCTTAGCGCAGGTGTTCAGGCTCGGTCTCAAGGCTCCGGGTTCAAGCCCAAATACCATCAACCCCCCATTTTTTTAATCGCTATCGTTAAGTTTCCTTTTTGTTCTGATTTACCCCCCCCCCCTCCAAACATACACACCTACAGATACCCGGGCAATTCCGGGTACCCCCCACTAGTATAATAATAAATATGAAATCTGCAATTATCAAAATATCATATTTAAGCGTATTTTACGACCGGTTAATGCCTGGTGGGCTCTTATAATATATATATATATATATATATATATATATATATATATATATATATATATATATACAATGAATTTGTCTTTACATAAGCAGTAGTTTGTTGTTACACGGTCATGAGTATGTTTCGGTCTACTAGTATTTATTAATTAGAGACCTCTTCTGGCAACAACCCTTATTTTCGAAAGCGGAATTATAAATGAAGAGCGAAAATAAACTTTCAGCAAAAGAGGGCTTTTTTTTTTGCAAACGAGTCATGAGGGTGAAGGTTCAGCTGCGCGGAGAGAAGGGTTGAATTGGGTGCAAATTTGTTAGTTTATTTATTTTCGTATTTGTTTATTAACTTATTTATTAGTGTCTTTTTTTATTTTATTACATTTTCACGCCAAACAAGGCACATTACCACTTTGGTGTAGGCGGCTACTATCAGGGGCAGCAACTACTGGGGACCTATGTTGGGATTTGGGCTGCAAGGTGTCGGTTCACGTTACACTTGAACTTCTGCATTTCAGTACAGTTGGGGAAGCAGGGACCTGGAATGGCATTCCAGAGTCTAGCGGTTCTGTGGAAGAAACTGCTGGAGTAGAAAGATCTTTTACATCTAGGGATCTCTACAGTGTAGGGGTGGGATTTAGCAGCCTGTCGGGTTTATCAAGGATGTCTACATAGTGGGGGCACAAGTGTCTGTAGTTCGTCAGAGCATTCACCATTAAAATACTTGTAGAACAGGCAGAGGGATGCAGCGTTTCATCGATGGAACTGAGGCTGAAGCTTAGATGCCAGTTCAGGGCCTATCAGATTGGCGACTCTCTTTTGAACCTTGTCTAGGAGCGAAAGACTAGGAGCAGATGCACCAGCCAAAATGTGACAGCAATACGCCATACATGGCGAATGGTGGCCTTATAGAGGTACAGGATACTTTCAGGTGTCAGTAGTTTTCTAGCACGGTAGAGAGAGTCTGCTTTCTTCGCAGCGGCCCTGGCAATGTTTTCAATGCAATTGTTCCAACTCATGTTTTATGTGAACGTTAGGCCAAGCAGCTTGAAAGATAAGGAGTCATTGGCCATTGCTATAAGTGGCAGAGAAGGTTTCTTGTAATTATGGAAGGAAACCAGTTTTGTCTTGGTAGCATTGAATGTGACCATCCATTTTTGTCCCCATCCCACCACAGATTGGAGGTCATCGTCTAGTTTTTTTGCTATTTCTTTAGTTATGTGTTCATTTGTTTTCCTGTCATGCCTGTTATAGAGTGTGGTGTCATCAGAATATATACCCATCTCAGGGGCAGTTTTGTCGGGGAGGTCATTAATACATATTAGGAGCAATGGAGGTCCAAGGATAGACCCCTGAGGCACTCCCGCATTTATATCATATTGTCGAGGATAACCTGCATTTATATCATTTTGTCGAAGACAACCTGGGGTTTTCTCTTATCTAAGAAGGATTTAATTACGTTAAGTGTTCTACCAGTGATACCCTATGATTTAATTTTCCTGAGGAGACCCTCATGACATACCCTGTCAAAAGCCTTAGATATATCTA
Source organism: Euprymna scolopes (assembly GCF_053919585.1). Taxonomy (NCBI): domain Eukaryota; kingdom Metazoa; phylum Mollusca; class Cephalopoda; order Sepiida; family Sepiolidae; genus Euprymna; species Euprymna scolopes. The sequence continues at coordinate 57,114,246 of NC_136520.1, read as the reverse complement.
GATCTACCACTCTGCCTTCCCCCACTTTGTCCAGTGAATGGTATATACGTTCAGAGATTACAGTGAGGATGTCTGCCGTGGAATGGGCTTGTCTAAATCCATATTGTTTGTTAGTCAGAAGTTTGGCATCTGTAAGGTGACAGACTAGAGCATGGTTAATTATGATTTCAAATATTTTGGCGAAAAGTGGGAGGAGGCTAATGGGGCGGTAATTTGATGGGTCAGTTCTATCGCCAGAAATCTTGAATACTTGTACCACAGAAGCAGTTCTCCAACAGCCCGGAAAGCATGATTCATTAAGGCATTTGTTGTAGAGTTTGGAAAGAACTGGAGCTACTTTGGCACAGCTGGGATGAGATCAAGTCCACATGCTTTGGAAGTGTCAAGGTTTTTATGATAGCATGCAGGGGTGATTTTTAGATCGTCTAGCGTGGCGTCTGTCCGCAAAGGAAAGTCAGGCAGGGGGTGGTTGGAAGGGTCCAGTGTGGAGTTTGAGGCAAACCGGCTGGCAAACATATTAGCCTTGCGGGTTGCTGAGCAAACAACCCGTGATTGTTGGTAAGTGTGGGAATTGTTGATTGCCCATTATTTACTACACTTTTGTAGATTTTGCAGAAGTCACGAGTTCATAATTTTTGTGCTTCGATGCGTTTTTTAGTAGTTTCAGTAAATTCTCTCTTAGCTGTCGCTATTTCTTTCTTAACGTTACTTCTAGCTTCTATATACTTCTGTCTGTTTGAACTGGACTTATGTCGGTTAAATCTGCGGTATGCATGCTGCCTTTGAGCAATGGCAGTTGCGCAAGTAGAAGTAAACCATTTGGGAGAGTGGAGCTTGCTATAAAATTACCGCATGGGAACACGTGCTTCAATTACTGTTTTGAACCATTCAGTGGTCTCATTTGCGCACTGTTCAGCAGGAAGAGAAAACATATTTCCCCATGGGGCATCTCTGATGGCTTCCCATTTGTTTTGAACACTTGCTTTTCAGTTTTGGGTCTAGAGTTTAGGGCCATTTCGACCATTATCACTGCATGATCAGCGTTCCCGAGTGGGCTGTCAGCATTTGTTATACAATCCTCAGAAACAAATCTAAAAGTGATGCGTGTTGTTCTTGCTGGTCAGGGAAACGGGTTGGAAATGTAACCATTTGTGATAGGGAGTGAGATATAGCGAAGCTATGTGTTGTGCTGCCCGCTGCATCTGTGTGAGTAGAGGATCCAAGCCACTTTTTGTGGTGAACATTAAATTCACTAGTGTCGAGGGAGAGTGCTGTGTCTATGCTGTCAGAGACTTTGTTTATCATGATGCAGTCCTGGGTCGATGGAGAGCGGTAGAGAAAATAAAAGTAGCTAATGTTATGTTGTATGTTTAGTCTAAAGCACATAAAGGCTTCTTCGTCCGTTTCTAGGTTTGTTTCTCTAGCCAGGGGTGGGGGTTACGAATGTAGACTCCAAGTCCGTGCATATGTCTGTCAGAGTCTTTACGGCAGAGTGGGAGATAGCCAGGCATGTTAAAGTAGTTAGAGGGGATGGAGGAGTGTAGGTTAGTCTCGCTTAGTGCTAAGATATCCGGGGTATTTGTTAGAAGAAATGCTTCAACATCAGCTGAATTAGTTCTAAGTCCACGGATGTTAGTGAATGCAAGCCTCAAGGGAGGAGGCAAGTTGGATTTGTTTGTCTCTAGGCCTGGTTTAAGCTTTTTTATATTGTACTGTCATCATGTTTTTAAAGAGTTTCAGTTAGGTGAGGGGGAGCTGAACAAGAGGTTATGCAGGGTATCAGACATGCAACACAAGTAGACCATTAGCTGACCTTTCTTCAACTAGGACCGTAGCCTCAGGAAAGCCCATCGGGAATGAGTGCAGGGTCCCTTTCCATACGCGACATGGCACTACAAACATCCCGATATTGTTCAATTGTTGATGGAGCAGCCGCTCTAAGCGCTACCAAAGAGTTAGGGCCCTGTACTACCAGTCAGAAACAGCAGCCAGGAACTGTCAATCCGGTACCCTCAACCCATCTGAAGAAGATCACTCCAATCTAATTGCACAGGCATGTGTGGTACTCAAGCACTCCCAAGTGCCCAGTTTTGAGGGGTGGGATGTGTCGGGAGTGGGGAAACGGCATTCATTGCCCTAGACGAAAAACAAGATCTACCACTAAATGTTTTGTCGATTCACTGTGATAGTGTCTCTGCGCCCGACTAATAGACAAAGAAGGAGTATGGAAGCCGGGCGATAGACAGAGCCTATCTACTCCTTAAGCAATTTAGGTTTGCAGACCGGTAATTTGTTTGAGTCACTAGCTCTAGGAAGGTTGTCATCCAAGACTGGAGAGGCCTCCCTCCCCTTTGGTTTAGTTTCAGAGTTTTCCTTCTCCTAGACGGGTGATTTGGGAAGATCTACTGGGTCCATCAGCCCTGAGAGGGTTTGGTCCGCGCCCGGGTCCTAATCCAGGTATTTCTACGACCCCGCGTGGCTAGTTAATGTTACAGGGTTAGTTTGTAGAGGTTATATATCTAATGAATAGTTACACTCCTCAAAGTGATTTAGGGACATGCAGTGGAAGCAGTTATGTGAGCAGGCTTGTTAGAAAGGCGTTAGTGCGGATTAAGACTTTTACCTTTAGATTTTTCCATTTTTTCAACTTTATGTTAGTTTAGGTACAGGATAACTTTATAGTGTGAGTAGGTATTAGGAATTGAGCTAAGAATTTTGCCCAGACACTGTATATTTTAGATTGCAGGAGGGTTAAGATGTAGGTGCAGTACATTAAGTGTATAACTGGAGGTACATTTTAAGTCATGGCGTATTCCGTATGTATAATTAAGTAAATAGATATTTGGGCAAGTTTTCAGTAGATGCAAATAGATAGAAGTTGCGTTAGTGTTGCTACTATTGAAGGGAGATAACTTCAGTTTTCATTTAAGAGTCATCGAGCGTTTTGCATAACAGGGAGTATCGGATTTGGTTTAGTAGTGTTCGTTGCAAAACCATCTAGGAAGAGGCATTGTTATGTAATGAAGATCGCTTTGCATTCGAGTGCATACTTTGGCTGGTAAATACCAAACTGGATAGGAATTAACTTTAATGCATGTCAGAGATAGAAATGTATAGATGTTAAGTGATGACTGTTAGGCGGTTTGCATGTGAAAGTTAGGAGCTCGAGGCAAAGGATTCCACTAAGGCGTGTGTAATGTAGGGTTTTAGTGACAGCAGATTGTTAGCTTTCAAGAGTCGGAGTTATTAACTTATAGAATACAGTAAAGTTTCATAAGGATTTAGAGTTTCAAGTATTGTTTTAGCTTGGGAGAAAGGAATAACATTTTCCCTTCTTTTCCCCTATTTTGCATGCAGGTTAGACATAGGCAGTCGTCTTGGAGGTAAAGAGAAACAATTATTTCGTCGTGATTCGGAATTCATATTTATAGGCAGTATTAAGGTTGGGGACAAAACATTGTATCTATTCAGAAAAAAGTTCTAGTGACGCAGCTAAGATTACTGTAGATTTTAGTTACAATCATAGTAACAGTTAATTATAAGGTATATCCAGAGGTTTGGTAGAGATATCAACGAGGCCTCTTTATTAATACAAGCGAGCATATGGTAATTGTAGATATTAAGTATATTACTTAAATAAAGTTCTTCTAACTTCTACGATAGAAAAAATAAATCCACGTTTGTGCTAATTTCGGAAAATTTATCCTGCCTAAGGTATTTTATCTCTAGCCTTCGTACAGAGCGTGGAATTAATCATTTAAGCTGGGAGAGAACGTGGTTGGTGTTTTGCTGGAGAGGGGGAGAATTTAAAACTTAGCAAGGAAAACAAATAACAAATGCATATATAAATTATTAAAATACAAATAATTACAAATTACCAAATGAAATAAGAAATTTAAAAGAGAAGAAATAACAAAGAACGGTTGAGTTATTCCGGAAAATCCGTTCTGGCAAAAATTTACTTTCACCGTGTTTAATGTTTGTGCAAAATTTAAAATTCAAGGAGTGGTTATCGAGAAAAGTGCAAACAAATGAACAATAATGAATTACTAAGCTCAATCCCTCGTTTGTCAGGGGACCAACAAGTACAGGAATGTAACATTGCAGCGTTGAGATAAGGTTAGACCTCGATAAGGAACCTTTTAGAGTCTTAACACAGCAAGAGACCCAGTCTTTTCTTTTCAAACGCCAGAGAGAGAAAAACATATTAGTAGTTAGTACAGATACTAGTCCAGATACAACTAGAGTCTGGAAGAGTTTTCAGAGGCATAGTCAATTTCCAATTTGAAAACTCAAAATATTTTAGATTTGCATTAAGTTTGAGACATAGTATCAGACATTAAGATCCCATGAATTTCAATTTGTTTTTAAGACCCCTTAAGTCTTAAATTTTTGACATTTTTTTTTTTTTAGATTCAAAATCATGTAATGGACTTAAATCGAAACTGTTATAAGGATTCTAGACATCAAATTAGTGTCACATCTGGATTGTAATCTTTGTAAAGGGACAAGGGATACAAAGTTGTTTGGGTATTAATATTATTTGTCCTGCAACAGGTAATCTACTGCAATTATAAATGAGGTTACCAACTGAAATATGGCTGCTTATAAAGTGGAGATATCGAGTGTAACACATGTTGATGGGATGGTATTTTTATATTCAACTCATTTAACATTGCTATCTAAACATAGCACACTATGCCAGAAACGTAGCAACAGAAATAATATGTACGAGTACATTTAACTTATTGATATGCATACCACTGTATCAAATGAACAACTAATTTATGGACGAGATAATTGCAGTTACTAGTGATCTGAACTAACCGCAAATGGTTTCAAAGCAAGCAGGTAATTGGGGTAATCTTCCGCTATAATAAAGACCAGTGTGTGTGTGCATATATATATATATATATATATATATATATATATATATATATATATATATATATATATATATTATACACATACACGAGAAAGTGGTATATGCAACTATATCCAGTCGCAAAATGTAGTTACAAGTAAAACGCATGCTAAATGAAATAATTTATTCATTCATTCTCCTGTTGGTGTTAGGGAGTTTGTAGAGCAACTGTGTAGCAACAAACTACTGCTTATGTAAAAACAAATTGAAAGTTTAACTTGCTCTACTTCCGTATTGAATACTCTTGTATTAACCTCGTTATATTTCACTGGTTACCCTACTTTTTATAAAATAGCAACCTCAAATTATATATATATATATTCAATTTGTCTTTACATAAGCAGTAATTTGTTGCTACACAGTCATGAGCATGTTTCGGTCTTCTGGTGTTTAGTAACTAGAGATCTCTTTAGGCAAGAAACGCTTATTTACGAAAACGGAATTCAAAATTTGGAATCTAGTCTCTAGTTACTAAATACTAGAATACCGAAACATGCTCATAACTGTGTAGAATCAAATTACTGCTTATGTAAAGACAAATTTTAAATGTAACTTGCTCTACTTCCGTATTGAGTACTCTTGTTTTAACCTCGTTATATTTCACTGGTTACCCTACTTTTTATAAAATAGCAACCTCAAATTATGTATATATATATATATATATATATAAGTTATATATATATATTGAAGTTATACATTTGGATTTTACCGTCACGGGATTATTTATCTACCACCAGACTATCCATTCATGTGTAATCACCTTTTTCTTCGCCATATTCCCTCTGCTTCACTTTTTTTTTGTTTTCAAGTAAGATCTTTGACTTACTTGTTGTTTCATCAAATACTTCTGCATGCAAAATCCGATCCCGCATTTTGCTAATTCCTACCCTCTGATGAGATGGAAAGTATTTCTTCGAAACTCCGCGGATTAAGCACTATCCACTTATCTAGTGTTTCCTTTTCAGATTAAATATGTTTTTAACTCATTTCAAAGTGTTTTTTTTAACATGTTTAATTAACTGTTTGCTCGTATATATATATATATATATATATATATATATATATATATATATATATATATATATATATAACTTGATTGATCGTTCTCGTGGTCATTTGGCAACTATGTCCGCGTCTTTCATTTGCAACTTACGTGATTGATTAGACAGCTTAGCCACCCGGTCAGTTGACTTGTTTTATGAAATCGTCTCAGCCTCTTTCTCATCCGGTCAGTCGCGTACTTCATCCTGAGTAAACACTGACAAACTAACAGCGCCGTGTTTCTTGATTCTTGTTTCATTTTATTCATGTGCCTTTCTTAATCAAACATTCTTCTGCACCTAACGACTACAGTTGAAGAGATGACAGCCAAGGTTAGAATACCTTCACACGTGTGTGCATCAGTTTTGGAACAACACGCGTTAATGAAGCCTGGAATTTGGAACGGGTTACCAGTTATACATGAATAGAATATGTTGAAACGCTGTTCACATTCTTGGGTCTAATCTGATATATAAAACTCACTATGTCTATATGTCTCCATTTATTATTACAAGTGCATCTCCTCTGAGATGCAAGGTCAATGTCGCAGAGTTGCATTTTTTGTAGGCCGTTCTTTTCTTGGTGTTTAGCTATTAAAGAGTAAAACCAAAACAGCACTTGTCAAGCGTAAGTCGACTAAACATGTTATTTGTACGCATGCGCAAATATATACCATTTATACGCTTAAGTCGGTACATTTTTAACTAAACATTCTTTGCACCGGACAACTACATTTGAAGAGATGATAGTCGAGGTTAGACTACCTCCACAGTAGTGTGTGTATCAGTTTTGGTGTTCTGTAGCCTGTTGTTACACACACACACACACACAAACACGCACACACACACACACACACACACACACACACACACATATATATATATATATATATATATATATTAGTGTTGGGAATATAAATCGGAATCGGGAATCAGAAAAATCGGAATATTTAAGGGTATCAGAATCGGTCTTGGAATCGCAATAATTTGTACCGATTTTCCGATGCCAAAACGATTCTTTTAATTGTCTTTCTTATTTCATTTAGTTTAAAGCTAAATCGTCCATTGCTGGTAATAATGATAAAATAATAAATATTTATTGATTTTAAAATACCAGTGAAGGTAAAATCCATAGATCTTCCTCCAAAAGTGTATTTTTACGTTTAGGAAAATATCTGCACATTTAACATGTTTTCAGAGTAAAAATACAACTATATAGTTAAATATTTAGAGATTTATAAAGAATCGCAATCGGTAATTGTATCGGAATTGAGAAAAATATTGGAATCGTCCCACTACTAATATATATATATATATATATATATATATATATATATATATATATATATATATATATATATTAGCGGTGGTACCCGGCGTTGCTCGGTTGTTTGGAGGTGTGTGTAAGGGGGGATAAATAAAGAATAAGCGAAGTAATAACCACGTTTGAATATTTAAAAAAAACTATGTGAAACTTATTTCAAAAATCGGCAAAACCAAAACAAAAAAAAACATCGAACAAACGTAAAACTTCTATAAACACAAATAGTATAAATCAGGAAGGAAAATGATGGACTTGTTCGGAAAAACAAAAACAAAAAACACCGCGAAAAGTGAAAAAAATGGCATAAATAACCCTTCGATTCGTTAAAATTCCATTCCAGTTTTTTAAGCGACTACAAAGTAAAGAAAATCCAAACCGGTGTTCCTTCGTAACTGTCCCTTGTGAACTATCCCGCAACGGTGTTAAGTGGCGGCGGGGGAAGGAGGAATTTATCAGAGAGAAAAGATTTTACCACTTCTATTGATTTTAACCGATTTTGGCATATAACTCTCACCAGAAAAAATATTTTCGAGGAAGTGGAGAGGCAATAGGCCTATAACACATCAAGTATTATGCTGCAGTTTATGCATATTACATTCGCATGAAATATCTTGATTTTTAATCCTATTAAGGTCAAAATAAGAGGGGGAAAATGAGTTCATTTTATTTATATATATGGATATATACACGTGTATCTTGTATATATATTCGTGTATCGTCTAGTGGCATATATGCATTTATACAGAGTGTAGTAGTAGTCATTGCCCTGTATGTATATAAAATGTCTATTTTTTATGCGGCCGCTTTTTCACATTGCACTTAATTAACAAACGCGACACATAAAATTTTACAGACAATTTTTCTTACAATCAAACGATAAAAACATGTCTGCTTATCACAGACTCAGGTAATCTTCTTATTAGTATAACCTCCCAAAAGAACGTCATAACAGCAAGTTATATTTTACATGTGTTTTATTCGTTTTATGGGTTCCCTTGTCAGAGTTTGGCACGCTGAGCCTCATTTCTACATTTTCCTAGTTTCTATCCTTTTCCAACGGCAGACCAAATCACGTGAAATTGAGACCTTGGGAATTTCATCTAGGAAACAGCATGATAATACTTTATATATATATATATATATATATATATATATATATATATATATATATATATATATGTGTGTGTGTGTGTATATAACATCTTTTATTTATATTGACAAATAGTACACAGTCGCTACACTGAACATGCTAATGTTTCGGGCAAATCGGTTTGCAAGAAAACAAAATTTACTCCTCAGGCGACGGAAAAAGTTTATTTGCTACCGAATGGATCTGATTCAAAAATAGAAGATGTAAAATATATATATATATATATTTTATAAAAATAAAATATTTAATCTCTAAAATATAAGTGGAAGGGGTGACATTTTCTAGTTTTTCTTTACCCACCTCTCCAATCTTACGTCGACACGTTATCTCTTAACCCTTAATGTTTCATCCCATTCCATTCCTTATAGTAATATAATCATGCTGGTCCCTTCGTCCTTTTTCCGCCTTTCTGTTTTTTCTCTTTTCTTCTTTTTTCCATTTTTTGTGCATTCTTATCTCTTTCTACTCTTTCCATTTATCCTCTTAAGTCTTGGCATTCTCTTTATACTTATCGCCTTTTATTTGAATCTAAAATGTCACTTAATATCAAATTAATTCGTTTTTAGAATTAATGACTTAATACTTTAGATATACAGAACTGACAAGACTTGGCGCTAGGAGTATGGGATGTAGATTCTTTTAGTATTGACCATTTAATGGAGACGCTTATATTTTTTAGTCTTAACAGTTAAAATTATTGTAGAAAGTGTTGTACCCTTAGTGTTATCCATGTGATCTTCGTTAAATGAATGGACATGGTTTGAAATACGAGTTTAATTAGAAGTTGAGCCAACGCATGAATGGGTTTTAGTGTTGAATGGTAATTGTATGATAACTACAGTTAAAATTAGATAAAGCAAGACTGCCAGAATTAGTGTGATTCTGGATACTTCGGGCTTAGATACTGGTTGTGGGAGAAGCCAGTATTATATCTGGAGAATTTATGGCGTGGTTAACATAGTTACGATTATCGTTAGCAATTAGGGAAGAATTAATTTGGAAGGAGTTAAAATTAGCTTTGACAGTTTACTTGAGGAAGAGTTGGATTAAGGTTAATGTTATTAGGAGCAATAGGAAAAGTGGTTGAATGTGATTCGGTTACGGTATAAGCATAGATTACATCCTTGCTTATGCAATCATTTTCTAATGGGCAGTTCAGTTTGTTTTAACAATTACAAATAGTATTACATGTACAGGGAATAGGGCTAGATTGAGCAATCCAAATTTTCTCATTATTAGATGTTATTGTTGTTTGGGCTATATTAGGCATAATGGAATATGAGTTTATAATTGAATTTTTATTTAAAATAGTGTCGTACATATGTGGGTATTTAAACAATCTTTCTACAATTCTAAAGAATTCCTTCGGTATATTAGCTAAGACGTTACAGCTAAAGAAGGGTTAGACCAGATATTTTCCCCTTAGACGATTTCAGGAACAAAATGGTGGGGATCATTTGGCTGATTAAACCTCATAGTTAGTGAGTTTTTTGTTTTGTTTTTTTGTTAATTACTGTTTGAATTGAGTGAAGAGTGTAGATTTGCCCTTTCTCGTGTCATATTATGTGTGATTACGGAGTTAAGGTGGTTCGGGAGAGTTTATCCTGCACGAAATTACTTTTCCCACAGTATCCCGAATTTCATAATGCATTATTGAAAAAGGTGCCGTTTTGGTCGAAAGTTTTTCTGTTCGTTGATAACCTAAATATTCTGTTTGAAACCGAGGGAACTATTTATTTGATAATCGAATTAGGGTGGTTTGAAAGTTTATGGACATAGAAGAGATATAGGTTAGGTTTATAGCAGTGACTAAATGATTCTGAAATTAAGTTTAGAGTGACGTCTCAAACGTTTGATATTTTCTTATCAGGGTCTATAGTTATAGTGAGGCCGAAGTTATAGAAAAAGGAGTATAGCTCCTTATTGTTATTATTAGTTTCTCTATGTCTAGTTCTAGTAAACAGGAGTACTTTATCTCTATACAGTCCTCTTTGAATAGATTTAAATACGACCTTTAGTTCTTTCAACAAATATAGGCCGAATAAGTCTGTGACTTGTTCAGAGTCAGAAGCCCCAATGAGAATATACGAGCTTGAGTTCTAGCTTCAATATTATGTCTGAACTGAATGTCAACATAGAGGATTCCTAAAGGCGACACCTATCCGTTTCGGTTGGGTTAAATTCAAAACGACAATCTTAGCTTCTGTGGTAAAAGGAAAAAAATTGTTTTTAAAAGAGTTTAAAAGAACAACCTTTTTTTCCAGCAATCTATATTTTATTTTTCTAATTTTTCTTTTCATTTTGTTTAAGCCAGGGATGGAGCATCCTACCAGATGCCAAACATACACCTGCTATTTTAGACACTCCAACCGAGAGATCTTTTTAAGATTCAAACCGTCCCTTTAAGTGCAATTATTTGAATCTCCTTTGCACTTGGTTTACCTGGTATATTTGTAAGATAGTTTGTAAAATTCTTTTTCATAAGTCCGGTTGCTCCTATAATTACTGGAATGATAGAGATCTTCTTAAGGTTCCAGTTTCTTTTCATGTCATACATAAGACCCTGGTATTTAGTAATCTTTTCCCTCTCAGCTCTGTTTAACCCAGCATCATTCGGGACACTAACTTCCACCAAGGTTGCTTCCTTCTCCTTCTTGTCCCATATTACAATGTCGGGTTTTATAGCTCCGTTTTCTAGGTACGTGGCTGTAGGGATTGCATAGTCATAGTGGATGATATATGACTTGTTTCCGACTGTTCTTTCGGGTATATGTTCCCATGACTTCTTGCTGCATTCGATATTTAACTTATTGCAGATCGTCCAGTGGAGATATTTGCATACTTCATTGTGTCGCATTGTATAGTAGCCGTCCCCTAGCAGAACCTTACAGCTAGAAATCAGGTGGCTCACACTCTCTACTTATGTGTGGCAGAACCTGCATTTGTTGTCTTTGCTGAGACCACTCATCTTTTTAAACGCATTGGTCATCAAGCCTTGATCTTGGGCAGCTATTATAAACTTCTACTGGTCATAGTGGAGCGATCCACCCTTTAGCCAGCTTATAGACCCTTCCTTATCAATATAGTCTTGGTTATATTCGTCCAGAAAATACTTGGCCCGTTGTTGGTTGGCCCATTCTGTAACTTTCTTGTCATGGAAAGCTTTAGTGTATTTCTGGCGACTTTTTCTGGCTATTTCAGTCGCAGGTATCTTTTCTGTTTCTGTCTCACTTGTAAGACAGTCTTTCCCAAAATGTTTGGCCAGTTTTGTGATGGATGTTGTTCTACTGGCTCTTGATTCCTGATGTTGGTGTACCATCTTGAGAGTTGGGTTTTTAGAGCTCATCAGATATTGTCCGGTGCTCACAATAGTTGCACGATGTTGATGGTCAATCTCCGAGAGCCCCATACCTCCTTTCCATCTGGGCAGATACATTCTAGACAGACACTGGTTTCTGTATATTACTTTATACATTGTCAGCATTTTACGTGTCTTAGTGTCTAGTCTATTTATGTCTTTTTGTGGCCAGTCGACAATACCAAAACTGTATGTTACCAATGGCATGGCTAGTTGGTTAATGGCAGTTATTTTGTTTCTGCCTGTGAGTTCTGTTTTGCATATCTTCTTGACTCGGCGTATGTACTCACTTCCAATTTTGTTTCTCATCTTGGCATTCTGGATGGTATCATTCTCTTCTATGCCAAGGTATTTGTATCCTTCCTGCCCTTCTAGGTCCTTGATGGTGGTATATTCATCAAGCTGTATATTTTCAGTTTCGATCTTCTAATTATGTATGTATGTATGTATGTATGTATGTCAGGTCATGTCATATGCTACTGGTACCATGTAACCCAGTACTACCTGCCTCATGGTCGGGTCACCGGCGACTAAACTGGTTCCCCCACCAGACTTGTTTGGTGAGGAGGGCGGCTAGTCTCCCTGAAGGATTAAAAACAAGACCTTCCAAAGGGCGAATGAACTCTTTTTCTGGGTCAACGGCCAACTAGCACCGTGTATATTTGTGTGTGTGTATATGTGTATTGGGGTGGAGAGGGCTCCCGTAAGCCGTGGTGAAGGCAAATTTTCTAGGAGAAGCAAATCTCTGATTTAAAAAACTATAAAGCGAAAGACCAGTACCCGCATTAAGCTGGTCTGCAGTTTAATTTGTTGCTGGCTATCTTGCTCTTGCTTGTTGCTGGATCTCAACATTTTGAACCGAGAGAGAGACTTAGCTGTCGTACAAAGCTAAGACTCTGTAACATCATCTTTGTATAGATACTCCCTCAGGTATTTGGGCTCATGGATTTTAAATGTCTGAGGGAGTGGCACTCGTCTGACAAGACGTTGCAATCATCATCATCATGTATGTATGTATGTATGTATATATGTATGTATGTTCTACTTTTTCTCAGAAACTATTAGTTTGATATGGCTGAGAATTTTGTATGGATCTTTGTTATGATTAAGTGCAGCGACGTAAAGATATAATAATATCCGTCCGATGCAGATTAGGGATTAATAGAGATTAATAAAGATTAGTTACCACAATACCACATTTAATCTATATTTTTTTTCGGAAACTACTGGTAAGATCTAGCTGAAAGTTTGTATAGGCTTTTATTACGATAAGATGCAGCGAACTCAATATTATAGTATCTGTTCAATGCATGGAAACGGAGTAAACCGGCTTCCTCCTAGGGAGGAAGTTTCATGTGAGTATGAAATTCACAAGCGGTTCCCAGTCGCATGTATATTCCTGTTTGGGGAGATGACGATGTTAGGATTTTGCGACCTTTGCGAAGAGGTATCAATCACCCATCTAGTACTGATCAAGTTCAACGTTGCTTAATTTCAATGATATAATAAGAACCGGTGTGTCAAGGAGATTATGTCGTATTCCGATGCAAAGTTAAGAATTAATAGGTACTTAATGCAAAAATGCAAACAAGCTGTCACTTTTGCTTTTTGGAGGAGCTGAAAGTCAATCGCAGACGATTCTCAAAGCAAGGAATATCTATTTTAGTTGAGTTTTTTTTTTTTATTATTATTACATTTTCACCCCAAACAAGGCACATTGCCACTTTGGTGTAGGGGGCTACTATCAGGGGAAACATCTACTGGGGTACTATGTAAGGATTAGGGCAGCGAGATGTTGGTTCACGTTGCACTTGAACTTATGCCTGTCAGTACAGTTGGGGAAGCAGTGACCCGGAATGGAATTCCAAAGTCTAGCAGTTCTGGGGAAGAAACTACTGGAGTAGAAGGATCTTTTACATCTAGGGATCTCTACAGTGTGGGGGTGGGATTTTGCAGCTTGTCGGGTCTGTCGAGGGTGTTCACGTCGTGGGGGCACAAGTGCTTGCAGTTCTTCAGAGCATTCACCATTATAATACTTGTAGAACAGGCAGTTTAACTTAAAACTAGATGCTGAGCTTTGGAAGTGGAAGGAGAGAAGTTTGGTCTTAGAATAGTTTCAAGTAACAGCCATTTATATTCTATTAAATCACGTGTTCCAGCAATTTTAAAAATAAATTTCGTTTTACAGACAAGACTATCAAACACCGACCCATTTTATTTTTACATAAATAATCTGCCTTACAAAACGACAATTTAATGTTAAAACGATGCTATGGAAACCGGAAAGACTCCGTTGCATGACCGAAATATCGGTGTCCTGTTTTCGTTGGAATACTGCCTCTCAACCAACAATGGCGGTAGGGAAGGGGGTGAGAAGTGCCTGGTCTTCCTCTTGCGGCTTCTGATCCTTTACTCAGATGCTCGTGCGCAAAAAACTGGTATCATGGTCCCACAGGAAATAAAGGGAAATCTTTGCATATTTACAGGAATTTAAAAAAAGCGGTCGAAAGTGAAAGGGGATTCTGAAAAGCAGCAGTAAGTAAGCATATATATATATATATATATATATATATATATATATATATATATATATATATATATATATATATATATGTGTGTGTGTGTGTGTGTGTGTGTGTGTGTGTGTGTGTGTGCCTGCGTATTTGACTGTCTGTCTCAATGCATTACAAACTGTATCTTCTCGGAGACGTAAGATCGCAGAGCAAATCAATCCAGGGCAAATGATCGCATTTTTATGGACCTTTTATTTTATAGATTTTTAGTCAAAATTGGAAAAAATTGGAGCTTGGAAGGCGTAAGTCAATAAAAATGTTCTTGTACGTATGCGCATATAAACGATGTGCCTTCAACAAGCGTGCATTTCTTTTATTAAAAATGGACACTTTATTGATAGAACACACATGAAACCCTAGTCCCCATTTGAAATAATATTCGGCTGTAATACACTTGCTGCGCCGTTTAAACAATTTCTCCATAGAAGTCCTCTGCTGTGAGTGTGTCAATGACCCTAGTCACAGCCACATTAATCAATAATGTTAATAAAGATTCGGGTTGAGATTTATCATATTCACTTAAGATGTTGGCAACCTTCACGTGGTTGCTGCCGTAATCCCTGGTGTTTTTCTAAAAAGAATTCTGACGAGACAAAGATCAGAAAAGCCAAAACAGTAGAATATTCGGATTTATATGATATGATGATGATAATGTAGTTGATGATGATAATGATGATGAAGATAATGTGTTGATAAGTATGATGATAATATAGTTGATAATGATAATGCAGTTGGTGATGATGATGATGATAATGTAGTTTATGATTATAATGTAGTCGATGATGATGATAATGTGTTGATGATGATAATGTGTTGATGAAATAATGTAGTTGATAAGTATGATGATAATGTAGTTGATAATGATAATGCAGTTGATGATGATGATGATGATAATGTAGTTTATGATTATAATGTAGTCGATGATGATGATAATGTGTTGATGATGATAATGTGTTCATGAAATAATGTAGTTGATAAGTATGATGATAATATAGTTGATAATGATAATGCAGTTGATGATGATGATGATGATAATGTAGTTTATGATTATAATGTAGTCGATGATGATGATAATGTGTTGATGATGATGTGTTGATGAAATAATGTAGTTGATAAGTATGATGATAATATAGTTGATAATGATAATACAGTTGATGATGATGATGATAATGTAGTTTATGATTATAATGTAGTCGATGATGATGATAATGTGTTGATGATGATAATGTGTTCATGAAATAATGTAGTTGATAAGTATGATGATAATGTAGTTGATAATGATAATGCAGTTGATGATGATGATGATGATGATGATGATGATGATTATAATGTAGTTTATGATTATAATGTAGTTGATGATGATAATGTGTTGATGATGATAATGTAGTTTATGATGATAATGTAGTTGATAATTATAATGTAGCTGATGATGATAATATAGTTGATGATGATAATGCAGTTGATGATGATGATGATAATGTGTTGATGAGATAATGTAGTTAATGATGATAATGTAGTTGATAATCATGGTAATGTAGGTGATGATTATAATAATATAGTTGATGATGATGATGATGATGATGATGATGACATCCGATCTTATTTTCATTATAATTTAAGTAGAATCGTAGAAAAAGGACGATGATCAAAGACGTTCTATAATGCAGGAACAGAAAAGTTTTGCCGGCAAACAGAAACACTTTGACGAAACACAAACAAAACATGGCGCTGTGTAACAACTGCGGTGATAAATGGCGATAGATGTCAGAAGTTGAGCAATGTTAATGGCGACTCAAGTGGAGATTTATGGCGAATTTATAAAAGTATAATCTGTTATTCACTGAAGACTAATATCAAATGTGAATAAATTTTAAACCGTGATAAACTGCATTACGAAGTCGCAGCATGTTTTGATATGTGGATTGTCTTATACAAATCAGTTGGCTGCCATTATTGGTACAGGTGAGTTGCCAAATGAAATGATAAATCGATGTACAGCAAACTGCTTGCTGTGTTTATTTTTAATCATCGAAGTTACGAGCGGCCTTCGATTAGTTTCCAGACTTTTTTTCATATGAGCATTTTAGTGATAGTGCACACATGCAAAACTAATCCCCTTCGAAGTAATTTCCTGCGGCTGCAATGCACTTGTTGTACCGTTGCAACAACTTCTGGAAGACCCCATTGAAAGCCCTCTTGTATGAGCGTGTCAATGACCCTCGCCACAGCCTCTTTCATCTCCTCAATTGTCTCATAACGACAGCCTTTAAGGTTTTCCTTGAGCTTAGGGAATAAATAAAAGTCACAGAGAGCAAAGTCTGGAGTATAGGAAGGGTGAGGAACTGTCTTGATTCTCATCTGTGACAGGATAGAGTTGTGCACTGTTGCACTGTACTGGTGGTAATACCACTGTACTGGTGGTAATGCCACTTACCCGATTGAATGCTAATCTCTTTTGACGAAATCTCTTTCTGAACGCATTTAAAACCTCAGCATAGTATTGTTTGTTGAGTGTTTGTCCAGGACGAATCCAGTGCGTATAGATCATGCTCGTGCTGTCAAAGAAACGGGATTATCATAAGTTTCTTAGTGAGTTGGCTTTGCCTTCCCTTCTTGGATCTGGGACTGCCAACATGCTTCCACTGGTCTCTATTCAAGGCAGTAGATCCAGTTTTCATCGAAAGTCAATAGATCTATGTATCTGTGTATCCCTCTCTCTCTCTCTCTCTCTCTGTCTCTGTCTCTCTCTCTCTCTCTCTCTCTCTGTCTCTATATATATATATATATATATATATATATATATATATATATATATATATATTAGCCTGGGTTTTGGGGGGTATGTGTTAAGCAAAAAAAAAAAAAAAGTGGTAGTAGGCAGGCAGGCTCGAACCTGTACCGTGAAAGAGGAAAAGAACGCGAAATAAAAAGTGACGTATTTGCCGTTGCGTCCATCGCCAAACAGTAAGTGGCGAATATTTAAATTAAGGCTAGTCACTCGAAAAGAGGGGATGAATGTCGAAAATATCGGAGAAAAAGCGACCCCCTCCTTGTATAAAAGTGCCCAATTTATGGTGAAGGAATTAATGTTTTTAGACAATTAATCGATATTTGTCATTCGAAGGGTCGAGTTTCAAGACGAATCCCATATCCTAATAATTCGTCGCCTCTGTCGAAAGTTTTAGGCAGATATACAACCATTCATACATACATCCATACATTTAAACAGACATTTGCCCTTTATTATATTATAGATGATGGGGTATGTTTTATTACGAAAACCACTTGTAAATATTCGATTTTAAAACCTTAAACCATCACCAGATTAATTCTCAGTTTTAGCGATTTTTCTTCTCACTCGTATTGAAATTAGAAATAAACAAATAAAAGAAAAAGAATTAAACTAATTATGTATCTCTCACCTTTTATTTCATAATTATGGATAAAAACAATAGTACTACATGTGACGATATTCTCTTTTATTCGTATATTGGAATTATACATTAAAAACAAAAGAGAATGCCACCACAGGCATTTATACTATACTAGCAGTTCAACCCGGCTTTGCTAGGACCCTATGTACTGTTCATAACTTTATGTGCATATATATATATATATTAAAAAATCTGACTCATGTCCAGGTAATCTACATCTAAAATTTCACGTGTTTAGACCAAAAATTGGCGGAAGAGTTTGGTAGAGTCTGCAAAGGTCAACTCTTTCAACTTTGAGCCAAATTTTCGCCCAAAAATTGATTAAAAAGTTTGTTGCATGTCTTTATCTTTTTATGTAAACTTTCGAACGTTTAGACCTAAAATTGGCTGAATAGTTTGGTAGAGACGGCAAAGATGAAATCTTTTGAACATTGACCCCTTGGCAGCCAAATGTTCGGCCAAAATCCGAATAAAACGTTTTCCCTATGTCTGAATACACTTTATGTAAAATTTCATGTGTTAAGACCAAAAATTGGCGGAGTAATTTGATAGAGACCGCAAAGGTAAAATTTTTAAAAAACTTTGATCCAAATTTTGACACCTTAACATTTATTGTTTTGAGCTCAAATCAAATAAAAATGTTTGATCTAGGCCCAAGGAATCTACATCTAAAATTTCTAGTGTTTGAATCCAAAATTAGCGGAAGAGTTTGGTCAAGTTTTCAAAGGTCAAATCGTTGAATTTTGACTCATTGACAGCCAAATTTCTGGCCAAAAACCGATGAAAAATTATCCCACATCTCAAGGCCCCTTCCGTAAAATCTCGAGTCTGTAAACTCGAAATTGACAGAGTAGATTGGTAGGGAAATCTACACAGACAAACAATTTCACTTATATATATATATATATATATATATATATATATATATATATATATATATAGTATACTTACAGGCTTCTTCACTCTTTGACATATTATGGATACCCACGAAGGGGTACCTGCGCATGAAATTTTTGTGTCATCCACAACCACACTTCTCCTGAGTCGACATTGTCAAATGCTAGTGGCAAGTGAATTGTACGTGCAGGACGATTGGAAGCAAATGCCAAGATAAGCGGAGAGCACATACGGTGCCTAGAATTCCCATATAGTCACCCATTTGGTACTAACCAAGCTCAACGTTGCTTCGCGTCATATATATATATATATATATATATATATATATATATATATGTATATATATATATATATATATATATATATATATATATATATATATATATATATATATATGATTGTTGAGCTGGATTAAATCCGACGATATGAAATAAAATGGAGGTGGAAGGACCTGGATACTCAACGTTTCGCCCGATTTATGCGGGCTTCTTCAAGAGGGATGGTCAATGACCATCCCTCTTGAAGAAGCCCGCATAAATCGGGCGAAACGTTGAGTATCCAGGTCCTTCCACCTCCATTTTATTTCATATATATATATATATATATATATATATATATATATATATATATATATATAGCCAGTAGAGTTTAGTTTCCTAGAAGTACATCCAATGAAACAACATGTGTCTACCAAAGAGTGCTCAATGAGTAAACAGAGAATGTATATGAAATCTATTTATACAAACATTGATGGCTACATATGTGCATACATGTCCGCGTTGGGAGATTACGTCTTCAGGCCAAGAATTATCTTTGAAGATAATTCTTGGCCTGAATACGTAATATATGAAATTTATTTATACAAACATTGATGGCTACATATGTGCATACATGTTTCTGTAATCACCCGTATTGGGGAGATTACGTATTCAGGCCAAGAATTATCTTTGAAGATAATTCTTGGCCTTAAGACGTAATCTCCCCAATACGGGTGATTACAGAAACATGTATGCACATATGTAGCCATCAATGTTTGTATAAATAAATTTCATATATATATATATATATATATATATATATATATATATATATATATATATATATATATATATATGTATGCTTTTATGTGTATATATATGTTTGTATATGTGTGCGTATTCAACGGATTGTATTACACATGTCGACAACTTTATGTACAAGTACTGTGTTTCATGTTACATAAAAATATGCGTTTATGTATTCGTTCGTATTCTTTATTTCTTCTTCATAGTAGTTAACTCAGCGTCCAGCTATCGTCTATTAATCATGAAACGCTTTTCCAGTTCTAGCGAACGCTAGCTTACCAATAATTCTAGCAGCGAAAACGCATTAAAGCATTTAAATAACAGTTATTGTAGACATATTAATACGGTTATTAGTAGCAATAATAATAATAATAATAATAATAATAATAATAATAATAATAATAATAACTGGTGGGTAAAAAGGGGTCAAAATAAAAAAAAAAACTCGTTATTAATTTTGTACATGCATCTTATTTTTTTTATCAGTTCATATGCCTGTCACGTTGGTACAGTGGTAACGTCACCATCTTTGAAAGCTACAATTTATATTTCGGTTTCGATTCTAGCTGATGGCACCCAAATGTTTTATTTGATTTTTTTTAGGTTTGAAATCACGACGCTATAATAATATATACGAAATCTGAACAAATTAAAATATCATATTTAAGCGTATTTTACGACCGGGCAAAGCCGGACACCCCACCCCAGCCCCGCTCATAATATGAATAATTGTAGGAGCACTAAGGACGGGCCCAAATAACATGGAAAAGGACTAAGAGAAATCAGAAAAAAGGAGAAGAATGAGACTATGCAACAGACACCAATGCTTAAAATAACTGAATTCTTAAGGAAAACCCTCGAATGCGGAAACTAGCCCGCATAAGCAACAAACTCTAATCGACTATATGGAAACTGCAACAACTGTAAGACGTAACGAAACACCACGGAATGAAAAATATATTTAATCAAAAAATAAATTTGGTGTAGCTGTTATTTATTTATTGTTTTTTTTTTTTTGTAGTACAAAACTTAGGTTATTTTAAACAGAAAAAGCAATAACACGCAACAAATATGAGTTTTTGAACATTTCCATAAAAAATGTTCATTGTATTTTAAATATAGAACTGGTTCATATGTGATAAATTAATAATAATAAATACTCAGAAAGTAATATTGTGCTACATAGTTCAATAAAAAATATAAAATCACACTGTAAGAAACAATCTTTAATTTACTTCTGCAGTTTAGCACCTCTTGGCAGACAATGTTCTTTCTTTGCTCTATTGTTTCTTTTTCTTTCTTTTTTTTCGAGTTTTCCACTATTTTACGTAATGTTTCACTAATACATATATATATATATATATATATATATATATATATATATATATATATATATACATATATATATATATATATATATGAGCAAACAGTTAATAAAACATGTTAAAACACGTTGAAAAAGAGTTAAAACATATTTAATCTGAAAAGGAAACACTTGATGAGTGGATAGTCCTTAATCCGCGGAGTTTCGAAGAAATACTTTCCTTCTCATCAGAGGGTAAGAATTAGCAAAATGCGGGATCGGATTTTGCATACAAAAGTATTTGATGAAACAACAGGTAAGTCAAAGATCTTACTTGACAACAAAAAGTGAAACAGAGGGTATATGGTGAAGAAAAGGGTGATTACACGTGAATGGATAGTCTGATGAAACGTAAATAATCCAATGACGGTATAATCCAAAAATATAACTCCAAGAAAGTTTTATATATATATATATATATATATATATATATATATATATATATATATATATATATATATATATATATATATATATACGAGCAAACAGTTAATAAAACATGTTAAAAACACTGAAAAAGAGTTAAAAACATATTTACCATCTTGGATCATTTTGGTAAATTTAATTGTAATTTTTATTATATATATATATATATATATATATATATATATATATATATATATATATATATACACTTAATAAACAAATAAAATCGTTTTTAAAACATGTTAAAGATGCAAATTATTTTATTATAAGATTGAAGCAGATTACGATTCAATTTCTTTCTTCTCTTTTTCTTTTTTTAAAGTTGAAATATTTCTAGTATATTTCAGATCGTAACAGGTCCATCCTCAGATCGTGAAAGTGTTATATTACCTGATCTTTTTTGTTCTTTGCGAATCTTTGTGTCCATGGCTTGCCGCTGCTACTGCTGCTGTTAATGTTAGTGTTGAAAACGCACGCAGTGCAAATGAACTATTCATTTGTGAGATTTATAGCGAGTGTTCGCTTAAAGGTATGGGAATTAGTATTAAAACTCTTGGAAGTATTATCAAGAAATTAAAGGAAACCTTGAATAAACAGATAAATCTGTTTTTAGAACAAGTTAAAGATGCAAAATATTTTATTAACAGAAGGCAGAAAAGTACGATTAAATTTCTTTCTTTTCTTTTCTTTTTTTAAGTGTAAATATTTTCGGACGTAACAAAT
>NC_136520.1:57046970-57084470 GCF_053919585.1 Euprymna scolopes | reverse complement strand
TTCTGGGACTCTCCATGGATCAACCAAACTACCTCCGATAATCCTAGCCCAAATCATTATCCCATCACCAACTTGTTATCGCCTTAAACGCTGGTGACGATGTCGTCCATCTAGGACTTATCCCTTGCTCCAGCCATTTGGGCCATCAAGAGTGACAAGCACTTCATCCGTGAACAAAACTTTGCAAAAACCGTTTTTATGTTGTCTTCTGCCCATTTCAATCGGTTTTCTATGTGATGTTGCTTTAATGGAGACTTTGTTATAGGCTTAACAGACTTTGCCACTTCTTTCAGAAGGCGACATCGAATACTTTTTGAGACATTCTTCAATGCGGCTTGGTCAAAGACTTCTCGACTTGTCTTGACAGGGTTCTTAACAACTTCGCGTTTAAGTTGGAGTAGAGAACGGCGTGAAGCAACTCTAGATTTATCTTCCAGCTCTCTTACGTACCTCCGTAGGGTCCTTGACAAAGTTCTTCACAGTTTGATCGTACCTTCCTATCATTTTCGATATTTCGAGGGTAGTTTTACCTTTTGCTAGCTGTTCTGTAATAGTACGCTTTTCAGAACTAATCAAACCACTTTTACGACCCATTTTATTGACGAAACAAACTGCCTTGTTAATAATTTGACACACCTCAAATACAGTGGATTCAGCAATTATGATGGCAAGTTGTTTACATTGCGCAGAAGAGTACGAAAATTTCACAGTACGCGCAGCTCAGCATTGGCAACGTTTCCGAAGTTTTTGATACGAAACTACGGGTAAGTTTCTGAAACTAGTAAAAAAAATGTTATCTCGTTAATAATTTGACACGCAGCCTATCTATCTATCTATCTATCTATCTATCTATCTATTTAACTGGAGAAGTAAACAAGAGATGTGGAGCTATGTTTGATAAGGTTATCAAAACATATCAAAACAAGTCAGACTCGGTTAACTGATCAGGTTTGCACCAGAAGCCATGAACCGGTTACGTTTGTCACGTGTTCCGGTTTGCTGGACATATCGTTTGAGTTGGAATTCGGACGTCAAACAGAGCGAATGATTTAATGGATCGACCCCTTCCCCCATGGGAAAGAGTTGATATGTCTCAAAATGGAGACTGAGAAATCCAAAGACCAGAAATACTCACTTTACATTCTTTTGCGTATCGACACCTGGGAAGTAATAAAATCATATATAAAATCAATCATCGTCTGGGATCGTTCGAAGCGTCTTTGTCCAACATATTCAACCTCCATCCATAAATTCTTAGGTAGACCAAATGACAGAGGAAAAAATACGCGGTTAAAAAAGGGTATGTCGAAAATACATGCCTGATACACACACGCACACATCAACATTAAACTGATCACGGACCGTAAATATACTGTTACAGATATATGTAGATAAAACAACCAATGGTTCAGATAGTGAAGAACCCCATAGACATTTAGTAACACGTGTGCACACTCAGACACCACCCCACTATACAACATATGTTGATTTGGTATTCGTGGAATTTCCACAGGTCCAGCTAGTTATTATTATTACTTTCCCTTATGTTTCATCTACAGGATGGCCCACTTAAATGTAGCCTGATCGTTTATCGAGGTTAAGGGTTATAGAGTGTACAGTAGTCAATTGGACAATATATTAATTGTCAGTAATGGAAATTCAGTAAATTTGTTTGCTTAAGGGGAACGGCTTATCAAGAACTTGTTTACATTGGACTTGAAGACAACCATATTGTAGTCAGCTGGAAAGCAGGAAAACAGGCGTGCAGTTCTAAGAAAGAAGCTTTATTCATGGAACCTACGTTTAGGTTTAGGCACAGATAAAGAGTGGGGGGGAATTATTGAGAGTGTTTTCAGATAGACAAGTGTTTCTTGTGAAAGTTTGGCGAGGGATGGGGCATAGATTGAGGCTTAAAACAAAAAGTTTATGCAAATAAACCTCACAATCTAGACTAGTCATTCCCAACGTGGGGCGCATGCCCCACCGGTGGGGCATGGCAATATTTTGGTGGGACATGGGCAGGACGTTCACCCTTGGGCTTACTATACCAAAGACAATAGGGCAATTTGAGAATGAGTTATTTTTTTCATTATTATTATTATTATTATTATTATTATTATTATTATTATTATTACTACTACTACTACTACTACT
The DNA here is from genome assembly GCF_053919585.1 of Euprymna scolopes. Classification (NCBI taxonomy): domain Eukaryota; kingdom Metazoa; phylum Mollusca; class Cephalopoda; order Sepiida; family Sepiolidae; genus Euprymna; species Euprymna scolopes. The sequence goes on along the minus strand of NC_136520.1, from coordinate 57,082,316 downwards.
ACTACTACTACTATTGTTATTATCCTCATCATCATAATAATAATAATAACAACAATGAATTGTTTCATAGAGAATCTTTGTATTAAGGGAAGGCATCAGGATTTTAAAAATGCCTAGGTGGGGCATGGCCCAAAATAGGTTGGGAACCACCGATCTAGACCAACTGAAGGAGAACATTATTAGAGAAGATTTACACGCAGTATCTGCAAACGGTGTTTAGCGTGCCCAGTAATGCATAGATGTCAACAGGGAGCACTTCAAGCCTCTTTTATAATATTATAACTACGTCCTCTGTACTAAATTTTTCTGGGCTACTTTTAAGTTGGGACACCGTTTATTACACAGTCATCTTTTCCTTTTCTTGCTCGTATTCGATGTCCTTGTCTTTTATCAGATTTCGTTTTTTTCTTTTTTTTTTCTTTTCATTTCATCTACTATTTCACATTTTCTTGGCTTTTTGGTCAAGATCAAAGTGTAGTATCTGTTCCGATATATGCTGCAAGCTATGCCTAGCAAAGACCAGCTATGACTAGCAAAGACCATATGTGGGGGTAACCCCACATATCTGACCTTGGTCACTGAAGGGGCAACCCTTCATACCAACAGTTTCTAATCCAGCTCCCACTTCTCACCTCTCGGGAGCTGGATCCCCCTTTCCCTCCCTCCTCCCCCTATCTCCACATTAAAAAACGGCCTCCTGCCTAATTTGCTCAGTGGGGAAGCAAATAAATATCCACATTTTCTTGGCCTTTTGGTCAAGATCAAAGTGTAGTATCTGTATCTGTTCTTCAGATGCTGCACTTCCATTTCTTGTTCTCTTTCGGTGGAGGAGAAATCCTTCACGACCGAGACAATTTTTATGTTTGTAATTTTTCTCCACGTTAAAAAACGACCCTGGGGTCTAACTCTGTCCCGTGGGGAGGCATAGTAAATAGGTACTATTTCATTTTTTTTTTACAAAGTCCGGAGGCCATTCAAGGATAAGGGTTAATGTGTACACGGCAGCCATAAGGACAAAAGCGTCTAATCAGATTATTTACGATAACGGTTCAACAAGAACCTGTTTACGTTGGATTTTAAGACGACAATATTGTAGTCAGCTGGGAAGCAGACCAGAGTTCAACAGACAGGTAGTTCTAGTAAAGCAGATTTGTTAATGGAATCCATGTTAAAGTTTAGGCACCAATAGAGAGTGGAGGAAAGTGGTTTTAGCAAGCCAAGTGTTCTTTGTGAAGGTTTAGCAAAGGGAAACCATAGATATGAAGTCAGACGATCACTAGCAGTGTCAGAATTTTGGCGGAATTTTTTACACCCCCCCCCCAACAAAAAACTGCGAATAAAATATAAAAAACTCGCAATTTCTGTTTTTAAAGTGGGTTGTTTATTTTCCTTATGGGATATACTTCTAAAATAAACTATTAAAGTTATTTAAAACATAATAAAAATATTATTTTTTATTTGTTAAAAGACCGTGTAGACAAAATGTCCGCGTATTCAATCACCGCGAGCGGATATTTTGTCAACACTGTCTTTTAACAAATAAGAAATAATATTTTTATTATGTTTGAAACAACTTTAATAGTTTATTTTGGAAGTATATTCCATAAAGAAAATAAACAACTCACTTTAAAAACAGAAATTACGAGGTTTTTTTTTAAATATTTTATTCGCAGTTTTGTCTTAGGGGTGTCAAATTTGGGGTTTGTATTACTGTACACAGAGATTCGAAAAAGTTGTCAAAAAACAAATATATAACAAATAAATGTTATCAAAGGCAAGATAAATTACTTTTCTACCAAACTGGATATAATTTTCGTGTTTTTATTCAATTTAACATGTTTATTCAGCTCGAAAAGCATACAGTGTTTACCGATGTATTGGAAATTTCAAAATGGCGGCCAACTCTCTCTTTAATACGGTAAGTTCGGAAAAAAGTGTAATAAATAATAAACTCGACAAAATACTGTTAGAAATTCTCTCAATATATGTTACAGTGACATAACTTGACATATATTCGGTGTTTTTTTAATAGTATTTTGTCTAGTTTATTATTTATAACACTTTTTCCCGAACTTACCGTGTCAAATTTGCAATGGCGATTTTCCCAAAGATTCTTACACTGCTAGACGATCACATCTTGATTTTTTCCTCCACCTTTTTTTTTTTTCATCTTTTCTTTGTTTTCTCCAGCCAACATTTTATTTTAATTTCCATGCTTTTAAAGCGCATCCATTTTTATAGTTCCTTTTATATTTTTGTTCATTTGCTTTTTTTTTTTTTTTTTTTTTTGTAGACAATGGTACATCGTGAACGACTCGGTTTTAAAAGGAAACATCTTTGTCATCCGGCGAAAAAAAAAAAAAAAGAAAAAAAAAAGAAGGGTGTGGTTGAAACTCTCTATTCATTTATCCAACAAATGCGAGGACAAAACCCGAAGCATCCCGAGATGTTGTTAATGGAAGCCAGCTTGGGGATTTGTTTACCTCCGCGTTCTCCCTTAAAAGGTTTCTACTCATGCCAAATGTGATTCGTTTCAAACATTCAAAGTTATTGTCGAAGACGAAAACACATGTAAATGTGCGAAGAGGTATCGGCTTGTATCATCACACACACACACACACACACACACACACACACACACACACACACACACACACACACACACACACATATGTATATATAGGTGTGTATGCGAGTGTGTGTGTCTGTGTGTGTGTGTAAAAGTATGTTAGTATATATATATGTGTGTGTGTGTGTGTGTGTGAGTATATATATATATATATATATATATTTCTGTAGAAATATATTTTCTAATAATATATACCAATCCTTATTTAAGAAGCTCAATATAATTACAGAGCTATATAGAGAATAAATGACAAAATGTTATATTCCAAAATTCATGATGTTGACCATCTTATAATTTATTCCTTTAATTTAGTTGACATATACAATTCTTGACAGTATGTTTCGTAGCGCAAAATCAATCACTTAATTATTATATCAATTAGTGAATCTATTTTGCCCTTGATATATATATATATATATATATATATATATATATAATCATTTACTGTAATAATTGTTAAATACCTACAGACATCATTTCAGGAATCATCCGTGCAAGGTGTCACGATTAACGCCGATCGAGAGATTCGAACCCCGAAACGAATCAATCTCTGATTCCATTAGCAAGGACCCACTCCATTCAGCCACTATTAACCGCGAGAAATATCATTGAAATTTAAACATTTATCTTTAAATGTCTTTAACGTCTGTCAAAGTGATCTAATCATTATATGATGATTTGCACATGCGATCTAAAGTGACAGACTTTATTTCAACTGTAAAGTGCTTAACGATAAGATTATTGCCGCAGCCAAACAACGTCGCAGCTCACAAAAGCAATATATATTTACTAGCAGGCTACTATTCGTTGCCCGCTCGTAAAAATACGCATAAATATTATGTTCATATTTTAATTATTACTGAGACTTAGACACGTGTATGCGGGTATTATGCTTTTTTTTTCTAAACAGTTCACTTCTTGTGAGTAAAAAAAAAAAAAATTACTCGAGCTGAGATCGAAACCAAAACCTAAAAACCGTGAGTCAAGTACGATAACGAGTAGACTAGCTTGGCACGATCTTTACGAAAGGTTTCTTAACATATGGAATCTGTCATGTTTCACGGCCGCGCGTTGACAAACAGATGAAAGTCCGATGATTCCTAAGTACCAATTTTGCAATTTTGACCCATTCAGCGTACCCTTTTTCTGGATTCAAACCCGGTCACGAAGTCACCTCTAACTCCACTAGCAAGGAACAAACCGCTCGGCCAACGTTAACTGGTACAAGAATATAGTTAAAATCAACATTTCTATAAAGTGTAAATGTCATTCAAGAAAGCCGATAGTAATCACGTGATTTTAACATCACAATGTATATATTCGTGTGTATGATTTATATATATATATGTATATATATATATATATATATATATATATATATATATATATATATATAAACATCATGATATTGTAGAATTAAATTTACAATATGTTGTGTCTGCACAAATAATTAACAAGAACACGGAAAGTAAAGGTATACAATAATATATTAGGAAGAAAAGTTATATACATATTTACATGTCTTCAGATATAATTCAGTTGGAGATATTCCGGCAGGTGGCGTGTTGCATATCTTACTGGAGGCAACATAGGCGTCTTGCCTATTTAGCGGTCGTTGCAGGACTCCCCGGTATCGGTGATTGATACCTTTATATATCTCACTCACCCACCTATGTTAATTAGTGAGCGTCTCCACAACACAATATTTTATTCAAAACAAGAAATACGAGAAACAGTAAGAAAAATTCCTTATTCCATGGAGTTTCAAGCATAGGCTCTTCTCCTCAGAAAAAAAAAAACGTTAGCAAAAGGAATATATAGATAAAAAATCTAATTTTGTTGGGTAACGTAATTTTTTAAAACGGTAGTTATAAAAGATTTTGACGAAAAATAAAAGTTTATAGGGGGAAAAATACTCAGCAATGTCCAATAATTTGTGTTGCAGAAATCCAGTGAGAGTATGACGTTCGTATTGGGTAGATCCAATAAGAAATTAAAAAAAAAGATTTTTTTTGGAGTCTCTTTAAAAATAACCAGGGATAAAGAAAAAAGTGACATATTCTTCTACATGAGTCTTGTATTGAAGAATGGGGTAAAATCCCTAGTTAAGCTCTATCACTGATATTGAGCCTTTTACATATGGATGAGGTCATTATTCTATAAATATATCGCCGCTCCATATTTATAATTCATCTCTTTCGAATTTGAAAAGATTTTTTATTAACTTTTTCTTTAATTCCGAAAATTTTCCCCTATCATATATATATATATATACACTTGTGCCCGATATTATTCATACCCCCCCCTTGAAAATTGAGTTTATTAGATGTAACTTTGTAAGAATTTATTGTTTACGTCCATATTGATACATATTCTTTATAAACCTCTTCTGATCATTTTCGTCATTTTAAAATCTCGGGATACTTGTAATAAAAGAAATATACAGCTATTTATAAAATCTGCAATGTTCAAAAATAATCATACCCTCTTATTTTTTCAGTATTAATCGAGTTTCTGACTGTTTTTTTTCCTGTTTGATTCTTATTTTGAATGCTTTTATACAACCTTTGATTAATTTCATTTCGTTTTTTGCATTTTTCAGAAATTAAAATGATATCAACTGAAAACCAATAAAAGAATAAAAATTATTAGAATGGGGAAGAAAAAAGAGCTTTGTAATGATCTTAGGACTAAAATTGTGAATTCACATAAGGATGGTTTAGGTTACAAGTCAATTTCCAAGAAATTTGAGGTCCCTACAGCAACAGTACAGAGCATCATCAAAAAATTCCAGAGCCACCCCACAACAAACAACTAGATTGGTAGAGGAAGGAAAAGGAAACTGTCTGCTAGAGCCACCAGGAATATTGTAAGAAGTGTTAATGCAAATCCAACCACCACTACTAAGGACATTTTAGAAAATCTGGAGTCTTCTGGCATAAAAATATCAAGGCAAACATTGCAAAGGACTCTGCATGAAAATGGTCTGAAAGGAAGAAGACCAAGAAGGACTCCATTGCACACCGGAAAACACCTTGCAGCACGTCTAAAGTTTGCTAGGACCCATGTGAATTCTCCAGAGTCCGTTTTCCCAAGTATTTTGTGGACTGACGAAACAAAAATTGAATTGTTTGGCCATATGGATGCTTCTTACGTTTGGAGGAAGAAAGGAGAAGCTTACAACCCAAAGAACACCATACCCACGGTGAAACATGGTGGTGGTAGCCTAATGTTTTGGGGCTCCTTTTCGGCTAGTGGTCAAGGTAGTTTGGTCAAGATAGTTGGAACCATGAAGAAGGAGCAATATTTGGAGATACTCCAGAAAAACATTAGACAGGATGCGGAGAAGCTCCATTTAGGACGAAACTGGGTCCTTCAACAGGATAATGATCCAAAACATACTGCCAAAATAGTCAAGAAATGGTTTGAGGATAATCAAATTAATGTTTTGGAATGGCCTAGCCAGAGTCCCGACCTGAACCCTATCGAAAACCTCTGGCACATAATGAAAACTGAGGTTAAAAAGCGGAAACCTAGAAATTTGAGGGAGTTGGAGAACTACTGCATTGAAGAATGGTCAAAAATCATTGTTGATGCTTGTAAAAACCTTGTTGATAAATATCCAAAACGGTTACAGGCAGTTATTAAGAATAAAGGGCATGCTATTGACTATTAGTAAGAGAGGTATGAATAATTTTGAACTAGTGCCATTATTGTTTTTCTTTGTATAATGTTTCAAACTTACATAATTTATTTATTTGTTGAGTTTAAATTAAATGTTTATGCTTGATTTATTGTTTGAAATCCCTTTAATGTTGTCTATCTTCTGGTTTGAGCAATATTCTTATAGAAATCTCAAAGATCCGAGGGGTATGAATAATATCGGGCACAAGTGTATATATATATATATATATATATATATATATATATATATATATATATATATATATATATATATATTAGCATTTCAGCCCGGGGTTGCACGGGTGTTTGGAGGTGTGTGTTGAGCAAAAAAAAAAAAAAAAAAAAAGTGGCAGTAGGAAGGCAGGCTCGAACCCGTACCGCGAAAGAGGAAAAGAACGGTGGAAAACCTGACATCTTTGCTGTTACGACCACCGGCAAACCGGAAGTGACGTAGGTTTTAATTAAGGCTAGACAATCGAAAACAGGATTGCTTTAAAAAATATCAGTGAAAAAAGCGACTCCTCCCCGTAGAAAAGTGCCTAGTTTTCGGTATTAGTCGTCTGAAGTGTCGAGCTTCAAAACGATACTGATCTTGTGAAAATCCGTCGCCTCTGTGAAAAGTTTTAGGCAGGCATGCAAGCATACATACACTTATGTATGTATGTAGCTCAAATTTTCTAACCAAACCGATTAAAAAGCTTACATACATTTATGTATGTATGTAGCTCAAATTTTCTAACCAAACCGATTAAAAAGCTTACATACACTTATGTATGTATGTAGCTCAAATTTTCTAACCAAACCGATTAAAAAGCATACATACACTTATGTATGTATGTAGCTCAAATTTTCTAACCAAACCGATTAAAAAGCATACATACACTTATGTATGTATGTAGGTCAAATTTTCAAACCAAACCGATTAAAACGCTTACATACACTTATGTATGTATGGTAGCTCAAATTTTCTAACCAAACCGATTATAAAGCATACATACACTTATGTATGTATGTAGCTCAAATTTTCTAACCAAACCGATTAAAAAGCATACATACACTTATGTATGTATGTAGGTCAAATTTTCTAACCAAACCGATTAAAAAGCTTGCATACACTTATGTATGTATGTAGCTCAAATTTTCTAACCAAACCGATTAAAAAGCTTACATACATTTATGTATTATGTAGGTCAAATTTTCTAACCAAACCGATTAAAAAGCATACATACACTTATGTATGTATGTAGGTCAAATTTTCTAACCAAACCGATTATAAAGCTTACATACACTTATGTATGTATGTAGCTCAAATTTTCTAACCAAACCGATTAAAAAGCTTACATACATTTATGTATGTATGTAGGTCAAATTTTCTAACCAAACCGATTAAAAAGCTTACATACATTTATGCATGTATGTAGCTCAAATCTTCTAACCAAACCGATCAAAACGATTACATAAACTTATGTATGTATGTAGCTCAAATTTTCTAACCAAACCGATTAAAACGACTACATACACTTATGTATGTATGTAGCTCAAATTTTCTAACCAAGCCGATTAAAAAGCATTCATACATTTATGTATGCATGTAGCTCAAATTTTCTAACCAAACCGATTAAAAAGCTTACATACATTTATGTATGCATGTAGCTCAAATTTTCTAACCAAACCGATTAAAACGATTACATAAACTTATGTATGTATGTAGCTCAAATTTTCTAACAAAACCGATTAAAACGATTACATACACTTATGTATGTATGTAGCTCAAATTTTCTAACCAAACCGATTAAAAAGCATACATACACTTATGTATGTATGTAGCTCAAATTTTCTAACCAAACCGATTAAGAAGATTACATAAATTTATGTATGTATGTAGCTCAAATTTTCTAACCAAACCGATTAAAAAGCATACATTCATTTATGTATGTATGTAGCTCAAATTTTCTAACCAAACCGATTAAAAGCTTACATACATTTATGTATGTATGGTAGCTCAAATTGTCGACCGAAACCGATTAAAAAGCCTTCCCTATCTCTGAATATCTTTTATGTAAAATTTCAAATGTTTAGGCCAGAAATTATCTGAGTAATTTGGTAGAGACCGCAGAGGTCAATTTTTTTTAAAACTTTGACTCCTATTATGTCCCTTTAATATTTATTGTTTTAGGCTCAAATTAAGTTATTTAGTTAGATCCATGCCAAAGGAACCTATATCTACAATTTCAATTTTTTATACCCAAAATTGGCGGAGGAGTTCGGTAGAGTTCTCAAAAGTCAAATCGTTACAAAGATTACCAAGATTTTCCCAGGTCGCACTACTCTCTATATCAAATTTCGAGTCTGTAGACTGAAAATTGACAAAGCTATTGCGTAGGGAAATGTACATACAGACACAGACACAACAACAGACAGAGAGACAGACACTTTCACTTTTATATATATATAGATAGATATGACTACTTCATTTAATCACATAAACGGAAATATAATTTTATGTATAAATTTTTAGTATTTATTTCAAAAGTGCTCAATACATGGATAAGACTAGGTAGTAAGTTATAAAAATAAATATGGCAATTAAGCTACACAGACGATTCCACGTCTTATTCTCGTGAGAATTCGTCCGGCTTGTGCAAAGAGTTGTGGTTATATATATATATATATATATATATATATATATATATATATATATATATATATATATATATATATATATATATATATATTGAATTTAACTACTTGGTGTAGTGCACTACATTGCCAGGCAATTGTGCTCAATCTAAAACATGCAGATGAAGCTTTCTTGAAACTTTATATATATATATATATATATATATATATATATATATATATATATATATATATATGTGTGTGTGTGTGTGTGTGTGTGTGCGTGTTGTTGTTGTTGCTGACAAAATAATGAATACCCGTTGTATTAACTGGAAAGGTCCTTTAAGTGGGCTGTGAAAGGTTTGAACTATTTTTTTCTATGCGCTGATGAAGCCAAAGTTGTGCAAATTATAAATTGTTCAATGGGGGTTTACACAAATGTGCGCAAGGCTGTGCCCAATAAAAAACAAACCCTATAATACACACTATTTAAGTATATACTCATTTACAGAGTATATATATATATATATATATATATATATATATATATATATATATATATATATATATATCCAGAGGAAGTCTCGAAATAAAGACGAAACGTTGATGAACACATAACGCAGTTTCTTTTTATTTCTCTATTTCGTCGGATAACTATTTCCATTATTCTCATATATATATATATATATATATATATATATATATATATATATATATATATATATATGCGCGCGTGTGCGTGTATACACTATTATATAAAAGCAACTTTGTGTCTGTATCGCTTGTGTATGATTTCGTTCCCTATGGACTCGAAGATTTCTCCTTCACTGATCGATGATAGAGATGAAACGTAGTACTTTATTCGCTCCAAACACGGCACAGTGCCACTTGAATATAAGGGGCTACTATTTCGGCCCAAATCTACGTAGGGAGTGGAGCAGCGAGATGTCTTTTCACATTAGACTTGCACTTCTGCGAGTCAGTAGAGTCAGAGAAACAGGGAACTGGAAAGGAATTCCAAAGTCTAGCAGTTTGAGGAAAGAAACTATTTAAAGTAGAAGCTTTCCCGCATGTAGGACTTTCTACAGTAAAGGGGTGAGATTTTGCAGCTTGGGGGTATTTAGTCGCGTGCGGCACCCGTGCTTCGAGTTCTCCAGCGTCCATCGCTCATTTCATTAAAATACTTGTAAAACCGACACAGCAGAACAGATACTACTATTTGCTCCCAGTCATTATTATATTCTTAATCAGTTTCGTTTTAATTTTCCACAACAGATCCGCCAGTATTCGAATTCGGTGCGGATAATTACATTGCTCTCCATGGCATGCATTAGAACGCGAAGATACATTTTCGGAATTCGACTAATACTACGGGCATACACGTTCAAACAATTCTAATCGATTGTGTTTGCCTGAATGATACGAAAATCATCTTTATTTGTATAATGGCTATAAATCATTGATGCGTTGCCATAGCAACGATCAGATTAAGCCTGTCATGTTTGGATATGCGAGCCGAAAACTTTACTGCGATGTCTACCGGGCCTATTTTTAAATGGTAGTAGAGAATGTTAAAATACCGTAGTAAATGGGTTTTGCAGGATCTGACCACCGTACCGTTTTATAAACAAGACAGATGAGTCGATATCGGATTTTACTGTAACCCTATTCGCATTCTTCGGACTAGTTTTCTTATCTTGACTGTCATTTTTGCAATGTTTCGGTCGATTCTCCGACCTTCTTTAAGTGTGTTTTGTCGAACTCGGGACTCTTTCCGTCGAACCCGGGAATCAGCACATAATACTGAACAGAATCTTTTATTTAATCCGCGAGATAGCAATTTTCTCGTTCTGTCAACCATAAACGTAAAACGTAACGTAATACGTGATCGTAGCCGGGATTGAACTCACTACACGAGTTTGTAGTGTAATTCAAATCTTTTGGGTAGCTGAATACTTGATGCTTCGCTAGTGCTATCAGGGGTATTTTTTATTGTGACGCCATCACTAGATGGGTTGCCTATTACGGCTTAAGAGAGGTTTATCTACCCTCGAGAGAAGGATAGACTTTCTCAAACCTGGTATTTTACCTCAAGGTACATACAGCGTCTCGCCTTCCCAAATGCTCACCTATCTGGTACTGGCCAGGCTCAACGTTGCTTAACTTCGGTGATCTCGCAAGAACCGGTTTGTCAACGTGATTGTGCCAGATTGAACCTTCAACCTGCAGACGTACCTTGCAACTGAATTTTTACCAAGTACTTTATCTACGACACTACGGGTCCTGGCGAATTACTTCAGTTGTAAATGACGCTCTTCTGGGGGTTAAAGGTTAAAGCCTTAGTGCGAGCAATACTCAAAATATAATTGCTAATTTCCTTAGACTTCTGCCCGGCTGTGGCTGACGGAACGAGAGCATGCTTCCCGCCCCGTAGATTAAATAAATGGATTTCGTTCGAAATTCGGTGCCTAAACCTACACGTAGATTCCATGAATAAAGCTTCTTTCTTAGAATTGCAGACATGTGGAACACTGTTCCGTTTTCCTGCTTTCCAACTGACTACAATATGGTCGTTTTTTAAATCGAACGTGAACAAGTGCTTGATGAACCATCCCTTTACGTAATGCAATTTACCAAATTTTCACTACTAAAGATTATTTCATTTTCCCATTGACTACTATATATTCATTAACCCTTATCCTTGAGTGGCCTCCGGGCCTTGGTAATTGGTGACTCCTTTATAAAAAAAAAAAATAGATTCTCGAGTCCGACAGAAAGATTTCCGAATTCGACAAGATACACCTGATGAAGGTTGGATGTTGCACCGGTCGGGGCGTTGTGCAAATAATAACACGTATGATGAGATTAGTAGTCTCAAGAATCCAAACAATGCGAATCATCTATCCTCAACTAAAACATTTAGAAACATGGAATCCCATTGTTTTTAACGAGAATTGGTTTCAGAATGGATCATCTCCCGATTTTGATATTAGGATTCATTGAAAATGATTTTATGCTTGAAATGCAATGAAACGCAATTTTACTTGGCTTAAATGAATTGTAAATAATTTTAATCCAGCAAAGCGTGTAGATAATTCGATTGCATGGAATGCATTGGGGATGACTTTAATACACAAACGCGAAGAATACTCGTCCCAGGAGAGGTAAAACTTTTGCGCCGCTGTTATGTCTATTTAGAAATATTAAAAGCAGGATATGCTAATAAGTATTAGCTCGAGCACCTTTATTTCAATTGACCTACTTTTATAAAGATGGAGATATGTGTACATATGTGTGTATAGTTAATTTCACACATACGCATGCACACACACGCGCGCGCACACACACACACATATATATATATAGAGAGAGAGAGAAAGAGAGAGAGAGAGAAAGAGAGGGAGAAAAAAATGGAGAGGGATAAATTCACGTTTGTATACTTGAAAATTCGCAATTATACACAATTAGAATAGGTAAGTTATGACGATTATGTCTCTATGCTCGCTCTCTCTCTCTCTTACTTACTTGCTTTCTCTCTTTCTTTCTTTCTCTTATTCTCTCTTTATATATATATATATATATACTTGTATATATATATATATATATATATATATATATATATATATATATATAGGTATCAAAATATTGAGATGAAATGGATCACAGATTATTGAATCTTGTGGTATCATATCTTACAAAATATCCCTGGGAGGTTTTGTTTTTATACAAGACAACCCCAGCTAAATAAGAATTGCTCAATATACAAGATAGCGCAGAATGAAATTTATAGTTTTTTATATTTAAACTCTATCCAGAAAAATATAATTTCCCCAAACAAAAATTTACTTTTTGAACAAAGAAAACAATTCAAAGTAATATCCTTAATCCATGGATTTTCGATGCCGGCTTATCTTTTCAGAGGAAAGTCGTTAGCAAAATATTAAATCTGGTTTGATATAATTTTGCTATTCAGCACATACATAGAAAATATATTAAAGATTAAATCTTTTTAAGGGATAGAGAGAACGAAAATAAAGGTTGAAAAAAAAAAAAAAAAGAAAAAGAAGATGCACTTTTGGTATCCGAATGGAATAGTAAACCTTGAATCATTCCCATGATACTTCCTAATTTGGAAGAAGTCGGTGCAACTCGCCTAGGGGTAATACCGCAGGATATATGTATCTGTATCTCTCTATAAAGTGTTAACAATAAAATTATCGGGTACTTGTACAGTTTAATCACGACATTAAAAAATGAAAATATCGAAAAATATTGTACGTATCCGCTTTGAACTGAAGAAAAATATTGTACGTATCCGCTTTGAACTGAAGAAAAAAAATTCACTTAATTTGATCGAGTATTTTTTTTTTGTTTTTTTTTACAGCGAAAAAACACGTTTTTTTGAAAGCGCGTTGAAGGCAGACATCTTGGATTTCTTTTAAAATTTTGTTTGAATTTTATAAACGCCACGGAGAGATAACTCCATGTAAAGCCCCGACACTCCCTCCCCATCTTTAATACTAGCATTTCTTCCTAAAAATCGAACCTTTTGCTCGGTATCATAACAAATTGTTTTTTCGCTGTAAAAAAAAAAAAAAAAAAAAAAAAAAAAACTACTTGATGAAATTAAGTGAATTTTTTTTCAGAGAACTTCATTCCATAACGGATACGTACAATTTAAACTTTTTTCGAGATTTTCATTTTTTACTGTCTTGATTAAACTGTACAAGTACCAAGTTTCGCCCTACGAAAGTCGACATGATTCAATTTCCGTTTGATGAAAGCCGGTTTTCTTTTTTGTTGCAAACCATCTACTAGTTGACAACAGGACCAATAGCAGCGCTCCCAAAATGCATCGTTAGATTGCCACAAATAACAGGGACGTGTTATAACTTGGATCGGTAGAGAGCATGAGATGTACAGCGGCGCATCTCCGATCTCACTCGTTGAACATTGTGTCACTTTCAGACATGATAGACGGCATCTATCGCTCTTAGGATTTGTACACAACTGGCCAACTAGTAGATGATTTGCAACAAAAAAAAAACCCTACAAAACCCCGAAAAACAAAAAAAAAACAAAAAAAAAACGGTTTTCATGAAAGGGAAATGGGATTATGTCGTCTTTTGTAGGGCGATGAAAACCAAAGTTATGCTCTTTAGTGTGGTTTCAAGTGAGGACCGCATCATTCCACCTCACATCTTCGAAGTTGCCAAAGTGTACCTGAATGTGCTGAAGAGTGGAGTGTTCCCTTGGGACAATCAGGTGACCTCTGGCAGACCCTAGGTGTGGCAGCAGAACTCGGCGTCAGCCTATAAGTATAAAGAGATCCAGTCTTGGCTTCAGAAGGAGTGCTTCTTACTCCTCTCTTATTGGTCTCCATCCTCCCCCGCCCTGAGCCCGCTAGACTACTCCGTTTAGTCATTTTGATTATTTAAATTCTGTGTTGTTGCGTTGTACTTACATTGAAGTCTCATGCAGTGGGTATGCCTGATAAGGACAAGATATCTATCTCGGATTTAATATGCTATATATATATATATATATATATATATATATATATATATATATATATATATATGTGTGTGTGTGTGTGTGTGCGTGTGTGTGTGGATAGGTTTATGTGTGTGTGCGCGCGTGCGTGATTGTATTTTTCACTGATAACGCTAAGAATCCTTCATAACCCCCTTTCTTCCCTAACATAACATACGCTTTAGCACTGGAACAACATTGAAAAATACCACCATTCCTTCTTCCTTAAGGGTTTATCGATTTATTCCCGAGCCAGATCAGTCCCCACTTCACAGGCCGGATCCCCAGTCCCTCCGGTCGTCAACTTATCCTGACATTTTCCCCACCCAGAGAGGATGTGAAATCTTGCATTGTCAAAAGACATTATAGATGAGCTCAATTAACCCAATCCTCACTTCCTTTACTTCCCCCCGCCTCCCCTGATCTACCCCACCTTTCGTTGTGTCCCAACCAACTCGGTTCGATTTAGCCCAATCCACCTACCTATCGAACCTAAAAATCTCCGGACATGGCACACCGTCAACCAAGCTTCGATCGATAAGTTCTGTATTTACACAAATCCTACTAGATACACTGTCGGTATTCGCCGCGCCTGCTTCTCAATCCAGGATGTAACACTTTAAGAACAGCCATTATAATCAGAGAAATCACTAAAATGGATCGATTTACCATCCTGCTTATTGCACGCACTGACTAGTGAGTTTTCCTGCTTAGCTAGATGCAGTGTGTCCAATCAAAACAGAAAGTCAAACGTTTATAGGCACTGTGTGTCTGAAAATGACTCTGGCTTCTCAGAATTAAATTCATAACATGATAATAATGTTCCTTATTATAATCTTTCATGTAAGATAGTTTCATATTCAACCACACGAACACGCGCCCCCACTCCACAAACACACACACACACACACACACACACACACACACACACACACACACACACGCGTATACTTTTTATTCCTTTTTACATAAGCAGTAACGTGTTGCTACACAGTCATGAGCCTATTTCGGCCTTCTAGTATTTAGAAACTAAGAAAACTCTTCAGGCAATCCGGCTTACATTGAAAGGAATCAATAAAGATTCATTACTGATTCCTTCCAATCTAAGCGTGACTGCCTAAAGAGGCCTCTAATTACTAAATACTAGAAAACCGAAATATGCTCATGACTGGGTAGCAACAGATATGTTTCATAAGAAGGACATACAATTATCAACTAAATGCATCCCCATACCCCCTAAAGACACCTTTATAACCAGCTTAATTACAAGTATAAATACATTTATAAGGAACTTGAGATGGAAAGCCTACCATTTTGATAATTACCAAAGTGAAACCACAGAACCAATACACCACCAACCTGGAGAAATAAAAGAAACCATCCTCAGACAAGACAATGAAGAAAGAAAAGCAGCGAAATACTACAGACTAAAAACATACAAAAACCCTAAGAGAAACATAGACACTGAAAATTTTGAAAATGACTTAATCAACCTGATTAAAAATATTAAATTTAAGAAAAATAAAAAATATATCACTCCAACACTTAAAAAAATAAATAAATTTTCAAAATTTTCTACAAGCCACCAAAATAAACTCTACAAGCCACCAAAATAAACTCATAGTACCGGCAGATAAAACTGGAAATTTCTACACAATGGACTATATACAATATAAAAATCTAATATATAAAGAACTTAATAAAAATTATAAAACTACTAATAAATCAGCACTAAATAAAATAAATAATGATGCAAAAAACATTTTAACTAAACTTAAAATAGATAAATACACAGAAATAACGGTACCAGGTACCCCGAGATTTACTTTAAAAGACCACAAATACAGCTTCAATATCAACCCTACTATTAGACTCATTTGCCCCTCGAAATCAGATATAGGACTGGTTAGTAAAAACATATTAGATAGAATTATCCCCAATATTAAATCCATAATAAAATACCCACTATGGCAATCTTCAAACCAAGTAATCGACTGGTTTTCTAATATTCAAAATAAAAATAATATTAAATTTCTTTCTTTTAACATTGAATCATATTACCAATCTATATCACCTATCCTACTTAATAAATCTCTATTAATGGCACGAAAATTAACTAATATAACTCAAGACGAAACTAAACTAATACTTATAGCTAGACAGTCTTTAATAACATTTGATAATAAATATTGGACCAGGAAAAATACCCCTAACCACTTCAACATTTTAATGGGATCGACGGACTCGACTCAGGTCACTGATCTAGTTGGCCTTTTCCTTTTAAATGAAATACATTGTATATTCCATAAACAATTCAAACTTGAAGGAGGGCTATATAGAGATGATGCACTTTTCATAACGAATTCTACTAATAAAAATTATGAAAATGCAATTAAAGCTCTACATAAATTATTTAAAAATTATGGACTTAGTATAAAAATCGACCCTAATAAAAAAATTGTTAATTTCTTAGACATAACCTTAAATCTTGAAAATTCTACCTTTGAACCATACCATAAACCTAACCAATCACTTCTATATATCCACAATCAATCAAACCACCCTAAATCAATATTAAAATCAATAGTTCCCAATATCGCTCTAAGAATTTCTAGACTGTCTTCTACTAAATCAATATTTACCAAAAATGAAAAATACTATAATGAAGCCCTTAAAAACTCTGGATATAATTCACAAATTAAATTCATAAATGAAAATGATAGAAACATAAACTGCATTAAAAATAAACCTATTAAGAGCGTAATAACATATAATATGGCAATGTCTTCCCGTATACGAGTTAAGAAAAATAACCAGGAGACAAAAAAAGATAAAACCAAACTACAAATATTAGATAATAATATAAATAAACAACAAACTAAAACCCGCAAACGTAAGAATAGACACAAGGAGATCCTATGGTTCAACCCCCCGTATTCCAAAAACCTAGAAACAAACATAGCTAGAGAATTTTTTAAAATATTAGATAAGAACTTTAAAGCCCCCCATAGATATAATAAGATTTTCAATAAGAACACAATTAAAGTCTCTTACTCTACTATGCCTAACCTTCATCAGAAAATAATTAGCTCTAATAATAATAAAATTAATAAACTACAAAATACAACTATACAAAATACATCGGACTGTAACTGTAGAAGAAAAAATAAATGTCCCCTACAAGGCTCATGTAAAATTAAAAATGTTATCTATAGCTGCACAGTATCAAAAACTCCAAATATACAAGAACCTATCAACAGCCATAACTCAACTACCAGATTAAATAATAACACCAACTTAAATCAATCTACCGATCAATTATTAACCAACCCACCACATTATAATCCAACAATAGACCTTACGGAAAATAATCATAATAATCAAGAGGTAATATATATTGGTTCCACATCTGGCCCAATAAAACATAGAATTTCAACGCACAAACATTCTTTTAAAAATAACTCTCTATCAAACCAAACTACTCTATCCAACTATATTTGGCAACTAAAAAATAGCAATATTTCTTTCAACTTAAAATGGCAAATAATTGAGACTTGCAAATCATATAAACCAGGAGATAAATTTTGTACATTATGTACAAAAGAAACCCTAAAAATTTTAAAATATGAAGATATAAAAAGCACAACCAAACTAGTAAATTCAAGACACGAGCTTCTATCATGTAATCATAAACGTTGGTTTAAATTTAATAAATATAAACCACCTTAAATCATTAAAAATTACTCATTAGTAAAAATAGATTACTTTTTTTTTTTTTTTTTAATAAATTAAGTTAAACCAATTACCGCCCTTAGACTCGTAAATCAAATAATAAATAAAGCCACGACAATTATCTCCCCTTAAAAACTTGCAAAATAAATACTCTCTCTATATAGATATTAACTGTAGCGTCTTTAAATCAAAATACGCTAACGGAAACAATTTACTGCACGAGCGTCGCCCTTTTAAAATTCATCATTCAATAAAATAAAAAGCTATAGCAAACATCTAAATGACTACTTTAAATACAGTTCCTGATTTCAAAAAAAGAAAAACTAAAAGGTAACTATATATCTATATATTTTTAAATCAAATTTATTATGTAAATTCAAAAAAAAAAATATATTTTTTCTACTCATTTCTATCTCTAACCTATACCAATTTTCTTATTAATTTTCTTATAAATTTTAAATCCAAATCTTTTACTTCAATTTTTCAGATTCATCTGCCTTACTTTTAATGCTAGGTTTATTTTTGGTGTCTTTTCAATTCAATAGAAATCCTCCTAAATTTGCTGATGAGGAGACCGTGCTTACCAAAAAAACTATGTATAATTGTTCTACGTGACTTCATGTATACCACAAATAAAAAGCACGGATTTCCGAAACGATCGTACAGATAATTGACTTTGTTGTTGTTCCTTCTTATGAAACTGATTTTTAATTTAATTAAATTTTGATTTATAAATTTTTAAAATTTTTAAAATTTTTAAATTATAAATCACATTACTTAATATTGAATTAGCTCTAGAACATTTAACTATCGAGCTTATTATATATCTAAATTACAACGAGCATTTCCTGTATTTTAATTAAACTAGTAATTTCACTATTACATTAAAATACACCTAGCTCTTTAGACTATTATTCTAATCTCCTTTAAATTATATATATATATATATATATATATATATATATATATATATATATATATATATATATATATATATGATTGTTGAGCTGGATTAAATCCGACGATATGAAATAAAATGGAGGTGAAAGGACCTGGATACTCAACGTTTCGCCCGATTTATGCGGGCTTCTTCAATGATCATCCCTCTTGAAGAAGCCCGCATAAATCGGGCGAAACGTTGAGTATCCAGGTCCTTCCACCTCCATTTTATTTCATATATATATATATATATATATATATATATATATATATATATATATATATATATATATATATATATAAAATTCCACTCACGTGTAATCACCTTTTTCTTCACCATATTCCCTCGGCTCCACTTTTTGTTATCACGTAAGATCTTTGACTTACTTGTTGTTTCATCAAATACTTTTATGTGCAAAATCCGATCCCGCATTTTGCTAATTCCTACCTTCTGATGAGAAGGAAAGTATTTCTTCGAAACTCTGCGGATTAAGGACTATCCACTTATCAAGTGTTTCCTTGTCAGATTTAATATGTTTTTAACACACACAGTCAAAATTAGGGTCAAAGTTAAAAAAAAAAAAACAATTGATCGCTGTGGTCTCTACCAAATTACTCAGCCAATTTTTGGGCTAAACATTTGAAATTTTACATAAATTGCGTATATATATACATATGCACATAAAGTTATGAACAGTACATAGTGCGGGCTGAACTGCTGGTATATATATATATATATATATATATATATATATATATATATATATATATATATATATATATTAGTATATTTAGGCAGCATTTTTTTCTTTTATGCACGTTTCATTAAATAGCACAGATAACTCTTGCTTGTTTTTCTTGTAATCCTCCTTTTCTCTTTGTCGGACCATTTTCCGAACGTTTTTTTTTCCGAGTGAAAAAAGAAATTTCCCATAATCGCGAACGTTTTCGATATTCATTGGTCATCCTCAGGCGAGTAGTAAAAAAAATAAAAAATGAAATTGAAAAATGAAAGTAGCGAGATGAAATGAAAAGACGATTAAAAGATGATTAAAAGACTATTAAAATCGCTTAAAATCATTAAAATACTCAAAAGCACTTGAGCGTGCCCTCCGTTTCGTTTTGAGTCTGGTTAATCGTTGGTTTATTAATGTGGATTAACAATGCCTCAAATATATATATATCCTTAAAGACAATCACGAAGATCAAAAGTGTTGATGATGATCGAAAAAGGAAATCTTGGGTTCATAATCCATAAGTTACCACCAGCGACTAAAAAACTTGCTAGTCGAGTAGGTAAAACGATTAAAAAATAGCGAAAATACACAACTCTCTCGTCGTTACTCAAACATGTATCGATAACAATTTGTTGCCTAAACACACACAAAATAACTTTTGCTGTATAACTACAATATTCGAAGTTTGATTCGCAGTACGAATCCTGATCAAAAATGGTTTATTCATCGATTCGATGTACGACTCAATGTTGGATTTAAGTGCTATCTTCGCATTACTTCCCCTCTCCTCGTTGTGATGAAAAACAAAAGCAAACACCATTCAGACATTATGAAAAGAAGATGAGCAGCAAGATGACTGTTCACATTATACTTGAACTTCTGCATGTCAGTACAGTTTGGAAAGCAGAATCCCGGAAGGGAATTCCAAAGTCTAACAATTCTGGGGAAGAAACTATTGGAGTATAAGGCTTTCTTACATCTAGGCATATCTACTGTGTAGGGGTGGGACTTAGCTGCTTGCCGGGTTTGTCGGGGGTATTTACGTCGAGAGGGTACAAGTACTTGTAGTTCGTCAGAGCATTCACCATTAAAAAGTAACGAGAAGTCACGCGTGGCGAGAGAAAAAGAAAATAAATGTCATTGTTACAAAAAAAAAGTAGTCGAGTTGTTACGTGTCCTGTGTTCCTTTTCCGACTTACTCTGCATACAACGTGTTGGGTCCCGGGTGTTTACACGTTAACGCATGCGCAAACATGTACTGCGTTACAGTTACAGAAAGAGTGGTCCCCTGGAGTACGGTCCTTTTACTGCAATCAACGAGCATTTTTTTTTAATAATGTAAAAAAAAAAAATGTCGCATTTTGCAACGAGTTATTTAAGGTGCGTATGAAGTCGAGAAAGAAATCATGCGGAGGGGGGGTAGCGGATTAAAACTCACTACTGCTACTACTACTACTACTACTACTACTACTACTACTACTACTACTACTGTTGCTGCTGCTTATACTACTATTATTGTTACGTTTTCTATTTTGCCACAGCTAATCCAGAGTTCTAGGTAAAATTTGTCCGTATAGCTAATTTAAAAAAAAAAAATCAAGCGGCATAAGTTTTTTAGATACAACTTCGCTATAATATGGAAATTCGGAAAACGAATTTTTCAGGAGATATTAACCTAAATAACCAATAAATATTAACTACCCATGCGGGGTCGCAGAAATACCTGGATTAGGACCCAGGCGCGGAGCGAACCCCCTCGGAGCTGATGGACCCGTAGGTCTTCCCAGGTCATCCGTCTAGGAGAAGGAAAACTCTTAAACTAAACCTAGGGGAGGGAGGCCTCTTCAATCCTGGACGACAACCTTCCTAGAGCTGGTGACTCAAACAAATCACCGGTTGGCAAACCTAAACTGCTTAAGGAGGAGATAGACTCTGTCTATCGCCCGGCTTTCATACTCCTTCTTTGCCTATTGGCCAGGCGTAGAGGTACTATCACAGGGACTCGTCTGAATCACCCAGTGGTTGACCTTGTTTCCTGACTAGGGCAATGAACGCCGCTTTTCCCCACTCCCGCCACATCCCATCCCCCTAAACTGGACACAGTGGGGTGCTTCAGTGCCATATATGTCGGTGCAGTTGGACTGGGCTGGCTTTGCCTAATGGATTGAGGGTACCGGATTGACAGTTCCTGGCTGCTGTTTCTGACTGATAGTACAGGAGCCCTAACTCTTTGGTAGCGCTTAGAGCGGCTGCTCCATCAACAGTTGTAAAAATACCGGGATGTTTGTAGTGCCATGTCGCGCATGGAAAGGGACCCTGCACTCATCCCCGGTGGGCTTTCCTGAGGCCACAATCCTGTGGGTGACGACAGCTTATAGTCTACTTGTATTGCATGTCTGGTATTCTGCACAACTACTTGTCCAGCACCCCCTCACTCACCCACCCTAACCGAAACTTTTAAATAGAATAAAATGAAATGACAGCTCAAGCAAAAGTTACGTTTAAACCAGGACCAAACTCAAAGAAAACCAACCTGCCTCCTCCCTTGAGGCTTGCATTTACTAATATCCGCGGGCTTAGAACTAACTTAGATGATGTTGAGTCATTTCTCCTTGTAAACACCCCGGATATCTTAGCATTAAGTGAAACTAACCTTCACTCCTCCATTCCCTCCAACCAATTTAACATGCCTGGTTATCTCCCACTCTACCGTAAGGACTCGGACAGACATATGCATGGACTTGGAGTCTATATTCGAAACACCCTCCCCCTAACTAGAGAAATAAAACTAGAATCAGAGGACAAGGCCTTTATGTGCTTCAGACTAAATATGCAACACAATATTAGCTACTTGTATTTTCTCTACCGCTCTCCCTCAAACCAAGACTGTACCCTAATAAACAAAGTCTCAGACAGCATAGATATAACACTCTCCCTCGATACTAGCGCACAAATACATGTATTTGGTGACTTCAATGTCCACCACAGTAACTGGCTAGGATTCTCTAATCGCACAGACGTAGCTGGTAGCGCAACACATAGTTTCTCTATATCCCATTCCCTATCTCAGTTGGTTACATTTCCGACACGTTTCCCAGACCAGCACGATCAACATGCCTCACTTCTAGATCTCTTTCTGACAACGGTTCCCAATGACTGTACAACAAATGCCCACAGCCCACTCGGGAATGCTGATCACGCTGTGATAATGATAGAAATCAGCCTAAATTCTCGTCCTAAAACTGAAGACCCACTACTCAAAACAACGAGGTATTACAAAAAGGCTGATTGGGAAGCCATCAGGGAGCTCATCAGAGATGCCCCATGGCAAAATATCTTTACTCTTCCAGCGGAACAGTGTGCAAATGAGACAACTGAATGGTTCAAAACTGCTATTGAAGCACATGTTCCCGCACGGAAATTCTATAGCAAGCCCCACTCCCCCCAATGGTTTACTTCTGCTTGTGCAGCTGCCATTTGTCAAAGGCAGCATGCGTTCCGCAGATTCAACCGACATAAGTCCAGCTCAAATAAACAGAAGTTTATAGAAGCTAGAAATAATTGTAAGAGAGTGATAGAGACAGCTAAAACAGATTACTCTGAAACCAGCAGAAAGCGCATCGAAGCACAGAAATTAGGAACCCGGGATTTTTGGAAAATCTACAACAGCGTAGTTAATAATGGACAGTCAACTATTCCCCCACTAACAAACAATCATGAGGTTGCTTGCACGGCAACTGACAAGGCTAATCTGCTTGCTAGTCGGTTTGCCTCAAACTCCACACTGAACTCGGTACACCACTCACTCCCTGATTTTCCTCTGCGAACAGACGCCACACTTGACGATTTGAAAATCACCCCTTCTCAGGTACATGCTATTATAAAAAACCTAGACACTTCAAAAGCATGTGGACCAGATCTCATCCCGGCTGTGCTATTAAAAAAATGCTCTGCCGAAGTTGCTTCAGTTCTGTCCAAACTTTACAATAAATGCCTTTATGAATCTTGTTTTCCCGACTGCTGGAAAACCGCCTCTGTGGTACCAGTCTTCAAGAACTCTGGTGAAAGAACTGACCCACTAAATTATCACCCCATTAGCCTCTTCCAGCTTTTCGCCAAAATATTTGAGTCCTTAGTTAACCAAGTCCTAGTCCAGCACCTAACAGCTGCTAAACTCCTTACTGACAAACAATATGGATTCACGCAAGCCCGTTCAACAGCAGATATCTTAATTGTAGTTTCTGAACGTATATACCGTTCATTGGACAAAACAGGGGAGGGTAGAGCGGTGGCCCTTGATATATCTAAGGCTTTTGACAGGGTATGGCACGATGGTCTTCTAAGGAAAATTAGATCATATGGAATCACTGGAAGAATTCATAATGTAATTAAATCCTTCTTAAGTAATAGAAAAATTAAAGTTGTCCTCGACGGACGTACATCCAAACAATATGACATAAATGCGGGAGTACCTCAGGGGTCTATCCTTGGACCTCTATTATTCCTGATATTCATAAACGACCTCCCTGATGAAATTGTTTCGGAGATGGGTATATTTGCTGATGAAACCACTCTCTATAACAGATATGAGGGGAAAACAAATGAACACATATCCAAGGAAATGGCAGAAACACTAGAAGATGACCTCCAATCCATAGTGGAATGGGGACAAAAATGGTTGATCACATTCAATGCTGCTAAGACTAAGCTTGTTTCCTTCAATAACTACAAGAAACCTTCTCTACCACCAATAGCAATGGCCAAGAACACATTGCCTGAAAGTACTTCTTTTAAACTCCTCGGCCTAACGTTTACAGGGAATATGAACTGGAATAGATACATTGAGAACATTGCCAAGGCTGCTGCAAGGAAGGTTGGCTTCCTCTACCGTGCTAGAAAACTACTTACGCCTGACAGTATCCTATACCTCTATAAGGCCACCATTCGCCCATGTATGGAGTATTGCTGTCACATCTGGGCTGGTGCATCTGCTGCTTGTCTCTCGCTCCTGGACAGGGTTCAAAAGAGAGTCGCCAACCTGATAGGTCCTGAACTGTCATCTAGGCTTCAACTCCTGTTCCATCGACGAGATGTTGCATCCCTCTGCCTGTTCTACAAATACTTTAATGGTGAATGCTCTGACAAACTGCAAACACTTGTACCTCCCCGACGTAACTACCCCCGACAAACCCGACAAGCTACTAAGTCTCATCCCTTTACAGTAGAGATCCCTAGGTGCAAGAAAGCCTTTTACTCCAATAGTTTCTTCCCCAGAACTGCGAGTCTTTGGAACTCTCTACCGGGATTCTGCTTTCCCAACTGCAATGATATGCAGAAGTTCAAGTGTAATGTTAACAAACATCTTTCTACTCTTCTCCCTTCATAATGACCCCGCTAATTAAATTCCTAATAGTAGCCCCCTGCTTCAAAGTGGCACTGTGCCTTGTTTGGTGTGAAAATTGAATTAAAAAAAAAAAAATCGATTAAAAAAAACAACAAAAAAACATTGGTATCTACTGACTTTTGTGTCAATTAACTAAAAGCAATGATATCTATTTAATTAGCATGTCAGAAGTCTTTAAACATTACCGCATTATGTAAACAAAAAACAAACACGAGTTGTCGATCTTTATCGTAAAAAAAAACTGCGCCATATTTCTTTAGGAATAAGTAATATAATAACAAGAGAAAAACCTCAGTTATGCTAAAAACAAGGCAAAACGCACAGTTTATTTGGAAAAATGGCAATAGTTAACTCCCCTTGGAACACTATGGTGTGTTTTTAGTCAAATATGTTATTTTCGCTAATTTTCGTCAAAAAATGTATTTTTTAATATCTTTTCTACTTTATCGTTCTCCGCAGTTTTAGATATATTCATTACTGTAAAATCACAATTATATATATACCCCCTATTCCCCTTACCTCACCCTTTTTTTAACCAAGTAAGATCTGTGACTTACTTGTAGTTTCATTAAATACTTTTATATGCAAAATCCGATCCCACATTTGGCTAATTCCTGCCCTCTGATGAGAAGGAAAGTATTTCTTCAAAAGTCCGCGGATTAAGGACTATCCACTTATCTTGTGCTTCCTTTTTTAAAATTAAATATTTTTTTAACTCTTTTTCAAGAAGTCTTTTAACATGTTTTATTACTCATTTGGTCATACACACACACACACACACACACACACACACACACACATATATATATATATATATATATATAATTCGAGCATGAAAAGTAATACGGTTAACATTAAACTTAGAAAAGTAAAACAACTAGTTGTTAACACTGGAAAAAAAGACAAGATATTCTAGTAAAAAATATAATAAATTTATAACTTAAAATATTGCAGCAGTATGAATTTATATATAATGTTAAATTGAATTAAAAAAAAATTTTAATGCTGCATTATTTTAAATCATAAATTCATTGTATGTTTTGCTAAACTATCTTTTTTTAACAACTAAAAATTTAGAGTCCTTTTACTTTTCTAAATTAAATCTTAACCATATTACTTTTCATACTCGTATTTTTCTATGTAATCAATGATTTTTCCAGACTTTGCTTTCTTATAATATTTTCTTTTTTGTGTTCAATATCATACGCATTGTCTAAAATCTATAAAAAAAATTATTATGGACTTCTTAAATTGACTAAATAAAAAAAGTCAAATAAAAGACGTAATTAAGTAAATAAACCGAAAGAAGGGACAGAAAAGAGAAAAACAGAATCAACAGGCGACGTCGTAAGCAAAATATTATCAGCCTTAAAATGAAAAAAAAAAAGAGAAAACGGAATTAACGGGCGACGGCAAAGAGCATCGCTTTTGTTAACTCTCTCTATTTAACCCACATAAGATGGCACGCAGGTGAAATTTCCGCTATGATTCATGAAGGTGTTAAGGACGAAAAAGTTGCTATTCTCGAAACTACTTGGCTTGATATACTTGCCTGCCTAACCACACTCAAAAAGGCACGAGGAAGAGTATTTACTTCACTCTGATGAAGATGCGATGTGACAGTAGAAACTGGGATTTGTTGGGCAGCATCTTTCAGATCATACTTTGCAAGAAAAAGCTATGATATAGAGAAACACTTTATAGCTTGATATATATACAGGGTGTCCACAAAGTCCGGCTACATTATGCAGCCAGACTTTGTGGGCACCATGTAGATTATGCAGCCAGACTTTGTGGGCACCGTGTAGATTATGTAGCCAGACTTTGTGGGCACCGTGTAGATTATGTAGCCAGACTTTGTGGGCACCGTGTAGATTATGTAGCCAGACTTTGTGGGCACCGTGTAGATTATGCAGCCAGACTTTGTGGGCACCGTGTAGATTATGTAGCCAGACTTTGTGGGCACCGTGTAGATTATGTAGCCAGACTTTGTGGGCACCGTGTAGATTATGTAGCCAGACTTTGTGGGCACCGTGTAGATTATGCAGCCAGACTTTGTGGGCACCGTGTAGATTATGTAGCCAGACTTTGTGGGCACCGTGTAGATTATGTAGCCAGACTTTGTATGCACCGTGTAGATTATGCAGCCAGACTTTGTGGGCACCGTGTAGATTATGTAGCCAGACTTTGTGGGCACCGTGTAGATTATGTAGCCAGACTTTGTGGACCCCCTGTATATATATATATATATATATATATATATATATATATATATATATATATATATATATGAATAAAAAAGAATGCGAAAAGTATAAAAGCTTATAACTTTTCTTTATTCGTTTTTAATTGGTGACGTGCAGGAATACAAAATAATAATATTATGAAAAAAAATTAAATTAAAAAACTTTTTTCATAAGTACATAATTTTCGACCGATCCTTCAGTCTTCATCGGTGTAGTGAAAGTATGAGGGAAAATATATATATATACAGACATTGTCCGGGATTGAATAAGGACCCACGAATGTTCCACCCTCCCATACTTTTACTATCATTGAAATCATGGAAATCAACCATTTAAAAATCGATGGAACATCTGCGCTAGTTAGAGACGCCCCTTTTCCAGGAGTGTACCGGGAAAGAAGCTTCACATGCCTTCCTGAAGTGACATTCTAGTTTACAATGCACTATAGAGAATCTACTGTTGATTTTGTGAAATCAGCTGTTAATAATGATTTCCCTTAAAGTTTAAAATGCAAAATTTAAGTATCATGGTTCAATTGTGCTCTAAATAGAAACCTTCATTACAAATGTGCCCTTGTCTTATAAAAAAAAAACTGCTGTTGATTGTATATACTGTGCTTTTCTGTGGTGATAAAACTTCGCAAGTATACTTGTGATGTTAGGTTGTATAAAAGTGTTAACTTTGATCAAAATCGGACTTTTCTTCTTTAATCGGATATTTACGATTATCGGTTATCGATACTTATCAGACATATTTCAATAGAAATCTAGGTAAGAACATCCCCATACACTTCAAGTACCTTGCGAGTCCATAAGAAACGAACTTACACACACACACACACACACACACACACACACACACACACACACACACACACACACACACACACAAAGTTCCCTTTCATATAATATATATATATATATATATATATATATATATATATATATATATACGCACACACCTCTTTATCTGAAAGTACATCTTTCAAACTCCTTGGCCTAACGTTCACAGGAAACATGAGTTGGAACAATTACATTGAAGGCATTGCCAGGGCCGCTGCAAGAAAGGTGGGCTCTCTCTTCCGTGCTAGAAAACTACTAACACCCGAAAGTATCCTGTACCTCTATAAGGCCACCATTCGCCCATGTATGGAGTATTGCTGTCACATCTGGGCTGGTGCATCTGCTACTAGTCTCTCGCTCCTTGACAAGGTTCAAAAGAGAGTCGCAAACCTGATAGGCCCTGAACTGGCATCTAAGCTTCAGCCTCTGTCCCATCGACGGAATGTTGCATCCCTCTGCCTTTTCTGCAAGTATTTTAGTGATGAATGCTCTGAAGAACTGCAATCACTTGTGCCCCCACGACGTGAGCCCCCTCGACAAACCCGACACTGCTAAATCCCACCCCCACACTGTAAAGATCCCTAGATGTAAAAGATCTTTTTACTCCAATAGTTTATTCCCCAGAACCGCTAGACTCTGGAATTCCATTCCAGGTCCCTGCTTCCCCAACAGTACTGACGTGCAGAAGTTCAAGTGTAACGTGAACCGACATCTTGCTGCCCAAATCCCTACATAGTACCCCAGTAGTTGTTGCCCCTGATAGTAGCCCCCTACATCAAAGTGGCAATTTGCCTTGTTTGGGGTGAAAATGTAAAACACACACACACACACACACACACACACACACACACACACACACACATATATATGTGTGTTTGTGTGTGCGTGTGTGTGACTGCTTCATTTAATCACATAAATTAATATGAGAAAAGTATTATTTTATGCGTAAACTTTATTTATTTTAACAGTGCTCAATACATAGGTAGAGCTAGGTTGTAAGCTATAAAAATATATATGGCAATTAAGCTACATAGAATATTCCGCGTTTCATCTACGCTAGAATTTATCAGGCTTATGCGAAGAATTGGGGTTGTCTCACGTTTTTATATACGCACATTCTATTGAGTTTTTAGTTAGCCAATCAGCTTTCGAGTTTCCACCGCGCCCTTCCTAATCAGCCAATGAGCAAACACTTACAAGACAAAGGCCCAGTTGACCTTAGGTTCAACCCTTCCTTTGTGTAGATATCTAGTAATCTGAACTATATAAAATCTAGGTGTAGTTAAATGTGTGTGTTTTTTTAATATTGTGTAAGTTTATATATATATATATACATATATATATATATATGTGTATATATATATATATATATATATATATATATATATATATATATATATATATATATATATATATATATATATACACTAGCATGGGTGCCCGGCGTTGCCCTGGTGTTTGGAGGTGTATGATGAGCAAAAAAAAGTGGTAGAAGGGACGCAAAGAAGAAAATGAACCAAGAAAGCCCTGACCTTTTTGCTGTTACGACCACCGCCAGACCGGAAGTGACGTAGGTTTTAATTAAGGCTAGACAATCGAAAGAAGAGGATGACTTTCGAAAATGCCGGTGAAAAAAGCGACCCCCTCTAAAAAAGTGTTCAGTTAAAGGTGAAGATGTTAATCTTTTTAGCCAATTTTTCGATATTTGTCGTCTGAAAGCTCGAACTTCAAAACAATACTGATCTTCAAAACAATACTGATCTTCAAAACAATACTGATCTCGTGAAAATCCGTCCCCATCAGCTTGCCCTATCTCTGAATACCCTTTATGTAAAATTTCAAAGGTTCAGACCAGAAATTGTCTAAGTAATTTGGAAGAGACCGGATTGGTCGATTTTTTAAAACTTTGACCCCCTATTATGACCCCTTAACATTTATTGTTTTGGGCTCAAATAGAGTTATTAAGTTAGATCCATGTTCAAGGAACCTATATCTAAAGTTTAAATTGTTTGTACCCAAAATTGGCGGAGGAGTTTGGTAGAGTTCTCAAAGATCTAATCGTTGAACTTTGACCCCTTAATACCAAAATTCTGGCCCAAAACGAATTACACCGATTTTCCCAAATATCAGTACCCGGGATATCAAATTTCGAGTTTGTCGAGTGAAAATTGACAGATTTATTTTGTCAGAAAATATACACAGACAGACACTTTCACGTTTATATATATATATATATATATATATATATATATATATATATATATGATAATTTATGTATAAAATTATTTTGTATTACTATCCTAGTCTAAAGTTTATCCAGTGTACACAGTTGTTCGCTATTTCTCTCCTACAGTTTAATAGATGTTGGGGTTCTTTAAAGTATAGGATAGCAAATT
This sequence comes from Euprymna scolopes, assembly GCF_053919585.1. Lineage (NCBI taxonomy): Eukaryota > Metazoa > Mollusca > Cephalopoda > Sepiida > Sepiolidae > Euprymna > Euprymna scolopes. The sequence goes on along the minus strand of NC_136520.1, from coordinate 57,051,556 downwards.
TTTCATGGAGTCATAATCTACTTTAAGTATTTACGTCAACAGTGCTCAATACGTAGGTAGAGTTATGTAGTAAGTTATAAAATATATATGGCACTTAAGCTACACAGAATATTCCGCATTTCATCCACGCTAGTATTCATAAGCGTGATGAAACGTGGAATATTCTGTGTAGCTTAAGTGCCATATATATTTTATAACTTACTATATATATATATATATATATATATATATATATATATATATATATATATATATATATATATATATACTCTGGGGTTTTTTATTCAAAAATAATGGACTAGTGAATTCAACGAGGTTGTTAGATAGTGCTCAATAAAAAGAACTGATAATACTTGTTTATTGTTATATAAACATGCTTACATCCCGCTGCTACAAACAACACATATCACAAGATCAAAGTGTAGTATCTGTTCCGGCAGATACTGCAAGCTATGACTAGCTAGGACTAGCAAAGACCAGATGTGGGGGCAACCCCACATGCCTGACCTTTAACCAGCTCCCATTTCCCACCTCTCGGGAGCTGGTCCCCTTTTTCCCTTCCCCCTCCCTTCACTCCTCACATTAAAAATCGGCCTTGTGCCTAATTTGCTCGGTGGGGGAGCAAATAAATACCATCTGTTCTTCGGATGCTGCACTTCTATTTCTTGTTCTCTTTCGGTGGAGGAGAAATCCTTCACGACTGAGACAATTTTTATTTTTGTACCTTTTCTCCACGTTAAAAAACGACCCTAGTGTCTAACTCTGTCCCGTGGGGAGGCATAGTAAATAGGTACAAACAACACATATCATCAGGCAGCGACTTGACTATTCAAATGTTCAATGAATAATGATTATTCATTGAACATTTGAATAGTCAAGTCGCTGCCTGATGATATCTGTTGTTTGATTGAAACAAGTGGCTGTTTGTATCAGCGGGATGTAAGCATGTTTCTATAACAATAAACAAGTATATATATATATATATATATATATATATATATATATATATATATATATATATATATATAATTAAAATTTATTTCTTCATCCACAAATAAAGAAACAATACTTCTTCGTTTAAAACATCTTACTTTAAAAGAACTATGTAACCCGTGTTAATCGGAGATTTTCTTCATCTAAAATGTCTGCAAGCGACATTACTCTACTCTCCAAATCACTTGGTGTCACGAGAGCCCAACAAGGCAAAGCGTTACTTCCCATTTTTAATATATTTTCCAGATAAACATCTGCTGGATTTAATAACCGTGGAATTTCCATGGGGTTCCCTATTAGTGATAGTGACTACTCTCCATCTCCAGAATCCCGAAAGCTGCCCACATTCTAACAGACCAAACTAAATCTAAAATTCTGATATCAGAAGGGACAAACGTCAGATAATTTTTCAAACGACTCCGTATCCAATCAAAATCCGATTCTTATTTCTGATCCATCATTTCCGTATTGAAGTTGTCAGCACTGCTGTAAACAATCTTATCTCTAACCTCCTCGGTTTCGAGCTGTCAATATTTTCAAACTAGAAAAGAAATAGTTGGTATTTATTTATTTTCAGCTGATCCCCTCCTCCGTCTCACTTCCTTTTATTCCTATCCATCTCTATGAAACGTTAATACAAATCCGCATACCAGCATATAAGGATATACTCCCATGAATATGTTGATGATATCACTCTCTATTATGGCGTTGCTTTCTCACATAGCGGGGTGGGTGTATCCGTAACACACACGGTTATATGTTTGTATGTGCGTGTCTAGCCGTGCTGTATATATAATGGAGTTTATATAGACTTGTGATCGTTTATATAATGAATGTGCACGTTTCATATATATAATTATGAAACTCAAATGACCTTATAACGAATGTTGTAACCAAACATCCAGTTTACGACTTCCGGTTGCGCATGCGTACATAAACAAATAATCAACGCGACAATAAAACGTATTGTTTTACCGTGTACGTTTTCAGCGTCCCAATTGTTTTTTCCCCGTTTAAATTATCCAAATAAACAAGTGTTAATACTTTCTGCATTTTTTTACATTGTTCATTTCCGCATTACGTTTAAGTTATTTTAACGCAATTTTTTTTTTACAAATAAATCTATTTTAACCCTTTGACAACGATAAGAGCATTTTAGGGCGAGTTACCCACCGCCTTCATTTATTTTTTTAAAAATTTATTCTTCATTTTTTAATACATCTAAAAAAGAACATTCATACATTTTCTTCTACACTACCAACATAAATAAATAACAAATAATATTTTTTTAATTTACGTTACAAATAAATAATCAACGCGACAATAAAACGTATTGTTTTACTGTATACGTTTTCAGCGTCCCAATTGTTTTTTTTTTGCGTTTAAATTTAAAGATATATCAAAATTTGAATTTAACTTTAAGTATTATGGTATCTGTTCAGGGCACATTTACCTATAAGTACGACAAACTACTTACAATTCAATGGCTGTAAGTTTTTTTTTCAAAAATAAATAATTATAAACAGAACGTCTCATAGACAGCCATCTATATTCATTTTTTCATTTTAATAAACTTTCAGAGAAATGTTTCTGTTATGTCACAAAAAAACTTGTTTCTTTACGTCACAAGTGTCATTTTCATACAATAATTCCATAGCTAACATAACATACTGACCCAACGGGTCACGAGTAGTCTAGTATGTTTATAAATGCCTCTGTTATCGTCCGATGTATGAGTGTTTATGGATGCGAGTATAACAGATTCAACTACAGTTCATTAACAGGACATTAGCATATGTGTAACGTAACAGTCAATAATTTAGGGCGCCATTTTCTTTTTTTTTACATTTTTTTTCACCGCAAACAAAGCACAGAGCCACTTAGTTGTGAGGTGTTACTATTTGGGGTCAGATTTGCAGAGATACTATTTAGGGAATTGGGTAGCGAGATGTCTGTTTACATTACACTTGAATTTCTGTATCAGTACAGTCAGGGGAGCAGGAGCCGGGAGGGAATTCCAGGGTTAAGTAGTCTCAGGGAAAAGCTATTCGAGTAAAAGACTTTATTATTATAATGGGTTATGCCAGCAAGAAGACGATTGTGGATCACGTATTTAACTTCGATTACATAATAAAAAAAGCATTCTTGGACAACATTTGTTTTTCCAAAATCTGTTTATATTGTTTGAAATTAAAATGAAAAATTATATTGTTTAAACTTATAAAAAGTTATATTTATATTGTTTAAAATTAAAATTAATAAAGTTTATGCTGTTTAAAATTATAAAAAGCTTTATCTATATTGTTTAGAATAAAAATAAAAAGGTTTATACCGTTTAAAATTTTTAAAATGTATATGTATATTGTTTTAAATTAAAATAAACAAGTTTTAGATTGTTTTAAGTTATAAAAATATCTATTTATGTTGTTTAAAATTAAAATAAAAAGGGTAGAGTATTTTAAATTGTAAAAAAAGTTCTATCTGTATTGTTTTAAATTACAAAAAAAAAAGAGGTTTATGTTGTTTTAAATTATAAAACGTTTTATTTATGTTGTTTAAAATATAAATAAAAAGGTTTATATTGTTTTAAATTATAAAGAATTCTAAAATTCCAAAATTCTAACCCTTTCAATATTGAATTCCCTAGATGCCTGAATGTAATGTGAATAGACATCTCGTTGCTTAACCTTACACAGTCCTCTGCTAGACATGATTACAATGGATAGCACTCAAGTTCATATGACAATGTATTTCATTTAAGATTAAAAAAAAAGAAGCGAATGAACAGTTTGCTCGGCGTTGCCCGGTCGTAAAATACACATAAATATTACATTTTAATTAATGCAGATTTTGTATTTATTATCATACAGCCAATTCTCTGTTGATTATTATATTGTACCCAATATAAAGTAATGGTTTCAAAAGTTTTCAAAAAGTCAATGACTTCGGTGCCATCAGCTAAAATTGAAACCTAAACATAGAGGTCGCGGCATACGTCTACGTCTACGTGTACACTTAGAAACTTTGAAGAGTAATGTTGCAAAAGGTATACATGTGCGTTTACACCATGTTTGGTCGACTTTCCAAAGTCAATGTTTTTGCATCTCAATTTTGACTCCTTAACAGCAATTTTTATCGGCTAAAAACTAAATCGATTTTTCCACGGGTCTAAATTCCTTATATATCAAGTTTTAAGTCAGATTGTATTTTTAAATTATTATATTATAGATTTTAAATTAGTGTATTATATAAATTTTTAAAAATCGTACTTTATAAATGTAATTCACAATCTATTTCAATTTTAAAACAATAGGGAAATATACAATAGTCTGTGAGGTTAATATTCTAGGAAAATCCCTTGGATAAGTATTACCCCCCCCCCGAAAAAAAAACCTGGAAAGAGTTGAAATTTTTAAATGCATTTCAATATAATTAAATGGAATTATACGTTTTAATCGATCGTTTCAATCGATATTGTGATAAATATTAAGTTTTAAACTTTGGATTTTTAAAAATTTTAAATTAATTTTTTTATACTTTTTAAAAATTTTAAATAAATTTTTTATACTTTTTAAAAATTTTAAATTAATTGT
>NC_136520.1:57014470-57041970 GCF_053919585.1 Euprymna scolopes | reverse complement strand
AGCTAGAATTAACGATGGGGAGGGAGTGTCGGCGCTTTAAACTGAGTTATCTCCCTAGAGTTGCATATCGCCATATTGATGATTGTAGGTGAAAATAAAATACATATGCATATGAATATTAAAATAACCTTTATTTAAAAAATCATTTATTATTGAAGATTGTTAAGGCGGGGGGGGGCACTCTGGAGAGAAATTTAAAAAATGTTTCTAAGTTGTAATGTTAAGTTGTTTCATTTTCAAATGAAACACTGCAATAAGGAGACTCATCATTTCTATCCCGGTTGCGGTTAACGATCTGAAAATGGCTTGATGAATAAGTGACCGAAACGTCGTGAAAAAACAACTATGAAGACGGAGATAAATATCGGCAAATAAATAAATAAATAAATAAACAAATTAATAAATGAATAAATAAACAAATAAATAAATAAATGAATTAATAAATAAATGAATAAATAAAAAAATAAATAAATAAATGAATAAATAAATAAATGAATACATAAACAAATAAATAAATAAATAAATAAATGAATAAATAAACAAATAAATAAACACATAAATAAATAAATAAAAATAAATAAATTAATGAATAAATGAATACATAAGTAAATATATGAATTAATGAATAAATAAATGAATAAATAAATGAATGAATAAATAAATATATGAATAAATGAATAAATAAATAAATAAATAAATGAATAAATAAATAAATGAATAAATAAATAACTGAATACATAAATAAATGAATAAATAAATGAATAAATAAATAAATGAATAAATAAATAAATGAATAAATGAATGAATGAATGAATAAATAAATGAATCAATACATAAATAAATAAGTAAATAAATAAATGAATAAATAAATAAATGAATGAATAAATAGATAAATAAGTAAATAAATAAATAAATGAATGAATAAATAAATAAATAAATGAATAAATAAATAAATGAATAAATAAATGAATAAATGACTAAATACATTAATAAATAAATAAATAAGTAAATGAATAAATAAATAAATGAATAAATAAATAAATGAATAAATAAGTAAATAAATAAATGATAAATAAATGAATGAATAAATAAATAAGTAAATAAATAAATAAATGAATAAATAAATGAATATATAAATAAATAAATGAATAAATAAATAAATAAATGAATAAATGAATGAATAAATAAATGAATAAATAAATGAATGAATGAATGAATAAGTAAATAAATAAATGAATAAATAAATAAATAAATAAATGAATAAATGAATGAATAAATAAATGAATAAATAAATGAATGAATGAATGAATAAGTAAATAAATGAATACATAAGTAAATAAATTAATAAATAAATAAATAAATAATAAATCAATAAATGAATGAATAAATAAATAAATCAATAAATTAATAAATGAATAAATAAATGAATAAATTAATTAAATTAGTCTTGTCGTGATATAACTTTTGTACAGATGCAAATAACATTATTGGTCTAACTGATTCAGATATGTGAAATAATGTAAAATAGCCGTACTATATCAACACCAATTTTGTTCCTTGGGAGTCACAACTTATCAAGCCCCAATGGCCACTAGAGGATAAGAGTTAATGAATGTAAGGTGGTAGTATAATAATCGTTAATCGTGTAGATTGGGTAGATTTTGATTATTTTTAGGGAGGGCTCAACAAGAACTTGTTTACATTGGATTTGAAGGCTACTATGTTGTATTCAACCAGGAAGCAATACAGCAGAACAGTGTTCACCATGCAGACAGTTCCATACAAAATTGATTCTCGAATCATGCAAGATTATCCAAAGGCGACCTGAAGCATCACATGCGTTTCTGTGACATTTTTCTCACGTTTAAAACAGAATTTTATTGCATATCGTTCTTCTAAAGTGCCCTTACATCGACATTGCATTTTTGAAATTCACCATCTGTAAGAATCAAGCTAAGCAGGGTGTATTCCAATTTATTAGGGTGAATTCCGATTTAGTAGGGTGTATTCCGATTCCTGCTGTAGCTGTTCATTTTAACGTGAAATAATAAACATTGGCCAGTCATGAAATTCACCAGCTGTGACAATCAGGCTTTACTAGGGCGTATTCCAATTCCTGCTGTAGCTGTTCATCTGAACATGAAATAATAACAATTGGTCAGTCATGCGACTTACGTACACCTGTCGTATATGTAAACATTCCGCTTACTACTATAAATAGACTAATGCACATGGCACATGCACCCCGCCCCCGCGTAAGGCATAAAGACAGTGCATAGTGATATAAGGCATAGACATGAGAAAGGTTATATAAGGATAAAGCATAAGGCATAGACATGAGAAGGGTTATATAAGGATAAGGCATAAGGCATAAACAGGAGAAAGGTTATATAAGGATAAGGCATAAGGCATAGGCAGGAGAAAGGTTATATAAGGATAAAGTATAAGGCATAAACAGGAGAAAGGTTATATAAGGATAAGGCATAAGGCATAAACAGGAGAAAGGTTATATAAGGATAAGGCATAAGGCATAAACAGGAGAAAGGTTATATAAGGATAAAGCATAAGGCATAAACAGGAGAAAGGTTATATAAGGATAAGGCATAAGGCATAAACAGGAGAAAGGTTATATAAGGATAAAGTATAAGGCATAAACAGGAGAAAGGTTATATAAGGATAAGGCATAAGGCATAAACAGGAGAAAGGTTATATAAGGATAAGGCATAAGGCATAGGCAGGAGAAAGGTTATATAAGGATAAAGTATAAGGCATAAACAGGAGAAAGGTTATATAAGGATAAGGCATAAGGCATAAACAGGAGAAAGGTTATATAAGGATAAGGCATAAGGCATAAACAGGAGAAAGGTTATATAAGGATAAAGCATAAGGCATAAACAGGAGAAAGGTTATATAAGGATAAGGCATAAGGCATAAACAGGAGAAAGGTTATATAAGGATAAAGTATAAGGCATAAACAGGAGAAAGGTTATATAAGGATAAGGCATAAGGCATAAACAGGAGAAAGGTTATATAAGGATAAAGCATAAGGCATAAACAGAAGAAAGGTTATATAAGGATAAGGCATAAGGCATAAACAGGAGAAAGGTTATATAAGGATAAGGCATAAGGCATAAACAGGATAAAGGTTATATAAGAATAAGGTATAAGGCATAGGCAGGAGAAAGGTTATATAAGGATAAGGCATAAGGCATAGGAATGGGAAAGGTTATATAAGGATAAGGCATAAGGCATAAGAAGAGAAAGGTTATATAAGGATAAGGCATAAGGCACAAACAGGAGAAGGATAAGGCATAAGGCATAGGAAGAGAAAGCTTATGTAAGGATAAGGCAGAAGGCATAGGCAGGATAAAGGTTATATAAGAATAAGGCATAGGAAGGAGAAAGGTTATATAAGGATAAGGCATCAGGCGTAAGACGGAAAAAGGTTATATAAGGATAAGGCATAAGACATAGACAGGATAAAGGTTGTATAAGGATAAGGCATAGGAAGGAGAAAGGTTATATAAGGATAAGGTATAAGGCATAGGAAGGAGAAAGGTTATATAAGGATAAGGCATAAGGTATAGGAAGGAGAAAGGTTATATAAGGATAAGGCATAAGACATAGACTGGAGAAAGGTTATATAAGGATTAGGCATAAGGCATAGACAGGAGAAAGGTTATATAAGGATAAGGCATAAGGCATAGACAGGAGAAAGGTTATATAAGTATAAGGCATAAGGCATACGCAGGAGTAATTGTTATATCGATAAAGGCAAAAGGCATGGCATAGGAAATAAATTATATGAATAAGTCAAGGTGGATTCCATACAACTTCAAAAGAAAATATCAAATTGCATCATTTGGGCGATAACAAAACTTAAATCAGAAAAGAAAATTATTTGCGAGCAAATTTTACTATAAATATACAGCAAAATTATACACATCAGCAGTCGCAGCGAGAGGACCAGCATAACTGGTTCGCAGCCAGTTCCTGAAGAAAATTTTGAAAATAGACCGGCATGTTTACCTGTATAGAATACGTATGTATAGAAAAACATACTTAATCTTCAAGAGTCTACGACGATTTTAAATGTCTGTACAAAAAAAAAAAAAAAAAAAAAAGTCTGGAAACTTATTGGAGGCACCTCGTACATACGAGAGTCGTTTCCAAAGTAAAGCCTACCATTTTTCAATTCAGAAATTTGAAGAGTTACAAAGACAGTAGTAATAACCTTAGAACGAAAGATCTCTTCTGCTCCAGAATTTATTTTTCGACATAATAGTCATCATTTTAAATACACTTTTGTCAGCGATAAACGATGGTTGTGGATGGTGTCGATGGCACAATTTATCAGACAAGGGTCATTCCAAAAGTAAAGTCTCCTATTTTTAACTCAAAATTCTGAAGAACTACGAAGACGGGTGTGAAAATGAGCGAACTTTTGTGCTTCATAATTTGTTCTTCTATATAGACACCACTATTCTCAATGCACTTTTACCAGAAATTCAATGACGCATTCTGCTTCTGACACAGATCCATGACAAGTTTGTTTTTTAGAGTCTCGAACCGTCAATATCTGAAAAAGACGAATGATGCGTTCAAGTAAAGAATGCATAAAATCAGTTATAATAACAGTGCAACTTACAGTCCCTCTGATCCATTCAGGCGGAATAAAAAAAATCTAAGGAATTACTCGACGTACGATTGTTATTTCGCTAAAACTTTAGTTCAGTGCTTTTTTTTTTATTCATTTTCTCGTTCGTTTGTTTTTCGCTAGAGCGTTCAATCGTCTAATCGCTCCTTCATTCGTAAATTTGTAACTTTTTTCTTTTGTTTATATGTTCGTTCGTTTGTTAATTTGCTGTTGTATCTTTTTTGTTTGTTTGTTAATACGTTTGTTCGTTCGTTAATTTGTTGTATCTTTTTTTGTTTGTTTGTTAATACGTTTGTCCGTTCGTTAATTTGTTGTATCTTTTTTTGTTTGTTTGTTAATACGTTTGTTCGTTCGTTAATTTGTTGTATCTTTTTTTGTTTGTTTGTTAATACGTTTGTTCGTTCGTTAATTTGTTGTATCTTTTTTGTTTGTTTGTTAATACGTTTGTTCGTTCGTTAATTTGTTGTATCTTTTTTTGTTTGTTTGTTAATACGTTTGTTCGTTCGTTAATTTGTTGTATCTTTTTTTGTTTGTTTGTTAATACGTTTGTTCGTTCGTTAATTTGTTGTATCTTTTTTTGTTTGTTTGTTAATACGTTTGTTCGTTCGTTAATTTGTTGTATCTTTTTTTGTTTGTTTGTTAATACGTTTGTTCGTTCGTTAATTTGTTGTATCTTTTTTTGTTTGTTTGTTAATACGTTTGTTCGTTCGTTAATTTGTTGTATCTTTTTTTGTTTGTTTGTTAATACGTTTGTTCGTCCGTTAATTTATTGTATCTTTTTTTGTTTGTTTGTTAATACGTTTGTTCGTTCGTTAATTTGTTGTATCTTTTTTTGTTTGTTTGTTAATACGTTTGTTCGTTCGTTAATTTGTTGTATCTTTTTTTGTTTCTTTGTTAATACATTTGTTCGTTCGTTAATTTGTTGCATCTTTTTTTGTTTGTTTGTTAATACGTTTGTTCGTTCGTTAATTTGTTGTATCTTTTTTTGTTTGTTTGTTAATACGTTTGTTCGTTCGTTAATTTGTTGTATCTTTTTTTGTTTGTTTGTTAATACGTTTGTTCGTTCGTTAATTTGTTGTATCTTTTTTTGTTTGTTTGTTAATACGTTTGTTGGTTCGTTAATTTTTTGTATCTTTTTTTGTTTGTTTGTTAATACGTTTGTTCGTTCGTTAATTTGTTGTATCTTTTTTTGTTTGTTTGTTAATACGTTTGTTCGTTCGTTAATTTGTTGTATCTTTTTTTGTTTGTTTGTTAATACGTTTGTTCGTCCGTTAATTTATTGTATCTTTTTTTGTTTGTTTGTTAATACGCTTGTTCGTTCGTTAATTTGTTGTATCTTTTTTTGTTTGTTTGTTAATACATTTGTTCGTTCGTTAATTTGTTGTATCTTTTTTTGTTTGTTTGTTAATACGTTTGTTCGTTCGTTAATTTGTTGTATCTTTTTTGTTTGTTTGTTAATACGTTTGTTCGTTCGTTAATTTGTTGTATCTTTTTTTGTTTGTTTGTTAATACGTTTGTTCGTTCGTTAATTTGTTGTATCTTTTTTTTGTTTGTTTGTTAATACGTTTATTCGTTCGTTAATTTGTTGTATCTTTCTAGTGTTTGGTGGTTCATTCGTTACTTTGTTCTTTTCATATGTATATACGTTCTATCATTCCTTGATTTATAGGTATGTTTCTTCGTTTACTCGTTGTATCTTTCTCTTGTTAGCATGTTGTTCGATCGATATTCGTTCTATCACTCCTTGGTTCATTCGTTTGATTCGTTCGTTAATTCGTTGTATCTTTTGTTTTGTTCATACGTTTGTTCGTTGGTTTATTAGTTCTATCCTTCCTTGGTTCATACGTTTTTTTTGTTCGTTTATTCGTTTTATCGTTCCTTGGTTCATACGTTTGTTCGTCGGTTTATTCGTTTTATCGTTCCTTGGTTCATACGTTTTTTCGTTCGTTTATTTGTCTTATCGTTCCTTGGTTCATACGTTTGTTCGTCGGTTTATTCGTTTTATCGTTCTTTGGTTCATACGTTTTTTCGTTCGTTTATTTGTTTTATCGTTCCTTGGTTCATACGTTTGTTCGTCGGTTTATTCGTTTTATCATTCCTTGGTTCATGCGTTTTTTCGTTCGTTTATTCGTTTTATCGTTCCTTGGTTCATACGTTTGTTCGTCGGTTTATTCGTTTTATTGTTCCTTGGTTCATACGTTTTTTAGTTCGTTTATTCGTTTTTTCGTTCGTTTATACGTTTTTTCGTTCGTTTATTCGTTTTATCGTTCCTTGGTTCATACGTTTTTTCGTTCGTTTATTCGTTTTATCGTTCCTTGGTTCATACGTTTGTTCGTCGGTTTGTTCGTTTTATCATTCCTTGGTTCATACGTTTTTTCGTTCGTTTATTCGTTCTATCGTTCCTTGGTTCATACGTTTGTTCGTCGGTTTATTCGTTTTATCATTCCTTGGTTCATGCGTTTTTTCGTTCGTTTATTCGTTTTATCGTTCCTTGGTTCATATGTTTGTTCGTCGGTTTATTCGTTTTATTGTTCCTTGGTTCATACGTTTTTTAGTTCGTTTATTCGTTTTTTCGTTCGTTTATACGTTTTTTCGTTCGTTTATTCGTTTTATCGTTCCTTGGTTCATACGTTTTTTCGTTCGTTTATTCGTTTTATCGTTCCTTGGTTCATACGTTTGTTCGTCGGTTTGTTCGTTTTATCATTCCTTGGTTCATACGTTTTTTCGTTCGTTTATTCGTTTTATCGTTCCTTGGTTCATACGTTTGTTCGTCGGTTTATTCGTTTTATCATTCCTTGGTTCATGCGTTTTTTCGTTCGTTTATTAGTTCTATCCTTCCTTGGTTCATACGTTTTTTTGTTCGTTTATTCGTTTTATCGTTCCTTGGTTCATACGTTTGTTCGTCGGTTTATTCGTTTTATCGTTCCTTGGTTCATACGTTTGTTCGTCGGTTTGTTCGTTTTATCATTCCTTGGTTCATACGTTTTTTCGTTCGTTTATTCGTTTTATCGTTCCTTGGTTCATACGTTTGTTCGTCGGTTTATTCGTTTTATCATTCCTTGGTTCATGCGTTTTTTCGTTCGTTTATTCGTTTTATCGTTCCTTGGTTCATATGTTTGTTCGTCGGTTTATTCGTTTTATTGTTCCTTGGTTCATACGTTTTTTAGTTCGTTTATTCGTTTTTTCGTTCGTTTATACGTTTTTTCGTTCGTTTATTCGTTTTATCGTTCCTTGGTTCATACGTTTTTTCGTTCGTTTATTCGTTTTATCGTTCCTTGGTTCATACGTTTGTTCGTCGGTTTGTTCGTTTTATCATTCCTTGGTTCATACGTTTTTTCGTTCGTTTATTCGTTTTATCGTTCCTTGGTTCATACGTTTGTTCGTCGGTTTATTCGTTTTATCGTTCCTTGGTTCATACGTTTGTTCGTCGGTTTATTCGTTTTATCGTTCCTTGGTTCATACGTTTTTTCGTTCGTTTATTCGTTTTATCGTTCCTTGGTTCATACGTTTGTTCGTCTGTTTATTCGTTTTATCGTTCCTTGGTTCATACGTCTTTTCGTTCGTTTATTCGTTTTATCGTTCCTTGGTCCATACGTTTTTTCGTTCGTTTATTTTTTTTATCGTTCCTTGGTTCATACGTTTGTTCGTCTGTTTATTCGTTTTATCGTTCCTTGGTTCATACGTTTTTTCGTTCGTTTATTCGTTTTATCGTTCCTTGGTTCATACGTTTGTTCGTCGGTTTGTTCGTTTTATCGTTCCTTGGTTCATACGTTTTTTCGTTCGTTTATTCGTTTTATCGTTCCTTGGTTCATACGTTTGTTCGTCGGTTTATTCGTTTTATCATTCCTTGGTTCATACGTTTTTTCGTTCGTTAATTTATCGTAGCTTCTTTTGTTCATTCTACTGTTCCTTCGTTAATTTGTTGTATTTTCTTTTGTTAGTACGTTTATTCGTTCGTTAATTCGATGTATATTTCATTTGTTAATGTTTGATCTTTAATCAATTCATTTTATTTGGGTTTTTTTTTCCAACGTTTATTCGTTCTATAATTTGTCGTATCTTTCTTTGTTCCAACGTGTTTTTGTTCGTTAATTTGCTGTAGTATCCTTCGTTTGTTAATATATTTATTCGTTCCTTAGTTTTTATTTTTTTTTTCGTCATACGTTTGTCATTCGTTAATTCGTTATATATTTCCTTTGTTCACAACTTAGTTAATCGTTGTATCTTTCGGTCGTTCATTAATTCGTTGTATCTTACTTTTGTTAATACGTTTGTTCGTTATTAAATTTTTTGTGTCTTTCTTTTGTTTATACGTTTTTTCTTTCGTTGATTCCTTGTATATTTTTTATTCATAGGTTTATCCGTTCGTTAATTCGATGTATCTTTTTTTTGTCCATACGTTTGTTTGCTCGTTAATTTGTTTTCCCCATTTTTTTTTTTGCTCATATGTTTATATCTTTCTTTTGTTTACACCATTTTCGTTCTTTTTATCTTTCGGCCATAAAGTCATTATATCCGTCTTTTGATAATACGTTTGTTCGTTCTTTAATTTGTTGTATTATTTTAACACGTTTCTTCGTTCGTAAATCTGTTGTATCTTTTGTTTGTTCCGTCGTTAATTTGTTGTATGTTTCTTTTATTAATACGTTTGGTCGTTAATTTGTCGTATCTTTCTTTTATTAATATGTTTGTTTGTTCGTTAATTTATTCTTTCTTTTGTTAATTGTTTGTTTGTTCGTTAATTTATTCTATCTTTCTTTTATTAGTATGTTTAGTCGTTTGTTTAATCGTTGTATCTTGCTTTTTTAATGTTTTTTCCTGCGTTAATTTGTTGTATGTTTTTATTAATATGTTTGTTTGTCCGTTAATTTATTCTTTCTTTTGTTAATTGTTTGTTTGTTCGTTGATTTATTCTACCTTTCTTTTGTTAATTGTTTGTTTGTTCGTTAATTTATTCTATCTTTCTTTTATTAATATGTTTAGTCGTTTGTTTAATCGTTGTATCCTACTTTTTTAATGTTTTTTTTCCTGCGTTAATTTGTTGTCTCTTTCTTTTGATAATACGTTTGTTCTTTCGTTCATTTGTTGTATATTTGTTTGGTTGATAGTTTTGTTCGTTCGTTATTTCATTGTGTCTTTCATTTGTTTCTAAGTTTGTTTGATCGTGAATGTGTTGTATCTTTCTTTTGCTAATACGTTTGTTTTGTTGTTTATTCATAGTATATTTCTTTTATTAATATGTTTCTTCAATCATTAATTTGTTCTATCGTTTATTTGTTCATAAGTTTGATTCATTCGTTCATTCGTCCATTTGTAGTGTGTTATCGTTGTTATAACGTTAGTCCGTTCGTTAATTCGTTGTATCATTCTTTTGTTTATTCGTTTGTTCGTTCGTTAATTCGTTGTATCATTCTTTTTTTTATACGTTTGTTCGTTAATTCGTTGTAACATTTATTTTTTAATATGCTTGTTCGATCGTTTATTTGTTCATAAGTTTGATTCATTCGTTCATTCATCCATTTGTAGTACGTTATCGTTGTTATAACGTCTGTCCGTTCGTCAATTCGTTGTATCTTTCTTTTTGTAATATGTTTGTTGAATCATTAATTCGTTCGTTTATTCATTCTGTGTTTTTTTTTAATATGTTCGTTACTTTGGTGTATCTTCTTTTGTTAATATGTCTGTTGGCATGTTGTGTCATTTTTTTTTTGTTAATACATATGTTTGTTCGTTAATTCGTTATATCATTCTTTTGTTTATAAGTTTGTTGGTTCGTTAATTCGTTGTATCATTCGTTTGTTTATACGTTTGCACGTTAATTCGTTGTATCATTCTTTTGTTTATAAGTTTGTTGGTTCGTTAATTCGTTGTATCATTCTTTTGTTTATACGTTTGTTCGTTCGTTAATTCGTTGTATCATTCTTTTGTTTATAAGTTTGTTGGTTCGTTAATTCGTTGTATCATTCTTTTGTTTATAAGTTTGTTGGTTCGTTAATTCGTTGTATCATTCTTTTGTTTATACGTTTGTTCGTTCGTTAATTCGTTGTATCATTCTTTTGTTTATAAGTTTGTTGGTTCGTTAATTCGTTGTATCATTCTTTTGTTTATAAGTTTGTTGGTTCGTTAATTCGTTGTATCATTCTTTTGTTTATACGTTTGTTCGTTCGTTAATTCGTTGTATCATTCTTTTGTTTATAAGTTTGTTGGTTCGTTAATTCGTTGTATCATTCTTTTGTTTATAAGTTTGTTGGTTCGTTAATTCGTTGTATCATTCTTTTGTTTATAAGTTTGTTCGTTCGTTAATTCGTTGTATCATTCTTTTGTTTATACGTTTGTTCGTTCGTTAATTCGTTGTATCATTCTTTTGTTTATACGTTTGTTCGTTCGTTAATTCGTTGTATCATTCTTTTGTTTATACGTTTGTTCGTTCGTTAATTCGTTGTATCATTCTTTTGTTCATACGTTTGTTCGTTCGTTAATTCGTTGTATCATTATTTTGCTGATACATTTGTTCGTTCGTTAATTTGTTATATCATTCTTTTGTTTATACGTTTGTTCGTTCGTTAATTCGTTGTATCATTCGCTTGTTTATACGTTTGTTCGTTCGTTAATTCGTTGTATCATTCTTTTGTTTATAAGTTTGTTGGTTCGTTAATTCGTTGTATCATTCTTTTGTTTATAAGTTTGTTCGTTCGTTAATTCGTTGTATCATTTTTTTGTTTATAAGTTTGTTGGTTCGTTAATTCGTTGTATCATTCTTTTGTTTATACGTTTGTTCGTTCGTTAATTCGTTGTATCATTCTTTTGTTCATACGTTTGTTCGTTCGTTAATTCGTTGTATCATTATTTTTCTGATAAATTTGTTCGTTCGTTAATTTGTTGTATCATTCTTTTGTTTATACGTTTGTTCGTTCATTAATTCGTTGTATCATTCTTTTGTTTATAAGTTTGTTCGTTCGTTAATTCGTTGTATCATTCTTTTGTTTATACGTTTGTTCGTTCGTTAATTCGTTGTATCATTCTTTTGTTTATACGTTTGTTCGTTCGTTAATTCGTTGTATCATTATTTTGTTTATACGTTTGTTCGTTCGTTAATTCGTTGTATCATTCTTTTGTTTATACGTTTGTTCGTTCGTTAATTCGTTGTATCATTATTTTGCTGATACATTTGTTCGTTCGTTAATTTGTTGTATCATTCTTTTGTTTATACGTTTGTTCGTTCATTAATTCGCTATATCATTCTTTTGTTTATAAGTTTGTTCGTTCGTTCATTCGCTATATCATTCTTTTGTTTATACGTTTATTCGTTCATTAATTCGTTGTATCATTCTTTTGTTAATACGTTTGTTCGTTCGTTAATTCGTTGTATCATTCTTTTGTTTATAAGTTTGTTCGTTCGTTAATTCGGTGTATCATTATTTTTCTGATACATTTGTTCGTTCGTTAATTCGTTGTATCATTCTTTTGTTTATAAGTTTGTTCGTTCGTTAATTCGTTGTATCATTCTTTTGTTTATAAGTTTGTTCGTTCGTTAATTCGTTGTATCATTCTTTTGTTTATAAGTGTGTTCGTTCGTTAATTCGTTGTATCATTATTTTGTTTATACGTTTGTTCGTTCGTTAATTCGCTATATCATTCTTTTGTTTATACGTTTGTTCGTTCATTTATTCGTTGTATCATTCTTTTGTTAATACGTTTGTTCGTTCGTTAATTTGTTGTATCATTCTTTTGTTTATAAGTTTGTTCGTTCGTTAATTCGTTGTATCATTTTTTTGTTTATAAGTTTGTTGGTTCGTTAATTCGTTGTATCATTCTTTTGTCTATACGTTTGTTCGTTCGTTAATTCGTTGTATCATTCTTTTGTTTATACGTTTGTTCGTTCGTTAATTCGTTGTATCATTCTTTTGTTTATAAGTTTGTTGGTTCGTTAATTCGTTGTATCATTCTTTTGTTTATACGTTTGTTCGTTCGTTAATTCGTTGTATCATTCTTTTGTTTATACGTTTGTTCGTTCGTTAATTCGTTGTATCATTCTTTTGTTTATACGTTTGTTCGTTCGTTAATTCGTTATATCATTCTTTTGTTTATACGTTTGTTCGTTCGTTAATTCGTTGTATCATTCTTTTGTTCATACGTTTGTTCGTTCGTTAATTCGTTGTATCATTATTTTGCTGATACATTTGTTCGTTCGTTAATTTGTTGTATCATTCTTTTTTTATACGTTTGTTCGTTCATTAATTCGTTGTATCATTCTTTTGTCTATAAGTTTGTTGGTTCGTTAATTCGTTGTATCATTCTTTTGTTTATACGTTTGTTCGTTCGTTAATTCGTTGTATCATTCTTTTGTTTATACGTTTGTTCGTTCGTTAATTCGTTGTATCATTATTTTGTTAATACGTTTGTTCGTTCGTTAATTCGTTGTATCATTCTTTTGTTTATACGTTTGTTCGTTCGTTAATTCGTTATATCATTCTTTTGTTTATACGTTTGTTCGTTCGTTAATTCGTTGTATCATTCTTTTGTTCATACGTTTGTTCGTTCGTTAATTCGTTGTATCATTATTTTGCTGATACATTTGTTCGTTCGTTAATTTGTTGTATCATTCTTTTGTTTATACGTTTGTTCGTTCATTAATTCGCTATATCATTCTTTTGTTTATAAGTTTGTTGGTTCGTTAATTCGTTGTATCATTCTTTTGTTTATACGTTTGTTCGTTCATTAATTCGCTATATCATTCTTTTGTTTATACGTTTGTTCGTTCGTTAATTCGTTGTATCATTCTTTTGTTTATAAGTTTGTTCGTTCGTTAATTCGTTGTATCATTCTTTTGTTTATACGTTTTTTCGTTCATTAATTCGCTATATCATTTTTTTGTTTATACGTTTGTTCGTTCGTTAATTCGTTGTATCATTATTTTGCTGATACATTTGTTCGTTCGTTAATTTGTTGTATCATTCTTTTGTTTATACGTTTGTTCGTTCATTAATTCGCTATATCATTCTTTTGTTTATAAGTTTGTTCGTTCGTTAATTCGCTATATCATTCTTTTGTTTATACGTTTGTTCGTTCGTTAATTCGTTTTAACATTTTTTTTATATGCTTGTTCGATCGTTTATTCGTTCTATCTTTTCTGTATTCATATGTTTGATTCTTACGTTTATTCGTTCTAGGGTTTTTTATAACTGATTTTGGTGTAAGGAACCGACTATAACCCGGTATATGAGTCTGTTTTAAGCTTTTCTGATGACGGAACGGCAAAAAAGGTTCAACAATTTGTCTGGTCATCCAGAATAATTCTCATAACACGACATCTTGGCCTTGATCGTCTACACAGGGACAGGGTTTGTTGGTCACTTCAGCCTTCTTCACCCTCTTCCTTTGGGGAGTTCACGGGTGACATAATCTTTCTTCTTGAGTCCAAAGATAACGGCACACGCCCCCACGTTGTGATTATGTATGGAGTATTTTGTCACATTTGAGCTGGTGCATCTGCTACTTGTCTCTTACTCCTGGACAGGGTTCAAAAGAGTGTCGCCAACCTGATAGTCCCTGAACTGTTATCTAGGCTTCAGTCTCTGTCCCATCGACGAAATGTTGCATCCTTTTGCCTGTTTTACAAGTATTGTAATGGTGAATTCTCTGACGAATTACAAGCACTTGTGCCCCCTCGACAAGCAGCTAAATCCCACCCCTTCACAGTAAAGCTCCTTAGGTGTAAAAAAGCCTTCTACTCCAATAGTTTCCCCCCAGAACTGCTAGACTTTGAAACTCCCTTCTGGGATTATGCTTTCCCAACTGTACTGACATGCAGAAGTTCAAAGTGGCACTGTGCCTTGTTAAGAGTGAAAATTGAATAATAAAAAAAAATAAATAAAATTAGGTACATTCCCGCGTATCGACACTCGGACTTAGGTTTAGCTCCTGCAACTGAAAGCAGCGTACAGCAATAAAATAATTAAAAAAAAACACCAAAGAAGTCGCCGATAAGTTTCTACAACTACAGGTTATATTAACATGTCAATAATCTAATTACAAAGTCTGTTATAATGCAATGGTACAAAAAGGTTTGAATGTACGTACAGGTGTTTGAATCGTGACGCCAACTGACTGCTCGAAGAAATACCCTTTTTATTCATCGTAAATCTCGGTAATGTTGGGATAATGACACACACAAATAAGTGAGTTCGTCTTTTCTTTCTTTTTTTTTTTTAAATGTTGTCACCAACTGCAGATACATCGTTCGGGATGAGGCCTTTGTCAGCGATAGTGCCAAAGCAGAGGGTTTTAGCCACAAATCTATTTTTGTGTAAGTAACAATATATGACACAAGTACTCAACGAGGGGTCTTCATGCTCGCGCCCGAGAGAAATGTTGATGGCGGTATTCAACGCCGGCATATATTTCAGCGGTTAGGGGCTTCGAGATATAAAACTCTCAACTCTATTCAACTCACTCTCAACTGTCTTTTCAACTGTTCGAAATCGCTCGTGCATAAGCTTATATAAGGAGATGACGGAGTGGGGAATGGAGATCTCAGGTTCAATCCAGCCAATCGAGGATCGCTGCGTCATATCCCCTTTCAGTACATAATCGCTTATTGTGGTAAATTTCCATCGAGCTGTTCTCACGCTGGAATATCCTTGGGACTTGACCTTACGGCGAGATACTGCTCCCAGTCGTAGCCTAAACCTTTTCCACTAAAATATAACCCGAAATACATTGTTTACTTAGCAAAACAATGTTAGTATCTAGATATTATTATCAGTCCCAAAGTCGCTAACTGAAGCTATTTTTCCTTGGTTTCGGTTGCATCATTGACAAAACAAATAGTCAGCAAGGTAATCGAGAATTGCCCAGGATCGTTCACATAATAAAAACTCTAACTTAGCACTATCGTAACTGTTATTAATGTAAAATTCGACCCCATGGGTGATTGGGTGACACCTTTCATCATACGTTTGTTTGTTAATTCGTTGTAACTTTATTTTGTTCATACAGTTGTTCATCTTTTAATTCGTTCTATCGTTCCTTCGTTTATACGCTTGTTCGTTCGCTTCCTTCCACCGTTCCTTTGTTCACACTTTTGTTCCTCCGTCCATACGTTTTATCGTTCGTTAATTCTTTCTATCTTTCTTCGTTTGTTAAGTTGTTAGTTTAATTCCTGTTGAAACTCGACTGAACGCACCGAAATAAATAACTACAAGAGAAATGTAAAGTAGAGCAGATATACTGAGGACAAGAAAGTATGTACAATATTTACGTAGAATCCATTGATATAGTCATGGAGAAGGTCTCGGCTGGGGAGTCGTCGACTCTCGATCTCGTTGTCTCTCGTTGGGTCTCTCGTTTGGTCTCTCCTATCTTTACGATACCAACTACATTTATATGATTGACACTCCACGTATGCTAATTAGGTGGATCCTACCACAACACTTCCTTCTTTTGTTCATTTATGAATTTATTTATTCCTTCTTTCATTCCTTTTGTTCTTAATTTCATTCTTATGTTTGTTTTTACTCGTTAAATTCTTACATTTCTACATATTCTTTTTCATTCATTGTGTTCTTTATTCATCTGTTTTCCATTTTCTTCATTCGCTCGCTTCTTCCTTTCACGCATTCCTTCATTCGCCCGTTGCTA
The DNA here is from genome assembly GCF_053919585.1 of Euprymna scolopes. Taxonomy (NCBI): domain Eukaryota; kingdom Metazoa; phylum Mollusca; class Cephalopoda; order Sepiida; family Sepiolidae; genus Euprymna; species Euprymna scolopes. Next base: position 57,025,673 of record NC_136520.1, on the reverse strand, counting down.
CTTTCTGTCTTACCTCTACCATTCTTCCGTTCGTTTGCACTTTTATTCATTCGTTCGTTCATTTGTTCGTTTCCTCGTTCGTTCCTGCTTCCTACCCTTCGTTCGTTCGTCTATTCTTACCTTAATTCCTTTCTTCTTTCCTTCCAGCACTCACGATTGCTCGCGTTGCCATTCTTGTCCTGTTGCCGTCGGCTGCGTCTACTTTCTTGCGAGTCGTGTTCCATCTGTTACCAATCAACAAAAACCCTGCAGCCTGAAGAACTACGAAGACAGATTAGGGTTACTCTGGCGAAATACCAACGACGTCGACACCACCATTGCTCACCCGTGATTAAGAAAGAAAGAAAATCTCAAACGCTCACCCGTTACCGAAACGAGTGAATGAATAAACGGGTATGTACACCTGCGCACATCTTACACAATTAATCCATAGGACCACTTAATGGTTGTGGCGGTATCTGCTTTGATTAAAGCGCCGAGGGTTGATGTCTAATTCTGTGCGAGGGCCACGATGATCAAGACTCTTGTTAAAAAAAAGATTAGCGCGTACTAAAAAACGCCCCGTTTTCGAACCAGTTAGTGTGTTTTTATATGTTTCTATGCGTTGTTCTGTCTGTCTGCAAGGACATTTCATTTTATGAAAATCGCTCCAGGCACGACATGAAGCCAAATGATGTAAAAAGCTAAACAAACAATGCATTACTTCTGTATTTCTCCCTCCCCCCCTCTCTCTCTCTCTCTCCCTTCTCTCTCTCTCTCTCTATATATATATATATTTATATATATATTTATATATAGATATATAGATATAAATATATGTGTGTGTCCGAGCGTGTGTGTGTGTGTGTGTGTGTGTGTGTGTGAGAGAGAGAGAGAGAGAGAGAGAGAGAGAGAGAGAAAGAGTTATACACGGCATAATCACGTTGATACCGGTTCTCGGCAGATCGCCGAAGTTAAGCAACGTTATGCCTGGTTAGTACCAGATTGGTGACGATTTGGGAATTATAGGCGCTGTATGTGCTCTCCGCTTATCTCGGCATTTGTTTCCAGTCGTTCTGGACCATTACTTGCTACTGATATTTAACAAAACCGACACGGCAGAAGTGTAGTTGGAGATTGCGCAACTCCTGCCACAATAATTCCACGCGTAGGCACTCTTACAGTGGATATCCACAGTCTGTCAAGACTGAAGGACGCTACAATATATGAGTCTGTCTGTGTGTAATTGTAGAAGTTTTTCAACCTTTAAAGATATCTTTGCTTGTAAATCAATCACTTGATGAGTTTGTTTCCAAGAATTTCTATTAGGTTTAATATAATTTTAGAACCCGTTACTTATTTACCATCCAAAATGATTTCGGGTTTTACAAGCAAAACACTACTTTATATCCGGGCACCCCAGCAGTGTAGATCAAACACCACCACCATTAAAAAAAACAAAAAAACAAAACAAGAACAAAACATTCCGGATATAGGATCCAGGTTTTTGTTTTACTCCAGATTGCATACTTGTCAACCATTTCATTCTTCTATGTAATATTGTCGGGAAGGGGTATATATTATGTATACGTGTGTTTTCTAGTGGCTATAGTATTTCCTTGGGTCGAGTTAAGCATTTTAAAATAAAATGTATCGAAGCACGATAGTTTATTATAATTAACGTGATGCAACAATCATAAATGAAAGTTTGTTAGAATAAAATCATAATTTGTCAGCTGTAAAAAAAAAAAAAAAAAGAAAACCAGGAAAACGCGTTTTCTTTTTATATTATCTACAGAGAGTTGATCATTACGGATCATCAGTGTAGATTTGATAAAATGGCCATTACGCATACGTTGAACATATTATTGGACAGTAATAAAATCTCTAAATCGTCCCTCTCTCTCTCTCTCCGTCTCTCTCTCTCTCTTACTCCTTCCCATTCCCTCTCTCTGTCTCTCTCTCCCTTCTCCCTCCTATATATATATATATATATATATATATATATATATATATATTTATAAGTACTGAACGCACATATATATATATATGTATATACATATATACATATGTATATATACATATGTATATATATATATATATATATATATATATATATGTATGTGTGTGTATGTATAATATATATGTATATATCTATTCATATATATCAATTTATAAGTACTGGACTCATAATATATATATATATATATATATAAATATATATATATATATATATATATATATATATAAATATATAAATATATATATATATATATATATATATATATATATATATATATTTTGTGTCCAGTACTTATAAATTGCTATAATCCAAATGAGTGCGTAAAAAACGGATCCAACATAAAGTTTCTGATAAAACAAGAAATGTTTAATCTCTTACCGAGCAGGCAACGTTGATATTGGTTCTAATTGCGAGTTTATGTACTGTTTTGCTTATCTGTAGTAAGAACGAGCGGAAATTTTTCCATTGGCTCCAAGCGCACTGCCTCTCAATTTATTTATTGTTCGTACTGATGAGGCTTAATTGTAAAGATAAAAAATGGAAAGTTGGAACACTGCGAAAAATACCTAAAAGAACATACAAAAAAAAAATATATATATATATATATATAAAAAAAAAATAATAATAATAAACGATCATAAGTTTATAACTGAAATAGTTTTACGTCTCGAAATTTTATTAAATAAGGATTATCTTGCTGCCCAGCGTTGCCCGGTCGCAAAAACGCTTAAATACGATATTTTAATTCATGCAGATTTCGTACTAGCGGGACCTGTTGAAATTTTTCAGCGGCATATTTCATATGTAATATATTGCTGCTCAGCATTCTTTGGACGTCCAGCGTGAATGGAGACCCCGCGATATTATTGCAGCCCTTTTGTTAAAACTGTAAAAGTATTTATCTAAGTAATTTGATAAGTGTAGTGTCGGAATATATCTGGTTTTACGGTTTACCTTCAATATCCTTATAGGAGTTCGTGACATATTTCTATTGTATGGACGCCCGACATTAACGTGAACCCCACGATATCATTATACCATCTTTAGACAAAACAGATACTACCCTTGGATTCTAGAAAAAGGACCAAGAAGGTATATTTTAGTTTTACGTGCGGCCCAAAAGGGACATCATTTTATTTATTTACCAATCTATTTATTTTTAGACTGTGTCTTCGGTGATCGGGAGATCCTATTTATTAAGAAGGAGGTTAAAAGGCGATAACATATTACATCAAATTAGCATAGCTATATAATAATTTAATGTTCGTAGTATGTTATCATCTTCTATTCTCCTTTATAATAAATAGGATCTCCCGGTTGAATAATTTGTAATCTGGAAACCGTGACACGTACGTACGTACTTACGTTAGAGGTAATACGGTATTAATATACAGATAGAGTCAATTATATATTATATTGTACCCAATATATAACAGATATTTCCAAAGTTTAAAAAATGACTTAGGTGCCATCAGCTAGAATCGAAATAAAAACAGATAGCGCACCAGCTTTAATCGTTACCGTTCGAGCTATCTTCAGATCTTCAGAGGGATGAGAAATAGTAAAAACAGAACCAACTGCAACTATAAAAGTATATTTACGCATGCGTAAGTCGACTTACGCTTGTCAATTTCAAAATTTGTATCAATTCTGACCCTTTAGCAGCTCGGGATTTTTATCCTCGGCCCCCAAAATCAACAGAGATCAGACCATTCCTATAACGATCCTGTCCCTGTTGATTTTGCGGTGGGTGTTTAGTTTCCTGCAGTACTAGAAGGTCCACCTAGCCTTCTCTCTTTTAGAAGGGGATTAGTTTATTGTTAATCACTTGACACACCAGGGAATGCTGACTGGGCTGCCCAGGCACTTTTTGCAAGTCAGAGGGTGCTAACTTCTATATCCCACTTTCTGACCCTGTCGTCACAGTTCTTGCAGTGGGAGAGAACTAAATACCCTGAACCTTTAGCAGCTATTTCCATCGGCTAAACACCCATAAAACAACGGTCTATTAAAAAATGCAATCGTTTGACCTGCCTCGCGTTGCTCTGCGACCTTGCATCTCGGAGGAGATGCACTTTGAAATAACTGGAGATAGATAGACACATACACACACACATGGTTTCATAAATTAGATTAATAATTTGCGTTGTTTGTGTGCTATTCTTACGACCTTTCGGCCGATGTAACCTCCGGTCCTCTTCAAGATTACGTTTTTTTTTGTTTAACTCGGGTTATGTCAAATTGGTATTTGGAAATGAAATGAATAAATGGTTTATTATGCTCCTGAACTTTTGAGATGAGGATTCATATTATTTAGATTATTCGGACTATTGTTCTCACCTTGAATGTTATTCTCACAACGTGTCGATCGATGCAACCTCCGACCTTCTTCAGATATATCTTGTTGAATTCGGCAATCTGCACAGAGTTTCGAAAAGAACCATTTATTTAATCTCTCGTTCCGCTAGCCGGGCAGAAGTCTTTAGTAATTCGCAGACCCTTGGCGTAACAGATAAAGTACTTGGTAATTCAGTTGTAATTGAAACTCTTCTGGGGGTTGAAGGTTCAATCTTCGGCGCAGGCTATACTCAGGTTATAATAGCAAATTACTTTGTACTTCTAGCCGGTCATGGTTGACGGAACGAGAGCATGTTACATCTGTTGATTAAAATGAAGTGTTCTGTACGAAATTCTGTGCACATTCCAGAGTTGGATAGAAAGATTCCCGAGTTCGGCAAGATACACTTAAAGAAGGCCGGAAGTTACATCGGCTGAAACGTTGTGAAAAGATGATAGTGTAATACAGCGCGGACGAGCGTATGCAAATGCATGCGATATGACATCACCATTACAGAAAATAAGACTATAAAAAGAGAAAGAGAACGATCATTTTAGAGACGTGGACAACGTTCGCGATCACGTGCGAGGCGTGAAAGACGCTTGAGAAGACGACCACATGAGGTGCAGCACAGCGGCAAAGAGATAATGAGGAAATAAATACTGTTGCTACGAAGAATAAGTGAGTTGGAGTTATTTCCTATTCTTTGTCTTGGTCTCTTTTGTGACTGAGACAGCAGTAGTTAGAATAATCCAAATAATATGGGTCCTGGACATGACCTAAACCTATATCCGATGGTGAGGCCCCACCTTACGGGCCTTGGGAAGGGTGGAGCCACCCTTTAATTGCCATTGCTCTTAGGTCCACTCGGACCCGGAATGGTAGTACCTGTTAGGGTCCCAACTATGGGTTAAATAGAATCTGACTTTAAAAAAAAATATACTCCATTAAAAATCGTTCCTCAAAATAACTAGATTCGGCATTAAATAACCTGAAAAGGGTTGATATGCCGTAAAACAAAAACAACCAACCAACCAACCAAATAATATGAATAAATGATTTATATATATATATATATATATATATATATATATATATATATATATATATATATATATATATATATATATATATACTAGCAAATGTGCTCTGCGTTGCCAGGTATTAAACGTAACGTTAAATTTATTTAAAAAAAGTAAAAAAAAAAATAAATAAAAAAACGGAAACGAAACTGACACATATGCATGCGAGTATTATGATTTTTTTCTAAATATTTGACTTCTTGTAAGTAAAAAACAAAATACTCGAGTTGAGACCGAAACCTAAACCTAAAGACAGTAAATCGAGTACGATAACCATTAGACCAGCGTCACACGATTTTTTAGGGGTGCTTGTACACTACTTACTCTTAACTGAAGTAATCTGTAATTTGAACTATTCACGCATGCGCGATCGTGAAAAAATTGAAAACGGACAAAAATCCGATCATTCCTGAGTGACAATTTTTCCATTTAAATTCGTTAGCAGCGCTTTTTTCCCCGGATGATAACCAATTGCAAAGTTTTCCAAATGTCTGAATAATCTATGCACCAAATTTCAATTCTGTAGATCAAAAATTCGTCGGGTATGTAGGTTGAGAAGCGCTCTCACACACACACACGCACATTCTCACTTTCGTAGATATATAGATAATCTGTAGTAATAAATACTGCTATAAAATAATAACAAGTAAGATTGTACACCTAGAAACAAAACAATAAAATTCACGCTAGAATTGCTCGCAAAAACCCGTGGCGTAGTAGATAAAATATTTGGTAAAATTCGGTTATAGACATCCCAGTTCGACATAAATCTTTCCATTTCGACAAGGTCAGAGGTCACACTTTCCAAGATGATAATTAGATTTGATGATGACGACCATCTTTCGAGAATAGAGTAAACAGCGGAAGACTGCTGAGTACGCGGAAAGTGACCTTAGCGGATGGACGGAAGTTGAGAATTGGGATGCCTTTTATATTGTGGTCTTCTTTTTTTCTAGATTTCGACGCGAGTAGACGCAGAAATCGGTGTTCGACCTATGAACAATCTGATAGCATTATTTCGGCAAATGCTATTCTCTCTCTCTCCCTTCCCCCCCTCTCTCTCTCTCTCTCCCTCTCTCTCCATTAGCGGATGACGGAAGTTGAGAAGCAGAAAGCTTTTATATTGTGGTATTTTTTTTCTAGCAGATTTCGACGCGAGTAGACGCAGAAATCGGCGCTCGACGTAAAACAACCACGAAAAAGAACCACGAAAAAAAACAATCTGATAGCATTAGGTCGGTAAATGCAATCCCCCCTCTCTCTTCCTTTCTCTTTCCCCTTTTCTCTCTCTCTCTCTCTTTCTTTCTTAACCTAGTAGGTAACTTTATGTATATCTTTATTTTCTCAGATTCACCTAATTGCCCTTTGTATTATGCGAATTGATGAAAGATTACACAACATTTAGGGCGTAAAATGAGTTATACACGCACCAGAAGATGCAGACAGATTATAATAATTATAGTTAAAATATCTTTCTTATTGTCTGTTTGACGACATATTACCTACTTTTTTTTAATACTAAACTGAAAATATCCTCTGACAAACTTACATTTCATCGTTAAAAATATTATTGCAATGACGAAAATACCGTCTAATTTCGACGGTGCCTCTCTAATGTACTTTAATAATAATAACAATAATAATAATAATAATAATAATAATAATAATAATAATAATAATAATAATAATGATGATGACAATTAGGTGACTCTGAGAAAATAAAGATATACATAAAGTTACATACTGGGTTAAGAAAGAAAGAGAGAGAGAGAAGAGGAAAAAGAAAGAAAGAGAGAGAAAGAGAGAGAGAGAGAGAGAGAGAGAGAGAGGGGGAGGGATGGCATTTACCGATCTAATGCTATCAGATTGTTCATTAGCTCCTAACTTTTTCGTGGTTTTAGGTCGAGCGCCGAGTAGGAGCACTAGGAACAATTTCGGAAAAATTCGAAAAAAGAATGTCAGAAATTGGAATCAGAGGAATAACTGCAAAAGTACTAACGATAATGAAAACAGCAGAAATATTAAGGAAAACCGGAGAATAATAAAAGAAGACAATATAACGAATAAGCGTTACAGGGAATGAAGAACATCGAAGCTGCATATCTACAAGTTCTACGCTACCCTCATGCATCCACCCATAGTTTCACCACCGCCAAATTAATGGTAAGCGGCTGTTCGATGATGCAAATTCATTTGCAAATGCTATCGAAGGAGGTGGAGAGAGCTGGACGTCTGGGGAGACTTGTTGTCACTTAGCTTCCAGAGAACACCACAGGTTTCCAATGAGATCGTTTATCATAGCCATGATGCCCTTGAACCCGCAACAGCACTCGAAAACGAGAACCACAAAATCCTATGGGACATGGACATACAAACGGACAAACCCATCCAAGAAAGAAGACCAGATGTAATAATTAACAAGAAAGAAAAATCCTGTCAAATCGTACCGATAATAGTAGGAGCACTAGGAACAATTCCGAAAAACTTCGAAAAAAGAATGTCAGAAATTGGAATCAGAGGAATAACTGCAAAAGTAAAACGACTAACGATAATAAAAACGACGGAAATATTAAGGAAGATAATATAACGAATAAGCATTACAGGGAATGAAGAACATCAAAGCTGCATATCTACAAGTTCTACACCCCCATCATGCATCCCCCCATTGTTTCCTCACCGTTCCCCGCAATAAAAAAGTGATACCAAAGAGCCGAGAAGGGTCAAGGAGGACTGAAAGACCGAGGAGAGAGCGCTAGCCAGACCTCGACTGGACAAGCGCAAAGAGAACTGGGACCTTGGGGAGGCTGAGTGCCACTCAAATTCTAGTATAAACCAATGGCCACTGCCAGCGAGAAATCAATGGTAAAAGGATGTTGCGATGATGCAAATTCATTTGCAAATGCTATCGAAGGAGGTGGAGAGAGCTGGACGTCTGGGGAGACGTTGTCACTCAGCTTCCAGAGAACACCACAGGTTTCCAATCGGATCGTTTGTTGACTTGTGTGAAAGCTCCATGTGAGCCGGCCCTGTCGGTGGGGCATTAGAATACGCCGACTGCCCCCCTGCAGAGGGTAAAAGTCCCTCAATGGGGGTCCTGGATATGATCTTAAACTATATCCAGTGGTGAGGCCCCAGCTTGTGGGCTTTAGGGAGTGTGGAGCCACCCTGTAATTACCATTGCTCCCAGGTCCACTCTGACCCGGAGTGGTAATACCTGTTAGGGTTCCAACTATGGGTTGAATATAAACCGACGTGAAAACAACAAATATATTCTATTAAAAAAAATTTTCTTCGAAATCTTTGGATTCGGCATTAAATAACCTGAAAAGGGTTGATATGCCGTAAAACAAAAACAACCAACCAACCAATCCATGTGAGCCAATAATAATAATAATAATAATAATAATAATAATAATAATAATATCAAAAACTGAGGGTGGAAATTGCTAGATTGTGGAATAAGAAAACTTCCATCATGCCATTAACCATAGGTGCTTGATGCTCAATTCCTGATGATCTTAAGAAACAGCTGAACTTCTTGGGAATCAGATACAACATCACCGTACTCCAGAAGTCAATTCTGCTATGCTCAGGAAGCATCCTACGCCAAGTGCTTTTCATCTAATTGACTTGACTGTTTGACTATCTTCACTAGCTTTGGTGTAAGAGCTAGCTGTCGAGGAAAATAAATAACTGGCGTAAAACATCACAACAATGTGAAGTTAATGAAATAATAATAATAATAATAATTACTTCTACTGATATAACATGAGCAATATCACTAATTAGATATTCTCAACTATATACTATAGGCTGGACAAAAGAAGGATGTGGAAATTTTTAACCAGGAAACTAATGACTATGCACCATACACTACGACTAGAAGATAATACTAACCGGCGCTAGCCTGATAACAATAGAAAAAAATGTGTGGATGACATAAAAATGATTTGGAAAAATACACAGAAATATAAGAACGCAGAAAGACTGCTTCCCCGTATCAGGACACAAAAATACATGAAGCAGAAAAGCCAGAAACAAAAAGACAAGTAAAGAAAAGAGAGAAAGAAAACAGTTACATAGACTATTTATAAGACTGGCAATAGAAGATACTGACGTACTGAACTTCTAAGAGGCTCATTGGCACTCATATCCAAGATAAAGCCATCGACCACCTAGTTTAAGATGGTTAAGAAAAACACACTTAAAAAGAGAAACAGAATCGCTACTGAGAGACGTACAGAACAACGCGAGCAGAACAAACTATATCAAAGCTATGATAGACAAAATCCTAAGAAAAATGCTATTTCTACGAAGAAAAAACGTCCCATATCCACGGCATCGTGCTAGTCTAGATAATATTCTGCTTGTTCATTCCTTAGTAAGTTCGCGTGCTCTGCTTTGGAAAAGGCCAAATACGATTTTTGAAAGCCAAACTGCTTTAAAGGCAACACTCGCGAAATTTAGCTTTAAAAACCCAATCTGGTAACATTGGGCAAGAAACTGAGAGTAACCTTCCTTTGATGTAGCCTCGGTTTAGAATATCATTCTGATCATTGTTGTAATATTCTTGTGGTTTTAACTTTTAAATTCAGATAGATATATTTCGGTTCAAACAATTTTTTAAAATTGAAATAAGCACCATCAGAATCAACGCAACTTTACCAATGCAAAGAAAGTGTGTTTATGCCAGTAGCGTAAAAGAACAAAATCTTGCGTTCTGGTTGCCATGAATTCGCATATGGTGTTTTTAATATCGTATAGATTTTTGAAGCATTTCTCACGCAGAAAGTTGTCGAAAAAGTGGTAGTCGGTAGACGAGAGGTTTCAGAGTATGGTGGATGAGGCAGAGTTTCGTAGCCCAATTCGTTCAACTTCTGCAAAGTCGGGTTTGCAACGTGCGGTCGAGCATTGTTGCGTTGAGTTGGGCCTTTTCTGGTGACTAATATTGGGTGTTGTTGCCGAAGTTTCTGGTGCATTTTAATCTTTTGTTGACAATACTTCTCCACATAATGGTTTTGCCTGAATTAAAAAAATAACTGCAATGGATAAAGACTAGTCGCAGACCATCAAACAGTCAGCATGACCTTCTTTTGGGTCAACTCTGGCTTCGTGAAGTATCGTGAAGCTTCGTCAGCGCCTAACCACTGAGCTGAGCGAAACGAAAAGAGAATGACACTACATAACATAGTTTCTTTTGGCTGCCAGTCAATTCGCGAGGCACCATTTATCAACTATTTTTTTTTTTTCAATCTCAATCTAGTGGTTGGAAATCGTCGTATACGTTAAGCCTAATTCAGAAGAAAGTTCTCGAACAGTTGGGCGCGGATTGTCACCGACTAAGGCTCTTAATTGATCGCAGTCAACATTTGATGGCCGATCGTTATGCTCCTCATCTTCAATGCTCTTGTCGCCACCACAAAATTTCTAAAACAACCGTTGTGTTGTGTGTTCAGTAGTGATTCTTGGACCAAACTCTTGGCTGATATCTCGAGCTGTTTAAGCAGTTTTTCGGCCTAGCTTAAATTTAAATAAGAAAATTGTGCGAATTTGCTTTTTTCTATCTTGTATTCAACGTTCTGAAAAGAAGACATGATGTAATTTAAATGATTAGATAGAGCGAAAACGCTATTTAAAGTGATATATAAAGTAAAGGTATTATAACGAACACTTATTTGAAAATACATCATTTGAAATTAAAATTAAAAATTCCGTAAAAGTTTCGCAATAACTTAATATAACAATAATTGTATAAAATCAAAAGTAGGTTCTCCACAGTGG
>NC_136520.1:56989470-57004470 GCF_053919585.1 Euprymna scolopes | reverse complement strand
TGCATATATATATACACATATATATACATATATACATATATATACACATATATATATATACATATATATATACATATATATACACATATATATATACATATATATACACATATATATATATATGATGATGATTGCAACGTCTTGTCAGACGAGTGCCACTCCCTCAGACATTTAAAATCCATGAGCCCAAATGCCTGAGGGAGTATCCATACAAAGATGATGTTACAGAGTCTTAGCTTTGTACGACAGCTAAGTCTCTCTCTTGGTTCAAAATGTTGAGATCCAGCAACAAGCAAGAGCAAGATAGCCAGCAACAAATTAAACTGCAGACCAGCTTAATGCAGGTACTGGTCTCCCGCTTTATGGTTTTTTAAATCAGAGATTTGCTTCTCCTAGAAAGGTTCCTTCACTACGGCTTACGGGAGCCCTCTCCACCCCAATACACATATACACACACACAAATATACACGGTGCTAGTTGACCGTTGACCCAGAAAAAGAGTTCATTCGCCCTTTGGAAGATCTTGTTTTTAATCCTCCAGGGAGACTAGCCGCCCTCCTCACCAAACATGTCTGGTGGGGGAACCAGTTTCGTCGCCGGTGACCCGACCATGAGGCAGGTAGTACTGGGTTACATGGTACCAGTAGCATATGACATGACCTGACACATATATATATACATATATATATAATATACATATATATACATATATATATACATATATACATATATACACATATATATACATATACATATATATACATATATATACATATACATATATATACATATATATACATATGCATATATATACATATATATACATACATATATATACATACATATATACACATACATATATATACATATATATACATATATACATATACATATATATATATACATATATATACATATATATACAAATATATACATACATATATATATATACATACATATATATACATATATATATATATATATATAATATATATATATATATATATATTCTTAAAGGAATGTATACAACGGAGTTGACTGGTCAATAAATTAGAGGAAATTGCGACATATGAAAAAACAACTGGTGGAACAAAAAGGTGACCGAAGTCCAGAATCTGGCAGACCGAAACGATTCTAGAGTCTTTTTTTACATCTTTGAATGCAGCATTTGGTCCACAAGGTTCTCATTTTGAGTGGATAAAGAGTCGTGATTAAAGCGTGCTTTACATAGAGAAACACAAGGTTGTAGAAAGATTGTTTTTTTTTTTGTTTTACGGCATATCAACCCTTTTCAGGTTATTTAATGCCGTGATTTTGAAGAACAGTTTATTAGTAGAGTATATTTTCTTTTCTAGTCAGTTTTTAGTTAACCCATAGTTTAGACCCCAACAGGTACTACCACTCCGGGTCAGAGTGGACCTGGGTGCAATGGCAATTAAAGTGTGGCTCCACACTCCCCAAAGCCCGCAAGCTGGGGCCTCACCATCGGATATAGTTTAAGGTCATATCCAGGACAGTGGAATGATTGAGAGAATATTTCTGCTAAACCCAGACGCAAGCGTCGAAGACGGTGCCGGCAACATACCATAGGCATCACATGAACGAGTCACTTCCAGTAGAAGAACCGGATATGGCTCTCAAAAGAACGAAGCGTGGAAAAGCTGTGCGACTCGATGGTATATCACCGGAAGTGTGAAAACACGGCGGACCAACGTTAAGAAATAAATCATTGCAACAATTCTTCGACATATGGTCAACGATAGCAATAGTCCCCAAGGACTGTAAAGGATGCCACTATCGTGACGATGTGGTAAAGGAAAAATAATGTGAAAATCATAGAGGAATTTCATTTATCTTTATAGCAGGAAAGATATTGGCAAAAGTTACACAATTTCGAAAGCGGGAACCTACCTGGCCCCCGGCTTTCTGATGCTTCACTGAAGTAATTGGTCCTTGGTCAATGTAGGGGAAACCCTTGATACTGAGACAATTACTATTTATTTGGATACTGTAAGAGTGCCCCCATTTTTTTGGTGGGGGTGTGTGCTATTTTTCCCCTTCATTAAAAATGAACTTGTGTCTAATTTGCTTTCGTGGGGAAGCAACCAGCGTGGATTGAGAGCACATAATTCATGATATTCACAACTACAATAAAAACCCACAAGAAGGTATGATATTCACAACTATAAGAAAAATCTACAAGAAGATATTCACAACTACAAGAAAAATCTGCAAGAAGTTATGATATTCACAACTACAAGAAAAATCTGCAAGAAGTTATGATATTCACAACTACAAGAAAAATCTGCAAGAAGTTATGATATTCACAACTACAAGAAAACTCTACAAGAATATATGATATTCACAACTACAAGAAAAATCTGCAAGAAGCTATGATATTCACAACTACAAGAAAAATCTGCAAGAAGTTATGATATTCACAATAACAAGAAAAATCTGCTGAACAACGACAACCTCTTTCAGACATCGTTGTAGATTCAGCAAGGCTTGTGACACGGTTCGCAGAGAAATGCATTTGATAATATTAAGCAACTATTATTGCTCACTATTCTTCATCAGAGCGCTACACAGCTTCCATAATTGCATGACCACCAACATCTGCTGTGGCGATAGATGTTCCAAATCATCCACTGTCAACCACGACGTAAAACAAGGATGCTGCCCCGTGCGACTAGATGGTATACCACCGGAAGTCTGGAAACATGGCGGACGAACGTTAAGACTTTATACACTAGTTTCCTATACTACAGTTCTGAATAAAACACAGAAACAACTTATACACGTGTTTCTGTTCGCGAGTGATCCAGCGCTCTTTACTCGCAATTTTCAGGCAATGCAAAACCTACTGACAGCCTTTGATGAAGCATCAAAACGATCAACATAAAAAAGAAGTTCTAATCAAAGAAACCCATGACGTAAAGTTGAATCCTCGATAAGTTTTCCCAGAATAGCATATCACTTACCGAAGTAGACAAGTTCACCTCAAACTATGGAACTATAGACGTGGAAATATCTAAAAGAATTCAAGCTGCAGCTTCAGCATTTGGAAAACTGAGAAGCCGTCTGCGGCACCAGAGAAAGAGGAATTCATCTGAAAACGAGAGTAAATGTTTACACAGCGATTGTGATCACAATACTTCTATGCAGCTGGGAAACACGTGACCTCTACAGAGACAACCTAAAGGGACTTGAAAAGGTACAACAGAGATATCTTCGCTAACTAATGAACACCTCGTGGAAAGACCATGTATCAAATTTCCAAGTCCCTGAAAGAGCAGGAATGCCCAGTGTTGAGGAAATAGTCACCCCGTGTCAGCTAAGCAGGTGGACGGGACATGTCATTCATATGGAGGGTAGCAGAATACCAAAAGATACTTTTTTATAGAGAGCTAAAAGAAGTCTCAATGGAAGCTGGATCACCACTACTGGGCTACAAAGGTGTTTAAGAGACATCTAAAGAGAATCAATGAGTACGATAGGTAGAGAGGAAATTATGTGTCTTCGAAGAAGATGGTGTCTGGCGCAAGAGACGCCGTTAGGAAAAGAAATGTACAGTTGTGGGCGGACAAGAGATTGTACAAACTGGAGCCAGTACCTCCACCCGCTGAGGCGGCCTACATATGTGTCAGTTGTAGTAAGATTTTTAAGAGAACAATTATGTTGACCTCACATTTACGGCATAGTTGTTAAGTATACTCCAATCCGTGTCATCGTCGAAATACGACGGACTGCTGATGATGCTGAAATATTTCAATAGTTGGCAATATTCAAAGTGTAGTTTTTCCAGATTGTATTGTTGTTAATTAGTGTTTTTCATTAATCGTAGAGATTTAATTTGTTTCTGATGATTTTAGTGTTGTTAATTAGTGTTTTGCATTAATCGTAGATATTTAATTTGTTTCTGATGATTTTTGTGTTGTTAATTAGTGTTTTTCATTAATCGTAGATATTTAATTTGTTTCTGATGATTTTTGTGTTGTTAATTAGTGTTTTTCATTAATCGTAGAGATTTAATTTGTTTCTGATGATTTTTGTGTTGTTAATTAGTGTTTTTCATTAATCGTAGAGATTTAATTTGTTGCTGATGATTTTAGTGTTGTTAATAAGTGTTTTGCATTAATCGTAGATATTTAATTTGTTTCTGATGATTTTTGTGTTGTTAATTAGTGTTTTTCATTAATCGTAGAGATTTAATTTGTTGCTGATGATTTTAATGTTGTTAATTAGTGTTTTGCATTAATCGTAGAGATTTAATTGTTTTCTGATGATTTTTGTGTTGTTAATTAGTGTTTTGCATTAATCGTAGATATTTAATTTGTTTCTGATGATTTTAGTGTTGTTAATTAGTGTTTTGCATTAATCGTAGTTATTTAATTTGTTGCTAATGATTTTAGTGTTGCTAATTAGTGTTTTGCATTAATCGTAGTTATTTAATTTGTTGCTAATGATTTTAGTGTTGCTAATTAGTGTTTTGCATTAGTCGTAGACATTGAATTTGTTTCTGATGAGTTTACTGTTGCTAATGAGTGTTTTGCATTAATCGTAGAGATTTAATTTGTTGCTGATGATTTTAGTGTTGTTAATTAGTGTTTTGCATTAATCGTAGAGATTTAATTTGTTTCTGATGATTTTAGTGTTGCTAATTAGTGTTTTGCATTAATCGTAGATATTTAATTTGTTTCTGATGATTTTAGTGTTGTTAATGAGTGTTTTGCATTAATCGTAGTTATTTAATTTGTTGCTGATGATTTTAGTGTTGTTAATGAGTGTTTTGCATTAATCGTAGTTATTTAATTTGTTGCTAATGATTTTAGTGTTGCTAATTAGTGTTTTGCATTAATCGTAGTTATTTAATTTGTTGCTAATGATTTTAGTGTTGTTAATTAGTGTTTTGCATCAATCGTAGTTATTTAATTTGTTGCTAATGATTTTAGTGTTGTTAATTAGTGTTTTGCATTAGTCGCAGTTATTTAATTTGTTGCTAATGATTTTAGTGTTGTTAATTAGTGTTTTGCATTAATCGTAGTTATTTAATTTGTTGCTAATGATTTTAGTGTTGCTAATTAGTGTTTTGCATTAGTCGTAGACATTGAATTTGTTTCTGATGAGTTTACTGTTGCTAATGAGTGTTTTGCATTAATCGTAGATATTTAATTTGTTTCTGATGATTTTAGTGTTGTTAATGAGTGTTTTGCATTAATCGTAGATATTTAATTTGTTTCTGATGATTTTAGTGTTGTTAATGAGTGTTTTGCATTAATCGTAGTTATTTAATTTGTTTCTAATGATTTTAGTGTTGCTAATTAGTGTTTTGCATTAATCGTAGTTATTTAATTTGTTGCTAATGATTTTAGTGTTGTTAATGAGTGTTTTGCATTAATCGTAGAGATTTAATTTGTTGCTAATGATTTTAGTGTTGCTAATTAGTGTTTTGCATTAGTCGTAGACATTGAATTTGTTTCTGATGAGTTTACTGTTGCTAATGAGTGTTTTGCATTAATCGTAGATATTTAATTTGTTGCTGATGATTTTAGTGTTGTTAATGAGTGTTTTGCATTAATCGTAGTTATTTAATTTGTTGCTGATGATTTTAGTGTTGTTAATGAGTGTTTTGCATTAATCGTAGTTATTTAATTTGTTGCTAATGATTTTAGTGTTACTAATTAGTGTTTTGCATTAATCGTAGTTATTTAATTTGTTGCTAATGATTTTAGTGTTGTTAATTAGTGTTTTGCATCAATCGTAGTTATTTAATTTGTTGCTAATGATTTTAGTGTTGTTAATTAGTGTTTTGCATTAGTCGTAGTTATTTAATTTGTTGCTAATGATTTTAGTGTTGTTAATTAGTGTTTTGCATTAATCGTAGTTATTTAATTTGTTGCTAATGATTTTAGTGTTGCTAATTAGTGTTTTGCATTAGTCGTAGACATTGAATTTGTTTCTGATGAGTTTACTGTTGCTAATGAGTGTTTTGCATTAATCGTAGATATTTAATTTGTTTCTGATGATTTTAGTGTTGTTAATTAGTGTTTGGTATTACTTCTAGCTATTTAATTTGTTTCTGATGATTTTAGTGTTGTTAATTAGTGTTTTGCATTAATTGTAGATATTTAATTTGTTTCTGATGATTTTAGTGTTGTTAATTAGTGTTTTGCATTAATCGTAGATATTTAATTTGTTTCTGATGATTTTTGTGTTGTTAATGACTGTTTTTCATTAATCGTAGATATTTAATTTGTTTCTGGTGATTTTAGTGTTGTTAATAAGTGTTTTGCATTAATCGTAGATATTTAATTTTTTTCTGATGATTGTGGTGTTGCTAATTTGTGTTTGGCATTACTTCTAGCTATTTAATTTGTTTCTGATGATTTTAGTGTTGTTAATTAGTCTTTTGCATTAATTGTAGATATTTAATTTGTTTCTGATGATTTTCGTGTTGTTGTTAATTAGTGTTTTTCATTAATCGCAGATATTTAATTTGTTTCTAATGTGGCTTATTATCTGACTCTTAGTGGCGCTAGTATTATTTAGGTGGTATGTTATCTAACTAGAGTTTTTTTTTGTAGTACAACATATAATGTGTACTGAAATTATTAGAAGAGTACGGGAGCTAATTGGTTCACGATGAATGCATAAGTTCAGTCATCATATAAATGCAATTTTTAATCCCTTTTGGTCCATTCGGGCGAAATAAAATATTGGATGCATTACTTTTGGAATGTCCATCGTATACAAGTGAGATAGATAAGAGAGAGGGAGTTCATGTGGTAAGATGTATGCATCTGTAGGTAACGCAAAACTGTTTTTCGTTTACATAAACATATCAAATAAAAATAATGTTTCTGCTATTTCTGGTTTGCAGATGCAAACCGGTTCTATTCAATTAACTTCATGCCCTAATCTCAATAAAAAATAATAAAATAAAAAATTCTCCTCTGCTAATCTACAAAACCTCACGCTCCCGTCTCCCACCTCGATGGCAGGGATCCCCTATCACTGGGATTGCCATTATCATTATTGTTAGTAGAGCGATTTAATGGCAATGTAATGTTGAATTATCAGAAAGAATTCATAATGTGTTTTTTTTTTTTTTATTGCGCGATAGAAAACTCTTAATATTCACGTTCTGACTTTGGACGATGTGATAGCGAGGAATTAACCAACTCCTCTCGAGAATTAAGGAACTATTGTAATATTAATAATGCTACGCAAGGTTGTTTTTACTTGGACAGCTCAGTCATCATCGCCGAAAGGCAAGGCCTATAAAATGAAAAATGACGTCACGCAAAATAGGCAAAGCAAGCAAGATCTGTGGAGTAGTAAGGATTAGCGATAATGAATGAGAGCTTTTAAAAAATAGACGAAATACATTTTTTTCTGAATATACTGAAAAATAAAAAAGTAGCGGACACGAGTTATATTTAAATTTAACTTTATTAAATACTAGCCTTGGTGCCCGGCGTTGCCCGGGTGTTTGGAGGTGCGTGTTAAGCAACAACAAAATAAATGGTAGTAGGCAGGCAGGCTCGAACCCGTACCGTGAAGGAGGAAAAGAACGTAAAAAAGTGACGTCCGTGCCGTTGCGTACATCATCAACCAGAAGTGGCAAAGGTTTAAATTATGGCTAGTCAATTGAAAAAAGGGAATGGCTTTCGAAAAAGTGACCCCTCCCTGTAGAAAAGTGCCCAGTTGAGGGTGAAAGAATTAATGCTTTTGCAAATTTTTCGATATTTGTCGTCCGAAGGGTTGCGGTTCAAGACGAAAACAATCTCGTGAAAATCCGTCACCTCTTCGAAAGTTTCAGGCAGACATGATGACGATGATTGCAACGTCTTGTCAGACGAGTGCCACTCCCTCAGGCACTTAAAATCCATGATCCCAAAAATGACTTCCATCACTACAGGACCATTTTAATAGACAAATGGCTGAGGGAGTATCTATACACATATGATGTTACAGAATCTTAGCTTTGTTCGACAGCTGTCTCTCTCTCGGTTCAAAATGTTGAGATCCAGCAACATGCAAGAGCAAGATAACCAGCAACAAGTTAAACTGCAGACCAGCTTAATGCGGGTACTGGTCTCCCGCTTTATGTTTTTTTTAAATCAGAGATTTGCTTCTCCTAGAAATGTTGCCTTCACGACGGCTTACGGGAGCCCTCTCCACCATTACACGCACATGCATACACACACAAACACACACAGTGCTAGTTGTCCGTTGACCCCGAAAAAGAGTTCATTCGCCCTTTGGAAGGTCTTGTTTATAATCCTTTAGTGAGACTAGCCACCCTCCTCACTAAACAAGTCTGATGGGGGAACCAGTTTAGTTGCCGGTGACCCGACCATGAAGCAGGTAGTACTGGGTTACATGGTACCAATAGCATATGACATGACCTGACATAACATACATACATACATTTAAACAGACATTTAAACAGACAGGCGAGATTTCTATTCTAGATTAATTTTAAAAAAAAGAAAAAAAAAAATTAAGCCCAAACGAAAAGATGTAGGTTGTCTCTGCGTTAAGAAATAAAAATCGCGGTTTATCATATATACCAAAGACTATAATTCCACTATTATTTTTATTGTGAATAATTTGAAAATAATTTTTACATATTTATTCGGATGAAAATAAGAAATCCCAAGCAATAACATATGTGTCTTCGTATATATATATATATATATATATATATATATATATATATATATATATATATATATATATATATATATATATATATATATATAAGGAATGAAAAAATACCAGCGGTGGTTGACGTTATGTTATGAGAAAAATAGAAAAAAACGAATGAAATTATTAAAAAATCAACGTTTCGTCCTTATTTCAGAGGACATCTTCAGGATAATTGAAT
The DNA here is from genome assembly GCF_053919585.1 of Euprymna scolopes. Taxonomy (NCBI): domain Eukaryota; kingdom Metazoa; phylum Mollusca; class Cephalopoda; order Sepiida; family Sepiolidae; genus Euprymna; species Euprymna scolopes. Next base: position 56,995,574 of record NC_136520.1, on the reverse strand, counting down.
TAAAAAATAAAAATGTAAGAAAAGAAAAAGTCATAGATCGTGCGAAAAAGACAGTTCGCACACATATGTTTGTCCTTCCCAACATGGGTAGGATTCAAGAACTGTCTTTTTCGCATGATCTATGACTTTTTCTTTTCTTACATTTTTATTTTTTAATTCAATTATCCTGAAGATGTCCTCCGAAATAAGGACGAAACGTTGATTTTTTAATAATTTCATTCGGTTTTTTCTATTTTTCTCATAACATATATATATATATATATATATATATATATATATATATATATATATATATATACAAAAGCTTCTTTCTTAGAACTACATGCCTATGGAATTGTCTTCCGTTTTCCTGCTTTCCGGCTGACTACAATTTGGTTGTCTTCAAGTCAAACGTAAACAAGTTTTTGATGAACCGTTCCATATAAGTTAACAGATTTATTGAATTTCTATTACTAACGATTACTATATTGTCCAATTTCTACTGTACACTCTTTAACCCTTATCTTTGATTGACCTCTTGGCCTTGATAAGTGGTGATGTCTATGTAATATATATATATATATATATATATATATATATATGTGTGTGTGTGTGTGTGTGTGTGTGGTTGTATATGTATGTATATTTGTATATATATATGTGTATATATGCGTATATACGTGTATATGTACTTATATATATGTATATATATATGTGTATATATGTATGTATATGCATATTTATACCTATGTATGAATATGTGTGTATATATATATGTATATAATATATATATATATATATATATATATAGATAGATAGATAGATGCGTAGGTATATATGTGAGTATATATGTACATATATCAGTGTATATATGTGTGTTTATATATGTGCACATATATGGCAATGTGTGCATATATATGTATATATGTGTGTGTGTCTAATTTTATATATCTCTACAAATGTGCGTATATAAACATCTATGCATAAGTGTGTGTCTATATATATGTGTGTGTGTGTGTGTGTGTACATATGCATGTATCTACACATATGTACATATGAACAATTAAATATTGGGAAGTGGGCGATATATATATATATATATATATGTGTGTGTGTGTGTGTGTGTGTGTGTGTGTGTGTGTGTGTGTGTGTGTGTGTATACATATACATGTATCTACATATATGTACATATGAACAGTTGAATATTGGGAAATGGGCGAGATATAAAAAAAAGAGTATGACAAAAGACTAGCGGAAATAATTTTATCCGGTGAACAACTTCATGGGAAGTAGGGTTGGTGGAAAGACAACGGATAGGAAGTTGTTCACCAAGGGACACAAAGGCAAGCTGACATAGAATTGTACAACAATATATGGGCATTATTTTACGAAAATGGCCGACCAAAGAGGTCAATATAGTTTAGAGTTAATTCTAGGATGGACTGAATTTTGCAACTGTTACTGTAAGTTAGGAACAGTTGGAGACGATCTGAAGGGTGGAACGATAAAATTATCGCCATAAGAAACGCCGACACGATTTCATTTCCGTCTGATCGGAGATGCGCCGCTGTACAATTCATGCTCTCTACCGATCAAAGTTGTGACAACAGGACATTAGCTAGCACCCTCAAAATGCATCGCTGGATTACCACAAAAAAGAACGTAGCCAGGTTGATGAAAACAAAGTTAGCGGCCACAAATATGGTCTTTGGTGTGGTTTCAAGTTAGGACCACATCATGTCACCTCACATCTTCGAAGTTGGATTGAAAGTCAACGCCAAAGTGTAGATGGATGTGCTGAAGAGTGTGATGATCCCCTGGTGGTGTAATCAGGTGGTCGCTGGCAGTCCATGAGTGTATCTACAGGACTCGACACCGGCCCACAATTCCAAAGAGACCGAGGCTTGTCTTCAGAAGGGGTGCTACGACTTTTCCCCCTTCTCTCACTGCCCCCTCCTCTCCCGACCTGAACCGACTGGACTACTTCGTTGGTCATACGTCGAGAACATCACCAACATTACTTCTTACAACACCAAAGCCAGCCTAATCGCTGCTATCCGCCGAGTATTAGTCAAGCTCCCGTCGGCGCTTGTGGAAAAGGCATTCTCCCAGTTCCGGACCCATAGTAAGGCGGTGATTGAGGCTGAAGACGGTGATTGAAGCTGAAGGTGGTTACATTCAATAGATATCAGCTCTACTACAATAAAAGTTTTAAAATAGAGCTGCGGTGTTGTTTTCTTTAGAGCGACAATTTTAATGTCCCATCGTGTATTTTCAGTTCAAGACAGTTGACTGCACGAGGGTTCCCCAAGAAATGTCGGAGAGTTTAGAGTAGAACGAAAGATGTGACTCCGAGCAGATAGAAAAATAAATTGAATAATCAACTGACAAACATAGCCTCGTAGAGGGTCGATAGGGTCAAAGACATACACATTTGGAGTGCAACAGATTTTTTTTTTTACATAGGCATCACCACATTATCAAGGCCAAGAGGCCACTCAAGGATAAGGGTTAAAGAGTGTACAGTAGAAATTGGACAATATAGTAATCATTAGTAATGAAAATTTGGTAAATTTGATAACTTATATGGAACGGCTCATCAAGAACTTATTTACGTTAGACTTGAAGACAACCATATTGTAGTCACCCGGAAAGCAGGAAAACGGAAGACAATTCCACAGGCGTGCAGTTCTAAGAAAGAAACTTTGTTCATGGAATCTACGTTTAGGTTTAGGCACAGATAAAGAGTAGGGGGAATTATTGATAATGTTTACAGCTAGACGAGTGTTTCTTGTGAAAGTTTGGCGAGGGGGGACCATAGATTGAAGCTCAGTCGAACACGTTCCATGAAAATAACGATACATCAGAGATAAACTCGCAACATCTCTTCTGTGAGATAGAGGTTGCAAGGAAGAGAAAAGGACATTTCCTACGAGGCTACGAAGTCTATTTTGAACTCTATCAAGATATTGTCGAAGTTTGTGTTTAATATAAAATGATATAATAGTGAGCCAGTGCACTACCCCTCGGCAGTCGTCAATGTGCGAGAGACGCCGACACAGTCTAAATGAGAAAAGAAAACGCAGGGAAGGCAATCTACGGCACTCAACATTGGAGGTTGGTGATCGTTGTATTTCTTATTGATGTTTTTTTTCTTCTAATTCAATGATTGTTTTAATATAAATATAACAAATAGCTGTGTTTTATAATATTGTTTTATTTACTGGACAGATATTTAGCATTTGTTCAAATATCCGGCAGTCGTTAGCAACTCATTCCATCCCACGGACGGGAAGATGACCATTAATGAAAAAAATAAGGAAATTTTACTATGCACACCCTTATCAACCTAAACATTTAAAACCATTGAGAAATTTTTGTTTGCGTTAAACTAATAAAAAATTTTGTTTGCGTTAAACTATTAAAATTTTTTGTTTGCGTTAAACTATTAAAATGCATTATTAAAATGCATTAAACTATTAAAATGCATTTTAATAGTTAAAATACATTTTAATAGTTTAACGCATTTTAATAGTTTAACGCATTTCGCAATTTTAAAGCACTATTTCGCAATTTTAAAGCACTAATTTTAAAGCACTATGGATCGGTAAGCCATTTTGGCTTATCAACGTACGAAAGCCCATATTGCCTAAATTTGAATCGAAATTATCAATGTGCTAATGTTCCCCTTTTTAAATAGATAAATGATAAATAAATTATTTTAGGTACATGCAAAATGAATGGCCGATCCCCATAATGCATAAACATTTTGATCCGTTTCTTCATTTAAAATTTCACCAAAATTCAGGAAATGAAACAAGTTTTATGAAATTAAACTATCACAGAATATAATGAACCCATTATTTTTTTTTCTGGATTTAGTGTGGTCCTAGATATGACCTTGAACTATATCCAGTGGTGAGGCCCCATCTTGCAGGCTTTGGAGAGTGTGGAGCCACCCTTTAATTGCCATTGCTCCCAGGTCCACTCTGACCCGGAGTGGTAGTACCTGTTAGAGTCCCAACTAAGGGTTAAATAGAATCCGACTTGAAAACAACAAATATATTCTATTAAAAAAATTTTCTTCAAAATCTTAGGATTCAGCATTAAATAACCCGAAAAGGGTTGATATGCCGTAAAACAAAAACAACCAACCAACCATCTAGATTTAGTGAAAATGTATTAGCTTTTGTAAGCAAAAATACCTTTGCTAAATGCAAAGTTTTGCGTGGTAAAAAGACGCATGAATTTCTGTTTGATGAATATATATATATATATATATATATATATATATATATTATATATATATATTATATATATTATATATTATATATATATTATATATATTATATATATTATATATATTATATATATATTATATATATTATATATATATTATATATATTATATATATATTATATATATATATATATATATATATATATATATATATATATATATATATATAAAATAAAGCATTGTGGATGTTAAAAATTACAAAATATATTTCAGAAACATTATGAAAAAAAAAACCATATTGAAATCAATATAACTTGAAGAACAATTAGTTTCTCGAACTAGCGATATTATCATTGAATTAAGCATTGCTTGATCAATGTTTTCGCTTAAAACATAATATACTTGAAAAAAAATATTCCATGCGATTTTAATGAAAACAATCTCACAAAAATTTAAAATGTAATATTATAATATAATTTTTAAACGCATGATGGCGAAAACATTAGCGTAAGAATTTCTTTTTCTTTTTTTTTTTTTAATCCTGAAAATAAAAAAAAAATTGAAGTCCAGGATCACTAAGAAAAAAAATAATTTTAAAAATAGTATTTTTAATAACGATTAATTTAGACAAATACGGATGGGCAAAAGTGTAACAAAAGGAAAAAAATAAGTAAACAGACAGGATTTGCATCCTACCCGTCGTTTTATCTTCAATTATCAAATTGCTTTTGGTATTTTTTTTTTTAATGAATAAATTGTCAGTGATTTTTATTAACGTTTTTTTTACACTTAAAATGCACTTTTACTTTATTTTAAAAAGTATTAATTTACGTTTATTGTTATAACACGTTCTAGAATAAATCGAGTCATCGTAATCAATAAATAAAAATTCTTATTTAAATAAACACTTTTTTGATGTTACAGCAAATAGGATCACCTAAATTAAGAAACACCTTTTACAATCTTCAAAAATAAAGAAATCAAGGTACAATAATGTGTCAATTCCTCTAGAAAGTTTAAAACAAAATTTACTTTCTGACAATTTGGGCTTCTGTAGACCTTTCTAAGGGAGCTGGATTTACCCTATATTAAAACCTAATCTGTTGTCTAAGTCTACCCTCGGGGTGAGGGAAAAAGTAAATGACAATATACTCAGTTAATTTTTATTTTTTTTATTTTCTTTGTTTTGTTTTCTATTTACGTCCACTTTTCAGGGTCTGCATCCGTAAATGCTTTTCAGAGAAGCAGATGGATTGGGTTAGGAGCCCGTAGCCATCAGATAATTACAAAATTGGACGACTGCACCCGTTGACATGAAAAGTTGAAAAAAGGTCGATAATTGAGAAAAGAGAAAGAAAACCATGTAGGAAAAACAAAAAGGAAGACAATTACGATCGCCGGTCGACTAGGAAGAAGATGGAACGGGCGTCAGGAAAAATAAATTGGAGCCGTTCGGGATCGGTGGAGGGTAGGGTATATTATAAGACGGTGAAACGAGAAAAAAAGAAAGAAAAAAATGGCGAAAAGTAAGATGGCGTACAGGTAAACAGAACGGAATTCACAGAAAAAATAAAAAAAAACATTTCTAGACCGAAACACAATTAGAAAAAAATAAATGATTTAATGAGAAATATGTTTTTGTTTTCTGTGTGAATAGTTGAGTTGAGTAAGGTGGCGAACCAAATTAAATTCACTCGAGGGCCGGATTCGGCTCGTGGGCACCTGATGTATACAATATTTGACAAAATTATCAATGGAAACGTGGAAAATGAATGTGATGATTAGAGACCAACATTTGCTAGAGAAAAATAAAAGAGTAAAATATTTTCGGGTTTGTATTACTGTACACATAGATTCGAAAAAGTTGTCAAAAAACAAATATATAA
>NC_136520.1:56924470-56979470 GCF_053919585.1 Euprymna scolopes | reverse complement strand
CCAAAAAACTGTTCTTTTTTTGTTGTTTTAAATTAGAATATTTTATTTATTGATCTTTTATCTTCAATTTGTGATATATAAAACTTTGGTACATAAATTAATTATTAAAATTTTTATAGAAATTTCAAAATGGGGAGGATGAATTTTAAAAAAAACGTTTGTCCAAAATATTATATTTGGTTTATTGGAAAGAGCATACAATTTCACATTGACCCTGAAAATATCGTAAAAATTGAACCAATAAAAAAATTTTGATAGATTTTTAAAGTTTAAAAATTGAAAAATATTTAACTCGTAAAATTCAGGTGATTTCATTACGTAAAAAAAAAATGGCTGCATGAAGGCGCGCCGGCACTTTTTAAATACTGTTTTTTAAAAAAATAAAAAATAATATTTCTATTATTTTTTAAACAACTTTAATAGTTTATTTTGGAAGTATATTCCATAAAGAAAATAAGCAACCCACTTTTAAAAGAGAAATTACGAGTTTTGTATATTTTATTCACAGTTTTGTGTTAGGGGTGTCAAAAATTCCTTCAAAATTCTGATGCACTTAGTTCTGCAGTTCTGCATGAAAACAAAGTACTTTTTCTCCCAACAAGTTTTTTTTTTTAATGAACAATCTCTCTAAGAAAAGAAATTCAGAAATGAATGAAAGTTGTTTCTCACTTCCAAAAAAAAAAAAAAAAATATTCTCATCTTCAAACTGGCTATGGGGCATCCTATCGAATGACAACCATTCACTCGGTATCATATATTCTCACATATTTGCTATCTCATATATTCCTACCGAGAAATTCTTTTAAGATTCTAATCGCCCCATTAAGTGAAATTGATTGAATCTCTCTTGCACTTAGTTCACCGGGTATGTTTTTCCAGGTATATTTTCTTGAAAATCTTTTTCATGGGTCCAGTTGCTCCTATAATTACTGAAATTATAAAGATCTTCCTAAGATTCCAGTTTCTTTTAATGTTGTACAAAAGACCTTGGTAGTCTGTTATCTTTTCTCTCTCAGCTCTATTTAATCTAGCATAATTGGAGACACTGACTTCTACTAAGGTTGCTTCTTTTTCCTACCATGTCCCATATCACTATGTCAGGTTTAATAGCCATATTTCCTAGGCACGTAGTGTGAGATATTATCCCACCTCGGTTTTGCCCTTGGCAGAATGAAAGCAAACAATAATAAATCACAACAGGCTCACCTTTAAACTTCAACGTAAATTTTATTAAAGTAAAAAGATACAAATTGCAAAAGATGTGCCATCTTTACAATTTCTGCCGAGCAGAAATGGTAACACCCGTAAAGGTAATAGTTCATGATTTATCTTTGCGTTTGCAGGATTCAAGACTCCATGCTGTTCGAAGAATAATTTCCAAAAATTCGATAAGTTAAGTGATGCCTTCCAAGGATGAATGTTGCGAGCCCGGTAGTCATCATGAGTTCACGGTAAATAACCGTCTGAATGGCTGACAAAGGGCAGGTCAAAATATAGACCTTAAAATTGTCTCGGAGAGACATTGTGTAAGAAATGACGAAAGTCTATCAAATCGTAGAGCACAGCGGTATGCGAAGAATATAATATTTCGCCCGGCGTAAGAGCATTGGTGTTTGCAAATGATAATAACATTTCGCTCCACATTAGATCATTAATATGTCTCAAAGAAACAAAAAGGGTTTGAGGTTCCATACCTCGAATAAGGAGATGACTTTTTACGTCCATTTTGAAAACTGGCGCGACCTGAAACATAAAAATAACGCCAATAATACGACTCGGTAGTTAATAACAACAATCAATCTGATAGGTCCAAACAAAATCGTGGCCGGTCAAAACGACCGATGAGGAGCCTGCTTATTTCTACAGGATTTCTCACAGTAGCAGTTGCAATTGGATAGTCATGGTGGACGGTTTATAACTTATTTGCAATTCTTCTGCATAAATTAAAATATCATATTTAAGCGTATTTTACGACCGGGCAATGCCGGGAAAACTGCTAGTCTAATATATATATTTTTATACATAAGTAAATATTATATATATGAGTAAAATGTGTTATTAACCAGACGGCCGAAAATTGCAGCCCCTTGGTCCAGAAAGTGAGTAATACCTATTAATCCCTAACTGTGCATCGAACTAATACAATTATACCTACTTCTCTGTATCGCTTCAGAAAAAATATCTATGTACAATTTCAGCTAGATCGGTCCAATAGTGAAACGGACAGACAGACAGACAGACAGACAGACAGGCAAATTTTGCTGCTGCATTTGATATCCAACTTTTTAGAGATTGTCCAGTGCAGATATTTACATATCAAAATTTCTTCTCTCTTCTTCTCTTTTCTCTTTCTTTTTTCCTTTTCTTGAACTTTTCTTAATTTCTTCCTCTCTTAATTTCTTTCTCTCTTTAATTTCTTTCTCTCTTAATGTCTTCATCTCTTAATTTCTTTCTCTCTTAATTTCTTTTTCTCTTAATTTCTTCCTCTCTTAATTTCTTTCTCTCTTTAATTTCTTTTTCTCTTTATTTCTTCATCTCTTAATTTCTTCCTCTCTTAATTTCTTCATCTCTTAATTTCTTGCTCTCTTAATTTGTTCCTCTCTTAATTTCTTTCTCTCTTAATTTCTTTCTCTCTTAATTTCTTTTTCTCTTAATTTCTTTCTCTCTTTAATTTCTTTTTCTCTTTATTTCTTCATCTCTTAATTTCTTCATCTCTTAATTTGTTCCTCTCTTAATTTCTTTCTCTCTTAATTTCTTTCTCTCTTAATTTCTTCATCTCTTAATTTCTTGCTCTCTTAATTTCTTCCTCTCTTAATTTCTTTCTCTCTTCATTTCTTTCTCTCTTAATTTCTTCCTCTCTTAATTTCTTCCTCTCTCTTCAATATACGTCTCTTTCCTTTTTTGTTTACGAACTTAATTTTATATCCATTTCATAATAATCTCTCTTTTTTTCATTTCATCACTTTTCCTCTTCTTTTTATTCTTAGCCTTTTTTTTCCTTTTCTTCTTTACCCTTCCCTTTTTCTGTGTCTTCTTCGTCTCCTTTTTCTTCTTTTTTTTTCTTCACGTTCTTCTTTTACTATTACTGCCTTGTACGGTTTAATCCAAGACATTAAAAATTGGAAAATATCGGAAAAAAAGAAAAAAAAGGTTATATTGTACGTATCCGTTATGTAATGAAGTTCTCCGAAAAAAAAAATTTAACCAAGAATTTTTTTTTTTTTTACAGTGAAAAAACAATTTGTTATTATACCGAGCAAAAGATTCGACTTTTAGGAAGAAAACCTAGTATTAAAGATGGGGAGGGAGTGTCGGCGCTTTAAACTCAGTTATCTCTCTGTAGTACGTTCAAAAAATTCAAAGATGGCTACCTGAACGCGCTGTCATAAAAACGTGTTTTTTCCGCTGTAAAAAAAAAAAAAAAAAAAAAAAAAAAAAAAACTACTCGATCAAATTAAGTGACATTTTTTTTTTCGGGCATCTTCAGTCCAACACGAATACGTACAATATAACCTTTTTTCGATATTTTCATTTTTTCATGTCTTGATTAAACGGTACAAGTACCGCCATCTTTTTTTTTAAAATCTTTTTCTTCTTTTTACAAATGTTCTTGTAGTAGGGCACTAATAAGCCTTCTTAGTGTTATTTCCTTCAATGCTCACTTTAAAATAATTTCATTACAATCGGGGCGTTAGAAACTTGGTTTTAATAGTGCTTTGGATGCCTCCTAAATTCAGGTCTTCAGTAGTGTTCTGTAGGCCTCCTAATATTTTTCACTCCTCACATATGAAATTGTTTTTGTTTTATTAATTATATTTTACATAAAGTACTCCATAAACATGGTTTCAAAACAAACGAGTTCCATAATTAGGATAATGAGAGATAAAGAAATAATTTTCCAAATAAATATGTCAAGCATATTTTTTTAATATTGCTTTATTATGTATGATCACGGTCAGTTATCTGAAACAAACTCTAGAGAAATAAATTTGTAATTCTTTATTGTTGTTGTTCTTCTTCTTATTATTATTACTATTATTATTGACTCACATGGAGCTTTCACACAAGTTAACAAACGATCTGATTGGAAACCTGTGGTGTTCTCTGGAAGCTGAGTGACAACAAGCCTCCCCAGACGTCCAGCTCTCTCCACCTCCTTCGATAGCATTTGCAACTGAATTTACATCATCGCAACAGCCACTTAACATTGATTTCTCGCTGGTAGTGGCCATTGGTTTATACTGGAATTTGAGTGGCATTCGGCCTCCCCAAGGTCCCAGTTCTCTTTGCGCTTGTCCAGCCGAGGTCTGGTTGGCGCTCCCTCCTCGGTCTTTCAGTCCTTATTGACCCTTCTCAGCCCTTTGGTATCATTTTTTTTTTTTGGGGGGGGGGAGGATCGGTGATGGAACAATGGGGGATGCATGATGGGGGGGTGTAGAACTTGTACATATGCTGTTTATTATTATTATTATTATTATTATTATTATTATTATTATTATTATTCCGCTTTCTCTCCTTCTTTTTCTTATTCTTATTATTGTTGTTATTATTATAATTATTATATTGTTGTTATTGTTATAATTATTATATTGTTGTTATTGTTATAATTATTATATTGTTGTTATTATTATAATTATTGTTGCTGTTGTTATTATTATTCCGCATCCCTTTTTTATTGATTTTTATTACTATTATTATTAGTATTAGTAGTAGTAGTAGTAGAATTATTATTAGTAGTAGTTGTTGTTGTTATTGCTATTGTCGTTATTATTATTCCGCATCCTCTTTATTATTATTATTATTATTATTATTATTATTATTATTATTATTGTTTATGTTATTATTATTGATATTTTATTATTATTATTTTTAGTAGTAGTAGTAGTAGTAGTAGTAATATTAGTAGTATTCACCTTTCTTTTTTTTATTTTTCTTCTTATTATGATAGTTTTCATTATTTTCAACTTCATATTCTTCACTCTTTTCGTCGTTTATGTTTCCTCTCAATGGTAACATCTTGTGATAGTTTTATTCTCATACTAGCTAAAGTCCCGGCGTAGCCATGTTGTATTTGATATATTTGAATATTATTCTTATTCACGCTTTATTCTTCTTCTCACCTTTATCATATATATATATATATATATATATATATATATATATATATATATATATATATATATATATATATGTGTGTGTGTGTGTGTGTGTGTGTGTGTGTATTATATATACATATGTTTATATATATATATATATATATATATATATATATATATATATAGTATAAAGCTGAACGTCTGTGTGTGTGTCTGGTCACGGATAGGCTCTCTTATATAGTTGACTATTATAGAAAACTGATCACATATAATGATAGAAGATGTATCGAGACACAGGAATGGGTATGTTTGATCCGGTAGAGTGATGATTCATTAAAATTGTGGGGTCTGCGTACGCGCCTGGTCCACAAAGTATGGAAATAAAACATTAAAAAAAAAAAAAAAAAAACGTTTACAAGTGTTTTTTATATAGATGTACATAATAATACTTTGATAAGTATGTTTTAACTTAAATAGGGATGGTATAATAAAATTGTGGGGGCTTCGTTCGCGCCTGGCCTCCATAGAATGGAAATAGGCACAAACTTTAATAAAGACTTTTCATATCTATCTGCGTAAGTATACTTTGATAATTATGTTTCAGTTTGAAGAAATATGGTATAATAAAATTATGGGCTGTTCGTTCGCACCTGACCTTCATAGAATGGAAATATGTCACAAAGTTTAACAAGGTTTTTTAATATAGATCCACAGAATATTGCGATAAGTGTTTCAGTGTGAACAGGTATGGTATAATAAATTATGGGGTTTATCTATTTTATTTTTACTTTCATCATATTTTGGTTTGGTTTTGATACTCCTAAATTCGAAGCTATCTCTTTACAACCCTTCCTTTTCATAACCTATCATACTTTCATAAATCAGAGTCCATTTTCTCTTGGCTGTTTTTGAACCTATCAACGACGGGTACATTCGCTAGTATATATATATATATATATATATATATATATATATATATATACTAGCAATAAATATATATATATATATATATATATATATATTATTTTTATTTTTTAGCTTTTTAGTTTCTTCTTTTCATCCGCCGCTACCAGAGATCAGGCTGTCTAAAGATATCGGGTTTTATTACTTAAATACACTTAACCATTGGTGTCATGAATTTTTCTTTCCCTTTGCAAAAATCATTTATGTTTTGCAAAGCCAAAAGCAAAAGCAATAATTTTTCTCTACAAAACAACCAAACTAAACACTATGAATAAATATTTGAAGATATAAACAAATTAAAACTCTTTTTTGAAAATTACTGAATTCGGCATTAAATAACCTGAAAACAGTTGATATGCCGTAAAATTACTTCCCGCTCTTCTTGTTTTCTTCACCATTTTCTTCTTTGTCTCCATCTTCTTCCTTTTCTACTTCTTTGTCTCCATCTTCTTCCTTTTCTACTTCGTGTTCTACCGGTTATATTTTAAACGGTTGTAAAGTATAGCTTTGTTATTTTATTTTTTCCTTCTTATTCTTATTTCTTCTTTTCTTTCTTTTCTTCCTCGTTTTTATCTTCTCTATTTCCTTCTTTTTCATCTTCTTTTCCCTTTTCTTCTTTTTCTCTTTCTTCTCTTCTTTTTCTTTTTCTTCTCGTCATTTTTTTCTGTCTTCTTCTTTTTTGGATCTTCTCTATCTCCCTTCTTCTTTATTTTCTCCATATTCTGTTTTCTTCTTTTTTTCTTCTTCTATCTTCGTTCAGCTTCTTTATCTTCTTTTTTCTTCTTTTTTTTGATCGTCTTCCGGCTCCCCTTCTTTTTCTTCATCTTTTTCGTAGCCCCCTTTATTTTTTTTCTTAATTTTTTTCCTTCTTTCTTTTTTTTTTTTTTTTTTTTGTCTTTTCGGCTTCTCACCTCCTCTTCCTCCTCTTCCTCCTCCTCCTCCTCCTCCTCCTCCTCCTCTCCTTCTTCTTCAAATCCATTTTTTCCACTTACCCTTTAACACACGCTGTATCATTTTACTTTAAACCTCTATTCTGCCTCTTTAACTTTCCCCCCTTTTGACTTTTGCCGTCACCTCATATAGATCCGCAGGAGTGACGCTCCCAACCCGCAGGACGCTCCCAACTCCAAGAAGAAAAAAACGGACCCTTTTCTGAAAAAAAAAACAAACAAAAAAACAAAAAAGAAAAACTTTCTTTTTGTTCATGTCATTGAGTAGAAGCAATTTCGTGTCTGATTAGTGGGGGTAAGGTTTGGGGTGCCGATAAGTGGCTGTCGGCAAAGATATAGGTTGATGGCTCGAAGTTGTTTAGGGGAGAGGGGGAGAAGAGCCGAGGACTGGGCTGGGAGTGATTACTGTTTAAACTAGCGTTGGGACCTGGGCGATTTTCTGACACGGCCCCAACACGAATTTGCGACGTGTTCTACCGGTTATATTTTAAACGGTTGTAAAGTATAGCTTTGTTATTTTATTTTTTCCTTCTTTTTTTCTTTTCTCCTGCTTGCCTTAAACTAACAGACATGCACACGGGGAGACTTAGGAAGATAAACGTTTGTGGATGTCGAAAAGAAAATCACTCTGGCGACGTACGGTTATATGGATTACGTATATCTGGTTTATGGCGGGGGTAGGCTGCTGCTGGGGTGGGAACTGCAAGGTAATATTTATAGTAGACAGGTGAGATCGGCAACTGGTGGCAAATCCTGGCAACTTGTTGATGATAATCTGATTGTACTCCGTCATCTTCATCTTCATCATCGTCATCATCATTTCTTCTTCTTTTGCTAATTCCTTTACTTTTTTTGTTGTTTTTTTATATTTCTTCTTCTTCTTCTTCTTCTTCTTTTTTCTTCTTCTTCTTCTTCTTCTTCTTCTTCTTCTTCTTCTTCTTCTTCTTCTTCTTCTTTTTTCTTCTTCTTTCGTCTTTTTCTTCTTCTTCTTTCGTATTTTTCTTCTTCTTCTTCTTTCGTCTTTTTCTTCTTCTTCTTTCGTCGTTTTCTTCATTTGCTAATTCCTTTAATTCTATTTTATTCTTTTTTTCCTGCCCCCTTCTCTTTCTTTTGTCTTCTTCATCTTCTTCTGTTATTTCTTTACTTTTTCTTTACTTTTTCTTTTCATCTTCTTCTTCTTCTTCTTCTTCTTCTTCTTCTTCTTCTTCTTCTTATTCTTATTCTTATTCTTGTTATTATTCTTTTCTCTTCCTGTTTTTTATGTTTCTTCACTCTTCTCATTCTGCTTATTCCTTTACTTCTTTTTCATTTTCTTTTTCTTTGTCTCCCTTTCTTTTAGTATTTCTTCAGTCTTTTTCTCGTACTCTTTTCTTCTTCTTTTTTGCTTTCTTTCATGTATGCTTTGCTTCTCCTCTCTTTTTTCCTTTGTTTTTGTTTCTTAAAAATTTGCTTTAACTTTTTCTCATACTTATTATTTACTTCTTCTCTCTCTTCTTCTTTTTTTTTGTTTTCTTTTTCGTTTTCTTTAACTCTTCTTGGTTTCTTCCTCTCTTAATCTCTTCCTCTCTTAATTTCTTCCTCTCTCTTCAATATACGTCCCTTTCCTTTTTGTTTTCGAACTTCATTTTTTATCCATTTCATAATAATCTCTCTTTTTTTCATTTCATCACTTTTCATTTTCTTTTTATTAGTCTTCGTTTTCCTTTTCTTCTTTACTCTTTCTTTTTTTTCTATGTCTTCTTCTTCTTCTTTTCTTTTTCTTCTTCTTTTCTTTTCTTCTTTTCTTTTTCTTCTTCTTTTCTATTTCTTCTTCTTTCCCTTTACGTTCTTCTTTTATTATTACTACCTCTTCTTCTTCTTCTTTTTTTTCTTCTTTTTCTTCTTTTTCCTCTTTTTCTTCTTCTTACAAATTTTCTTATTTCTTTCTTATTTACTTATTTTTCATAAAGGAGTCACCACTTATCAAGGGTCGGAGACCACTAGAGGATAAGAATTAATGACTGTTCGGTTTTGCATGGTGCTGAACTCAAATTTTAATATGTAAAGGTATCGGGGACTTTTGGGGCTAAATCGGGGGGGGGGCGGATGCTGAAGTTAGTCATTTTTTTATGCCCCTTTCACTGTGCAGTCACGGGGGACCACGCATGCTTCACTTGTTTTCTTCTACTTCATTTCTTCCCATTCACTTTCTCACATCATTTTCATTTTAATATTTGTTTTTTTTTACACGGTGGTCACCACTTATCAAGGCCCAGAAGCCACTCGAGGATAAGGGTTATTGCAAGTACAGTACGTTAGTGTGGAGATTTAATGAAGTGTTTACTTAAGGGGGCGGTTCATTAGGAATTTGTTTACGTTGGACTTGAAGACATTCAGGTTGTAGTCAGGTGGGAAGCAGGCAGACGGAACAGAGTTCCACAGGCGTGCAGTTCTAAGAAAGAAGCTTTGTTCATGGAATCTACGTTTTGATATATATAAATATATTTTTCTTTCCTTCTTTTTTATCGTCTGGTTCTTAGTCTTCTGCTTATTTCATCTTCATCTTTAGGGAGGTTGAGATGCGTTGCGAACAGACATAAAAATTTACTAGTATCTATAAGCTACACTCTTTCTTACTCCATTCGTTGAACATTCTCCTTCCTAATCACCGTCTCCGTAATAAGAAAAAAACGCACACACGAAGTCACATAAATGTGTTAACACCTTTCAACAACTGAGAATGGTATTGTAGTAATCATTAGTAGTGGAAAATTGGTAAATTGGATTACTTAAGTGGATGGCTCATCAAGAACTTGTTTACATTGGACTTGAAGACATTTGTAGACATTTATGCTGACGACATTACCATCTATGGACACGCTTCAAAGGCCGTAAATGACCAAGTTCTCTCTGATTCTCTCTCCTCTGATCTTGAGCACGTGGTGCAATGGTGAAATTGGTGGCTGGTTGCTTTTAATGTATCTAAAACCAAGCGTCTATCTTTACATCATCAACGCTCTGATCCCCGTCTAGGATCAATTGAAATGAATGGCTCTCGTCCTGGGGGCGCTCTATATTTTGACAAGCTTCTGCGTCTGATTATTGCTCCTGACCTGAAATGGAACACGTACGTCAAATCCGTTGCCAAGGTCGCTGGGAAAATGGTGGGATCATTCTAGCGCTCCATTGGATATCTCACTGCTGATGCAACAGATGAGGCAGCAGTACTCCATCCTTGGACGTACTTGGCTCTTTACCAAGAGCCAGGTACGTCCAAGGATGGAGTACTGTTGCATCATCTGGGTAGGAGATGATAGAAGCACTTATTCTGCCTTGACAAATTTCAAAATAGATTTCGTAGCCTAATGAGGGATGCCCTTTTCTCTTCCTGTTGCGAGCCTTTCTCTGCTTTATTATTATTGTCATGGCAAGTGCTCGTCTATGCCCCCCCTCTCGCTTTCACGAAAAACACTCGTCTAGCTGAAACCACTATCAATATGAACAACGCTTACTTTTTTAGAACTGCATGCCTGTGAAACTCTCTTCCATTTCCCTGTTTTCCAGCTGACTACAATATGGTCGTCTTTCTTATTTTCGTTATTCATATAAATTCTTCTTTTCGTATTATTTTTCTACTTTTTCTACTCCTTCTACTCCTCCTTTGTCATTTCCTCCTACTCTTTTCTTCTTTTTTTTCTTCTTTTTTTCTTTTCATCTTCATTCTACTACTTTCTCTTCTACGTTCCTTTTCGCCCCCCCCCAACAAAAGGAGGGTGGACCTGTAAATTCACCTTCACCCCTGTCCGTTCGTCCGTTCGTCCGTTCGTCTGTCCGCACTTTTCTCAATAACTACGCTTTGGAATTTTTTTTTTGAAATTTTGCACAAACATATGATATGAGTAAAACAAGTAACAAAACCAATTTTCCGAGAAAACTCCAGTTGCCCTCCCAGGGGTGCCTTTTGGGTTAAAATGTGCTTATTAAAAATTGAAATTTAAAAAATTAAAAAAGAAATTGATGCCTTGGATGTTTATAAAACTTTCTGAAAAATTGTAACTAACTGATTTCTATATAATTTTGTTTGTCTATACTTCGCGATAACTCTTGGATGTGTCCAGAGGCTCTTTTAGGCCTAATGAAAACACTCCATTTTTGGGACTATTTTACTATATTTGTCAAAACTTTTCTTTGTATGTCTATTTTGCAGTTGTGCTGTGTGCTGAACTCAAATTTAAATATGTTCAGGCTTTGGGGACTTTGGGGGCTAAATAGATGAAGGGAGGGGGCAAATTATGAACTTAGATCAACCTGTTTTAGCAATAAATGAACTTGTCTAGAGTCAATAAGTATAGTTACATTTAAACTTCGTATGTGGAGATTCATGGTAGTTGTGGCCCCAGAATCATGACACATACTTCCGTAACATGTTTTTGTCGAATATACGTTTTGTTAATTGTGTTTGTCTTGATTATTCCCAGTTTGCTAGGCCACAACACGAAGACAATAAAGTACGCATACAATGAATCTATAACTCTCAACTAACGCATACACTGAAAAGAACTTAAATACTTACTTGAGAGAACTTGAATGCCTACTGGTGAAAATATGAATACCTACTGGTGAGAACTTTAATGCCTACAGGAGAGAACTTGAATACCTAGTGGAGAGAACTTGAATGTCTACTGGAGAGAACTTGAATACCTAGTGGAGAGAACTTTAATGCCTACAGGAGAGAACTTGAACGCCTAGTGGAGAGAACTTGAATGCCTAGTGGAGAGAACTTGAATGCCTAGTGGAGAGAACTTGAATGCCTAGTGGAGAGAACTTGAATGCCTAGTGGAGAGAACTTGAATACCTAGTGGAGACAACTTGAATACCTAGTGGAGAGAATTTGAATACCTACTGGTGAGAACTTTAATGCCTACAAGAGAGAACTTGAATGCCTAGTGGAGAGAACTTGAATGCCTAGTGGAGAGAACTTGAATGCCTAGTGGACAGAACTTGAATACCTACTGGTGAGAACTTGAATGCCTACAGAAGAGAACTTGAATTTCTAGTGGAGAGAACTTGAATACCTAGTGGAGAGAACTTGAATATATACACGGGAGATCTTGAATGTTTAGTGGAGAGAACTTGAATGCCTAGTGAAGAGAACTTGAATGCCTAGGGGAGAGAACTTGAATACCTAGTGGAGGGAACTTGAATATATACACGGGAGATCTTGAATGCTTAGTGGAGAGAACTTGAATGCCTATAAGAGAGAATTTGTATGCGCACAAAAGAGATAATTTGGATGGCTACTGGAGAGAAGTTGCATGCCTTCAGGAGAGAATTTGAATGATTATTGGAGATAACCTGAATGCCTACTAGACACTATCTTCGAACGTTTGATGTTTCTCTGTACAAGTAAACCTTGATTAAATATTCAAAATCACATGGTATTTGCTGCCCCAATAATATCTCCTCGGTGTGGCGAGTCAACGCTTGTTTTTATTAGGAATGGTGCACATTCTACAAGTGAGGTTACCTCAAGTAACAACACGAAGCTGATACTCCACCAGAATAGATGAATTCTTATCCTGGAATCCAGTAAGTTCAAAAATGTTATATTACCACATATTTAAATGGTCAATTCGAAGGAAAAAATTATGTCCCCAACTTCTTACTTAGTATTTGAGACGCAAAGGAGAAATTTGATAGAACATTCGAATATCTATGTATCTTATATAGAGATCAAGTGTTAGCCCTAAGAAAGGGGGCCCTTGATTGAAGAAATATGAAACAATAAAAGACGTACACACATGTATATTCGCACCGATATACCATACATTACGACCATGAAATCCCTACAGTCACCTACTTTGAAAAATGCTGCTATGAAACCTGACATAGTTATATTGAATAAGTTAGAGAGAGTTGCAACCTAACCTTGGTTGAAATGGGTGTACCTAATGATGGGAGGTCTGAACAGAGCTGAAAGAGAGAAACAGACCAAATATCAAGGTCTCATGAACGATATGAAAAGAAACTGGAATCTTAGGGAGGTATCAATCATACCAGTTATTATAGATGCCACAGGGCTTATGAAGAAGAACCTGAAGTTATACCTAACTAATATTCCTGGTGAACCAAGTGCAAGCGAGATCGAGACAATTGCACTTAAGGGAACAACGATGATACTAAAAAGAGCTCTCGGTTGGTTTCAATAAAAAGCAGGGCAATGTTGGCAGCTGGTTTGGCTGCCTCATACCCAACGTTACAATCTTCAAAGTAAGAAAAAAAATTTAAATAAAAAACAAAAAACATAAAATAAACGCATATACACTTTTCACTGTCATGTCTTCTTTTTCATTACGGAACTGCTTCAAACGATAACTTATTTTTATTAAAGAAGGATCTTTCTTTCTTGGTCAAAATAGCTTTCTGATGATTTCAAATTTGGAAAAATATGTAAATATGTTTTCTATTCATTATTTGGTGAATTTAGAACTTGCTGAATGGTGACCATTTTCTCACAACAATTGCTTCCGTCCATTTTTGTCATTTGTTACACATAAACATTTTAACTGTTCGCGTGGATCGTTGTAAATTTTTTCAATATATTTGCTGATGAGCAAAAATATGGTTATTTATAGCTTATAAGTTTGTTAACTGCATTTCATTTCCTCTGAGGATATGAGCCATTATCTACAATCCACGGATTAAAGAAATAAATAATATTCTTTTTCATAGGTTCCTTGTTTCAAACAATAAATTCTTAACTTGAGTGCATCTTTATGTATATTTTAATTTACAGAATTTAACTTTAATAATTACGCTTGTATTTTGCTCTATTTTTTATATATTGAGCTTTACCTTTTTGGTTAAGATCGTCTTGTAAATATTATCTCACTGTAATCTTTAATAGGACAATAAATCATTTGATTATGTAATCTGTGATTTAACTCAAATACACACACACACAAACACACACACACACACACACACACACACACATATATATATATATATATATACATATATATACAGGTGGAACAATAAAATTGTCGCACTAGACAAGACGATATGATTCCATTTCTGTTTGATAAAAACCGATTTTCTTTTTTTTGTTACCGACCATCTACTATTTGGTCAGTTGTATACAAATCCCAACAGCCTCCTATCATGTCTGAAAGTCATACAATGTTCAACGAGTGAGATCGGAGATGCACCGCTGTACAACTCATGCTCTCCACCGATTCAAGTTATGACGCCAGGACTATTGCCAGCACCCTCAAAATACATCAGTGGATTCCCAGGAATAACAGGGACGTACCCAGGGTTATGAAAACAAAGTTTCCGGTCACGGTTATGGTCTTTGGTGTGATTTCAAGTGAGGGCCACATCATACCACCTCACATCTTCGAAGTCGGCTTGAAAGTCAACATCAAAGGGTACCTGGGTGTGCTGGAGAGTGTGTGGTGATTCCCTGGTGCAATCGGGTTGCTGCTGGCAGACCCTGGGCTTGGCAGCACGACTCCAAAGAGACCCAGGTTTGGCTTCAGATGGACTTTGTACACTTATCACTGCACCCCTCTCTCCCCAACCTGAACACGCTGCACTACTTCGTTTGGTCATACGTCGAGAACATCACCAACATGACCTCCCACAGCCTGATCGACGCCATCCGCTGAGTATTCACAGAGCTCGCGCTGGAGCTTGTGGAGAAGGCATGCTCCCAGCTTCGGACCCATATCGAGGCGTATATCGAGGCTGAAGGCGGATACATTGAATATATATCAGCTCTACTACATAATTAAGTTACTTGAATTGATTTTTTTTCAATAAGAGTTTTAAAATAAAGGTGTACCGTTGTTTTATTAAGGGTGACAACTTTATCGTTTTACACTCCGTGTGTGTGCGCGTGTGTGCGTGCGTGTGTGTGTGTATGCGTGTGTGTGTGTGTGTGTGCGTACGTTTGTGTGTGTGTGTGTGCGTGTGTGTGTATGTGTGTACGTGTGTGTGTGTGTGTGTGTGTGTGTGTGTGTGTGTGTACGTGTATGTGTGTGTGTGTGTGTGTGTGTGTGTGTGTGTGTGTGTGCGTGCGTGTGTAATTCCCCAAAGTCATAAAAACGCATAAAGAAAAGTTATGGGATGTGAAATGAGTTGTCTAGTGCTGGCAGTCATCATAAAAAAAGGGTTACCTCAGAAAATGACGTTTTAAAAATGAATTCGCTTGTTTATTTTATTTTCGTCCCACTTCCAAAAAGGCCGTCAGTTTTAAGTGAGTTTGACGTTTTTCATTTCCGGAATTCCGTTGAATGTTGTATTCTTCTGACTAAAAGAAAATATAAGTTTACATATCTTTTAGAACTTATTAAGGGGGGAAAATGTGACTTTACGGTGCGGGTCATAGCGAATACCAACCAAACTACTACTACTACTACTACTACTACTACTACTACTACTACTAATAATAATAATAATAATAATAATAATAGGGTTTGTATTACTGTACACATAGATTCGAAAAAGTTGTCAAAAAACAAATATATAACAAATAAATGTTATCAAAGGCAAGATAAGTTACTTATCTACCAAACTGGATATATTTTTTGTGTTTTTATTCAGTGTAACATGTTTATTCAGCTCGAAAAGCATACAGTGTTTACCGATGTATTGGAAAATTCAAAATGGCGCCCAACACTCTCTTAAACACGGTAAGTTCAGGAAAAGATGTTATAAATAATAAACTAGACAAAATACTGTTAGAAATTCGCTCATTATATGTTACCGTGACATAAGTTGACATATATTCGGTGTTTTTTTAATAGTATTTTGTCTAGTTTATTATTTATAACACCTTTTCCCAAACTTACCATGTTAAAGAGAGTGTCGGGTGCTATTTTGAATTTTCCAATACATCGGTAAACACTGCATGTTTTTCGAGCTGAATAAACATGTTACATTGAATAAAAACAAAAAAAAAATGTATCCAGTTTGGTAGAAAAGTAACTTATCTTGCCTTTGATAATATTTATTTGTTATATATTTGTTTTTTGACAACTTTTTCGAATCTATGTGTACAGTAATACAAACCCTAATAATAATAATAATAATAATAATAATAATAATAATGGTGATAATGATAATGATGATGGAGAGATCGGTGAAGACGATGGTTAACCGGCCTATTACTGGAGGCTGCTACTTACAAGTTTCAGAGCAGACCAAGGATCGTTGTCAGAAGGAAATTAATGGTAAACAACCGTTGTGAAAAATCATTTGCATTTTTGGAGCGTGATGAACATCTTAAGAGACTTGCTGCTACTTAGGCTTGAGAAACGTCATTGATTTTTGGGGTGAGAAATCAGTGATGACAACTTGTGTGAAAACTCCTAGTGAGTAAATATTTGAAAAAATACGAACAATCTCAAAAGCCTTTAAAAAAAAACCCCCAAAACTAGCAACAATTCCGAGAATCTTCGAAAAACAATTGCCAAAAACTTCGAAAAGAGAATGAAAGAAATTGGAATCAAGAAAAAGGCCGAGAAGATACAACGGATAGCATTATTGAAACAACTGAAATCTTAAGGAAAACCCACGAATGCGGAAACTAATCCACATGAGTGACGAACGTAAACTAGCCATATAGAAACTGCAACAGAAGTAAAACAAAAAGGAATATCGTATGGAACCAAGAAAACTGAAACTATCAAAATTGTAATTAAACTACCCTCATCCACAGAAAACGTGGCGCCATCGATCGACACTACACTAAATAGTCGAATGATCAAGTGGGGGCGGAAAGACCGAGAGAAGAACATTGGCCAGGTCTTTGCTGGATGAGTGCAAAAAGAACTAGGACTTTGGGGAGGCTTATTGCCGCCACAATTCTAGTGAAGACCATTGGTCATAACCAGCTAGAAACCAATGCCAAGTAGCTGTTGTGTTGATGCAAATTCATTTGGGTTGACATAAAGTTCTGTTTGAAACACACCGGTATACTAATCATTTTAATCATGGGCAACGTGGATACACCCACAACAAAAATAAATAATAAATGAATAAAGAAAACATGTAAATATAATCGCCCCCAAAAATAAAAGAATCAATGGAAACATGTAAATATAATCGCCCCCAAAAATAAAAGAATCAATGAAAACATGTAAATATAATCGCCCCCAAAAATAAAAGAATCAATGAATACATGTAAATATAATCGCCCCCAAATATAAAAGAATCAATGAAAACATGTAAATATAATCGCCCCCCAAAATAAAAGAATCAATGAAAACATGTAAATATAATCGCCCCCCAAAATAAAAGAATCAATGGAAACATGTAAATATAATCGCCCAAAAATAAAAGAATCAATGGAAACATATAGATATAATCGGCCCAAAAATAAAAGAATCAATGGAAACATGAAAATATAATCGCCCAAAAAAATAAAATGATCAATGGAAACATATAAATATAATCGCCCAAAAAATAAAAGAATCAATGGAAACATATGAATATAATCGCCCCCCAAAATAAAAGAATCAATGGAAACATATAAATATAATCGGCCCAAAAATAAAAGAATCAATGGAAACATGTAAATATAATCGCCCCCAAAATAAAAGAATCAATGGAAACATGTAAATATAATCGCCCCCGAAAAACAAATAATCTATGAAAACATGTAAATATAATCGCCCCCGAAAATAAAAGAATCAATGGAAACATGTAAATATAATCGCCCCCAAAAATAAAAGAATCAATAGAAACATGTAAATATAATCGCCCCCCAAAATAAAAGAATCAATGGAAACATGTAAATATAATCGCCCCAAAAATAAAAGAATCACTGAAAACATGTAAATATAATCGCCCCAAAAATAAAAGAATCAATGGAAACATGTAAATATAATCGCCCCCGAAAATAAAATAATCAATGAAAACATGTAAATATAATCGGCCCAAAAATAAAAGAATCATTGGACACATGTAAATATAATCGCCCCCAAAAATAAAAGAATCAATGGAAACATGTAAATATAATCGCACCCCTAGATAAAAGAATCAATAGAAACATGTAAATATAATCGGCCCAAAAATAAAAGAATCAATGGAAACATGTAAATATAATCGCCCCCAAAAATAAACGAATCAATAGAAACATGTAAATATAATCGCCCCCAAAAATAAAAGAATCAATTGAAACATGTAAATATAATCGCCCCCCAAGATAAAAGAATCAATGGAAACATGTTAATATAATCGGCCCAAAAATAAAAGAATCAATGGAAACATGAAAATATAATCGCCCCAACAAATAAAAGAATCAATGGAAACATATAAATATAATCGCCCCAAAAATAAAAGAATCAATGGAAACATATAAATATAATCGGCCCAAAAATAAAAGAATCAATGGAAACATGTAAATATAATCGCCCCCAAAATAAAAGAATCAATGGAAACATGTAAATATAATCGCCCCCGAAAATAAAATAATCAATGGAGACATGTAAATATAATCGCCCCCGAAAATAAAAGAATCAATGGAAACATGTAAATATAATCGCCCCCAAAAATAAAAGAATCAATAGAAACATGTAAATATAATCGCCCCCCAAAATAAAAAAATCAATGGAAACATCTAAATATAATCGCCCCAAAAATAAAAGAATCACTGAAAACATGTAAATATAATCGCCCCCAAAAATAAAAGAATCAATGGAAACATGTAAATATAATCGCCCCAAAAATAAAAGAATCAATGGAAACATGTAAATATAATCGCCCCCGAAAATAAAAGAATCAATGACAACATGTAAATATAATCGGCCCAAAAATAAAAGAATCATTGGAAACATGTAAATATAATCGCCCCCAAAAATAAAAGAATCAATGGAAACATGTAAATATAATCCCCCCCCCAAAAAAGAATCAATGGAAACATGTAAATATAATCGCCCCCAAAATAAAAGAATCAATAGAAACATGTAAATATAATCGCCCCCAAAAATAGAAGAATAAATTGAAACATGTAAATATAATCGCCCCCTAGATAAAAGAATCAATGGAAACATGTAAATATAATCGGCCCAAAAATACAAGAATCAATGGAAACATGTAGATATAATCGCCCCCAAAAATAAAAGAATCAATAGAAACATGTAAATATAATCGCCCCCACAAATAAAAGAATCAATGGACACATGTAAATATAATCGCCCCCCAAGATAAAAGAATCAATGGAAACATGTTAATATAATCGGCCCAAATATAAAAGAATCAATTGAAACATGTAAATATAATCGCCCCCAAAAATAAAAGAATCAATGAAAACATGTAAATATAATCGCCTCCAAAAATAAAAGAATCAATGGAAACATGTAAATATAATCGCCCCCAAAATAAAAGAATCAATGGAAACATGTAAATATAATCGCCCCCAAACATAAAAGAATCAATGAAAACATGTAAATATAATCGCCCCCAAAAATAAAAGAATCAATAGAAACATGAAAATATAATCGCCCCCAAAAATAAAAGAATCAATGGAAATATGTAAATATAATCGCCCCCCAAAATAAAAGAATCAATGAAAACATGTAAATATAATCGCCCCCAAAAATAAAAGAATCAATGGAAACATGTAAATATAATCGCCCCCCAAAATAAAAGAATCAATGGAAACATGTAAATATAATCGCTCCCCCAAAATAAAAGAATCAATGAAAACATGTAAATATAATCGCCCCAAACAATAAAAGCATGAATGGAAACATGTAAGTATAATCGCCCTCAAAAATAAAAGAATCAATAGAAACATGTAAATATAATCGCCCCCCCCCCAAGATAAAACAATCAATTGAAACATGTAAATATAATCGCCCCCCCCAAGAGAAAAGAATCAATGGAAACATGTAAATATAATCGGCCCAAAAATAAAAGAATCAATGGAAACATGTAAATATAATCGGCCCCAAAATAAAAGAATCAATGGAAACATGTAAATATAATCGCCCCCAAGATAAAAGAATCAATGGAAACATGTTAATATAATCGACCCCAAAAATAAAAGAATCAATGAAAACATGATAATATAATCGCCCCAAAAAATAAAAGAATCAATGGAAACATATAAATATAATCGCCCCAAAAATAAAAGAATCAATGGAAACATATAAATATAATCGCCCCCCAAAATAAAAGAATCAATTGAAACATATAGATATAATCGGCCCAAAAATAAAAGAATCAATGGAAACATGTAAATATAATCGCCCAAAAATAAAAGAATCAATGGAAACATGTAAATATAATCGCCCCCAAAAATAAACGAATCAATAGAAACATGTAAATATAATCGCCCCAAAAATAAAATAATCAATGAAAACATGTAAATATAATCGGCCCAAAAATTAAAGAATCAATGGAAACATGTAAATATAATCGCCCCCGAAAATAAAATAATCAATGAAAACATGTAAATATAATCGCCCCCAAAATAAAAGAATCAATGAAAACATGTAAATATAACCGCCCCAAACATAAAAGAATCAATGAAAACATGTAAATATAATCGCCCCAAAAATAAAAGAATCAATGAAAACATGTAAATATAATCGCCCCCGAAAATAAAATAATCAATGGAGACATGTAAATATAATCGCCCCCGAAAATAAAAGAATCAATGAAAACATGTAAATATAATCGCCCCCAAAAATAAAAGAATCAATAGAAACATGTAAATATAATCGCCCCCAAAAATAAAAAAATCAATAGAAACATCTAAATATAATCGCCCCAAAAATGAAAGAATCACTGAAAACATGTAAATATAATCGCCCCCAAAAACAAAGGAATCAATGGAAACATGTAAATATAATCGCCCCAAAAATAAAAGAATCAATGGAAACATGTAAATATAATCGCCCCCGAAAATAAAATAATCAATGACAACATGTAAATATAATCGGCCCAAAAATAAAAGAATCATTGGAAACATGTAAATATAATCGCCCCCAAAAATAAAAGAATCAATGGAAACACGTAAATATAATCGCCCCCACCCAAAAAAAAAGAATCAATGGAAACATGTCAATATAATCGCCCCCAAAATAAAAGAATCAATAGAAACATGTAAATATAATCGCCCCCAAAAATAGAAGAATCAATTGAAACATGTAAATATAATCGCCCCCTAGATAAAAGAATCAATGGAAACATGTAAATATAATCGGCCCAAAAATACAAGAATCAATGGAAACATGTAGATATAATCGCCCCCAAAAATAAAAGAATCAATAGAAACATGTAAATATAATCGCCCCCACAAATAAAAGAATCAATGGAAACATGTAAATATAATCGCCCCCCAAGATAAAAGAATCAATGGAAACATGTTAATATAATCGGCCCAAATATAAAAGAATCAATTGAAACATGTAAATATAATCGCCCCCAAAAATAAAAGAATCAATGAAAACATGTAAATATAATCGCCTCCAAAAATAAAAGAATCAATGGAAACATGTAAATATAATCGCCCCAAAAATAAAAGAATCAATGGAAACATGTAAATATAATCGCCCCCAAAATAAAAGAATCAATGGAAACATGTAAATATAATCGCCCCCAAAATAAAAGAATCAATGGAAACATGTAAATATAATCGCCCCCAAAATAAAAGAATCAATGGAAACATGTAAATATAATCGCCCCCAAAAATAAAAGAATCAATGGAAACATGTAAATATAATCGCCCCCAAAAATAAAAGAATCAATGGAAACATATAAATATAATCGACCCCAAAAATAAAAGAATCAATGAAAACATGTAAATATAATCGCCCCCAAAATAAAAGAATCAATGGAAACCTGTAAATATAATCGCCCCCCAAGATAAAAGAATCAATGGAAACATGTAAATATAATCGCCCCCCAAAATAAAAGAATCAATGAAAACATGTAAATATAATCGCCCCCAATAATAAAAGAATCAATGGAAACATGTAAATATAATCGCCCCCCAAGAGAAAAGAATCAATGGAAACATGTAAATATAATCGGCCCAAAAATAAAAGAATCAATGGAAACATGTAAATATAATCGTCCCAAAAATAAAAGAATCAATGGAAACATGTAAATATAATCGCCCCCAAGATAAAAGAATCAATGGAAACATGTTAATATAATCGACCCCAAAAATAAAAGAATCAATGAAAACATGAAAATATAATCGCCCCAAAAAATAAAAGAATCAATGGAAACATATAAATATAATCGCCCCAAAAATAAAAGAATCAATGGAAACATATAAATATAATCGCCCCCCAAAATAAAAGAATCAATGGAAACATATAAATATAATCGGCCCAAAAATAAAAGAATCAATGGAAACATGTAAATATAATCGCCCAAAAATAAAAGAATCAATGGAAACATGTAAATATAATCGCCCCCAAAAATAAAATAATCAATGGAAACATGTAAATATAATCGCCCCAAAAATAAAATAATCAATGAAAACATGTAAATATAATCGGCCCAAAAATTAAAGAATCAATGGAAACATGTAAATATAATCGCCCCCGAAAATAAAGTAATCAATGAAAACATGTAAATATAATCGCCCCCAAAATAAAAGAATCAATGAAAACATGTAAATATAACCGCCCCAAACATAAAAGAATCAATGAAAACATGTAAATATAATCGCCCCAAAAATAAAAGAATCAATGAAAACATGTAAATTTTATCGCTCCAAAAATAAAAGAATCAATGGAAACATGTACATATAATCGCCCCCGATAATAAAAGAATCAATTAAAACATGTAAATATAATCGCCCCCAAAATAAAAGAATCAATGGAAACATGTAAATATAATCGCCCAAAAATAAAAGAATCAATGGAAACATATAGATATAATCGGCCCAAAAATAAAAGAATCAATGGAAACATGAAAATATAATCGCCCCAAACAATAAAAGAATCAATGGAAACATATAAATAAAATCGCCCAAAAAATAAAAGAATCAATGCAAACATATAAATATAATCGCCCCCCAAAATAAAAGAATCAATGGAAACATGTAAATATAATCGCCCCCGAAAATAAAATAATCTATGAAAACATGTAAATATAATCGCCCCCGAAAATAAAAGAATCAATGGAAACATGTAAATATAATCGCCCCCAAAAATAAAAGAATCAATAGAAACATGTAAATATAATCGCCCCAAAAAATAAAAGAATCAATGGAAACATGTAAATATAATCGCCCCCAAAAATAAAAGAATCAATGGAAACATGTTAATATAATCGCCCCCAAAAATAAAAGAATCAATGGAAACATGTAAATATAATCGCCCCCAAAAATAAAAGAATCAATGGAAACATATAAATATAATCGACCCCAAAAATAAAAGAATCAATGAAAACATGTAAATATAATCGCCCCCAAAATAAAAGAATCAATGGAAACCTGTAAATATAATCGCCCCCCAAGATAAAAGAATCAATGGAAACATGTAAATATAATCGCCCCCCAAAATAAAAGAATCAATGAAAACATGTAAATATAATCGCCCCCAATAATAAAAGAATCAATGGAAACATGTAAATATAATCGCCCCCCCAAGAGAAAAGAATCAATGGAAACATGTAAATATAATCGGCCCAAAAATAAAAGAATCAATGGAAACATGTAAATATAATCGTCCCAAAAATAAAAGAATCAATGGAAACATGTAAATATAATCGCCCCCAAGATAAAAGAATCAATGGAAACATGTTAATATAATCGACCCCAAAAATAAAAGAATCAATGAAAACATGAAAATATAATCGCCCCAAAAAATAAAAGAATCAATGGAAACATATAAATATAATCGCCCCAAAAATAAAAGAATCAATGGAAACATATAAATATAATCGCCCCCCAAAATAAAAGAATCAATGGAAACATATAAATATAATCGGCCCAAAAATAAAAGAATCAATGGAAACATGTAAATATAATCGCCCAAAAATAAAAGAATCAATGGAAACATGTAAATATAATCGCCCCCAAAAATAAAATAATCAATGGAAACATGTAAATATAATCGCCCCAAAAATAAAATAATCAATGAAAACATGTAAATATAATCGGCCCAAAAATTAAAGAATCAATGGAAACATGTAAATATAATCGCCCCCGAAAATAAAGTAATCAATGAAAACATGTAAATATAATCGCCCCCAAAATAAAAGAATCAATGAAAACATGTAAATATAACCGCCCCAAACATAAAAGAATCAATGAAAACATGTAAATATAATCGCCCCAAAAATAAAAGAATCAATGAAAACATGTAAATTTTATCGCTCCAAAAATAAAAGAATCAATGGAAACATGTACATATAATCGCCCCCGATAATAAAAGAATCAATTAAAACATGTAAATATAATCGCCCCCAAAATAAAAGAATCAATGGAAACATGTAAATATAATCGCCCAAAAATAAAAGAATCAATGGAAACATATAGATATAATCGGCCCAAAAATAAAAGAATCAATGGAAACATGAAAATATAATCGCCCCAAACAATAAAAGAATCAATGGAAACATATAAATAAAATCGCCCAAAAAATAAAAGAATCAATGCAAACATATAAATATAATCGCCCCCCAAAATAAAAGAATCAATGGAAACATGTAAATATAATCGCCCCCGAAAATAAAATAATCTATGAAAACATGTAAATATAATCGCCCCCGAAAATAAAAGAATCAATGGAAACATGTAAATATAATCGCCCCCAAAAATAAAAGAATCAATAGAAACATGTAAATATAATCGCCCCAAAAAATAAAAGAATCAATGGAAACATGTAAATATAATCGCCCCCAAAAATAAAAGAATCAATGGAAACATGTTAATATAATCGGACCAAAAATAAAAGAATCAATTGAAAGATGTAAATATAATCGCCCCCCCCAAAAAAAAGAAACAAGTAAAACATGTAAATATAATCGCCTCCAAAAATAAAAGAATCAATGGAAACATGTAAATATAATCGCCCCCAAAATAAAAGAATCAATGGAAACATGTAAATATAATCGCCCCCAAACATAAAAGAATCAATGAAAACATGTAAATATAATCGCCCCCAAAAATAAAAGAATCAATGGAAACATGTAAATATAATCGCCCCCAAAAATAAAAGAATAAATAGAAATATGTAAATATAATCGCCCCCAAAAGAAAAGAATCAATGGAAAAATTGTAAATATAATCGCCCCCAAAATAAAAGAATCAATGGAAACATGTAAATATAATCGCCCCCAAAATAAAAGAATCAATAGAAACATGTAAATATAATCGCCCCCGAAAATAAAATAATCAATGAAAACATGTAAATATAATCGCCCCCAAAAATAAAAGACTCAATGGAAACATGTAAATATAATCGCCCCCCCAAAAAAGAATCAATGGAAACATGTAAATATCGGCCCAAAAATGAAAGAATCAATGGAAACATGTAAATATAATCGCCTCCAAAAATAAAAGAATCAATGAAAACATGTAAATATAATCGCCCCCAAAATAAAAGAATCAATGGAAACATGTAAATATAATCGCCCCCCAAAATAAAAGAATCAATGAAAACATGTAAATATAATCGCCCCCAAAAATAAAAGAATCAATGGAAACATGTAAATATAATCGGCCCCAAAAATAAAAGAATCAATAGAAATATGTAAATATAATCGCCCCAAAAATAAAAGAATCAATGGAAACATGTAAATATAATCGCCCAAAAATAAAAGAATCAAGGAAAACATGTAAATATAATCGCCCCCCAAAATAAAAGAATCAATGGAAACATGTAAATATAATCGCCACAAAAATAAAAGAATCAATGGAAACATGTAAATATAATCGCCCCCAAAATAAAAGAATCAATGGAAACATGCAAATATAATCGCCCCCAAAATAAAAGAATCAATGAAAAAATTGTAAATATAATCGCCCCAAAAATAAAAGAATCAATAGAAACATGTAAATATAATCGCCCCCAAAATAAAAGAATCAATGGAAACATGTAAATATAATCGCCCCCAAAATAAAAGAATCAATGGAAACTTGTAAATATAATCGTCCTCAAAAAAAAAAGAATCAATAGAAACATGTAAATATAATCGTCCCCCAAAATAAAAGAATCAATTGAAACATGTAAATATAATCGCCACCAAAAATAAAAGAATCAATGGAAACATGTAAATATAATCGCCCCCAAAAATAAAAGAATCAATGGAAACATGTAAATATAATCGCCCCAAAAATAAAAGAATCAATGGAAACATGTAAATATAATCGCCCCCAAAATAAAAGAATCAATGGAAACATGTAAATATAATCGCCCCCAAAATAAAAGAATCAATGGAAACATGTAAATATAATCGCCCCCCAAAATAAAAGAATCAATGGAAACATGTAAATATAATCGCCCCAAAAATAAAAGAATCAATGAAAACATGTAAATATAATCGCCCCCAACAATAAAAGAATCAATGGAAACATGTAAATATAATCGCCCCAAAAATAAAAGAATCAATGGAAACATGTAAATATAATCGCCCAAAAATAAAAGAATCAATGAAAACATGCAAATATAATCGCCCCAAAAATAAAAGAATCAATGGAAACATGCAAATACCATCGCCTACAAAATAAAAGAATCAATGAAAACATGTAAATATAATCGCCCCAAAAATAAAAGAATCAATGAAAACATGTAAATATAATCGCCCCCCAAAATAAAAAAATCAATGGAAACATGTAAATATAATCGCCCCAAAAATAAAAGAATCAATGAAAACATGTAAATATAATCGCCCCCAAAATAAAAGAATCAATGGCAACCTGTAAATATAATCGCCCCCCAAGATAAAAGAATCAATGGAAACATGTAAATATAATCGGCCCAAAAATAAAAGAATCAATTGAAACATGTAAATATAATCGCCCCCAAAATAAAAGAATCAATGGAAACATGTAAATATAATCGCCCCCAAAAATAAAAGAATCAATGGAAACATGTAAATATAATCGCCCCCAAAATAAAAGAATCAATGGAAACATGTAAATATAATCGACCCCAAAATAAAAGAATCAATGGAAACATGTAAATATAATCGCCCCCAAAATAAAAGAATCAATGGAAACATGTAAATATAATCGCCCCCAAAAATAAAAGAATCAATGGAAACATGTAAATATAATCGCCCCAAAAATAAAAGAATCAATAGAAACATGTAAATATAATCGCCCCCCAAAAATAAAAGAATCAATGGAAACATGTAAATATAATCGCCCCAAAAATAAAAGAATCAATGGAAACATGTAAATATAATCGCCCAAAAATAAAAGAATCAATGAAAACATGCAAATATAATCGCCCCATAAATAAAAGCATCAATTGAAACATGTAAATATAATCGCCCCCCAAGATAAAAGAATCAATGGAAACATGTAAATATAATCGGCCCAAAAATAAAAGAATCAATGGAAACATGTAAATATAATCGCCCCCAAAAATAAAAGAATCAATTGAAACATGTAAATATAATCGCCCCCAAAAATAAAAGAATCAATGGAAACATGTAAATATAATCGCCCCCAAAAATCAAAGAATCAATGGAAACATGTAAATATAATCGCCCCAAAAATAAAAGAATCAATGGAAACATGTAAATATAATCGCCCCCAAAATAAAAGAATCAATGGAAACATGTAAATATAATCGCCCCCAAAATAAAAGAATCAATGAAAACATGTAAATATAATCGCCCCCAAAATAAAAGAATCAATGAAAACATGTAAATATAATCGCCCCCAAAAATAAAAGAATCAATGGAAACATGTAAATATAATCGCCCCAAAAATAAAAGAATCAATGAAAACATGTAAATATAATCGCCCCCAAAAATAAAAGAATCAATGGAAACATGTAAATATAATCGCCCCAAAAATAAAAGAATCAATGGAAACATGTAAATATAATCGCCCAAAAATAAAAGAATCAATGAAAACATGCAAATATAATCGCCCCAAAAATAAAAGAATCAATGGAAACATGTAAATATAATCGCCCCCAAAAATAAAAGAATCAATTGAAACATGTAAATATAATCGCCCCCCCAAGATAAAAGAATCAATGGAAACATGTAAATATAATCGGCCCAAAAATAAAAGAATCAATTGAAACATGTAAATATAATCGCCCCCAAAAATAAAAGAATCAATGGAAACATGTAAATATAATCGCCCCCAAAAATAAAAGAATCAATGGAAACATGTAAATATAATCGCCCCCAAAAATCAAAGAATCAATGGAAACATGTAAATATAATCGCCCCAAAAATAAAAGAATCAATGGAAACATGTAAATATAATCGCCCCCAAAATAAAAGAATCAATGGAAACATGTAAATATAATCGCCCCCAAAATAAAAGAATCAATGGAAACATGTAAATATAATCGCCCCCAAAATAAAAGAATCAATGGAAACATGTAAATATAATCGCCCCCAAAAATAAAAGAATCAATGGAAACATGTAAATATAATCGCCCCCAAAAATAAAAGAATCAATGGAAACATATAAATATAATCGACCCCAAAAATAAAAGAATCAATGAAAACATGTAAATATAATCGCCCCCAAAATAAAAGAATCAATGGAAACCTGTAAATATAATCGCCCCCCAAGATAAAAGAATCAATGGAAACATGTAAATATAATCGCCCCCCAAAATAAAAGAATCAATGAAAACATGTAAATATAATCGCCCCCAATAATAAAAGAATCAATGGAAACATGTAAATATAATCGCCCTCAAAAATAAAAGAATCAATAGAAACATGTAAATATTATCGCCCCCCAAAATAAAAGAATCAATGGAAACATGTAAATATAATCGCCCCCCCAAGATAAAAGAATCAATGGAAACATGTAAATATAATCGGCCCAAAAATAAAAGAATCAATTGAAACATGTAAATATAATCGCCCCCAAAAATAAAAGAATCAATGAAAACATGTAAATATAATCGCCCCCAAAAATAAAAGAATCAATGAAAACATGTAAATATAATCGCCCCAAAAATAAAAGAATCAATGGAAACATGTAAATATAATCGCCCAAAAATAAAAGAATCAATGAAAACATGCAAATATAATCGCCCCAAAAATAAAAGAATCAATGGAAACATGCAAATATAATCGCCCACAAAATAAAAGAATCCATGAAAACATGTAAATATAATCGCCCCAAAAATAAAAGAATCAATGGAAACATGTAAATATAATCGCCCCCAAAATAAAAGAATCAATGGAAACCTGTAAATATAATCGCCCCCCAAGATAAAAGAATCAATGGAAACATGTAAATATAATCGCCCCCCAAAATAAAAGAATCAATGAAAACATGTAAATATAATCGCCCCCAATAATAAAAGAATCAATGGAAACATGTAAATATAATCGCCCTCAAAAATAAAAGAATCAATAGAAACATGTAAATATAATCGCCCCCCAAAATAAAAGAATCAATGGAAACATGTAAATATAATCGCCCCCCCCCAAGATAAAAGAATCAATGGAAACATGTAAATATAATCGGCCCAAAAATAAAAGAATCAATTGAAACATGTAAATATAATCGCCCCTAAAAATAAAAGAATTAATGGAAACATGTAAATATAATCGCCCCCAAAATAAAAGAATCAATGGAAACATGTAAATATAATCGCCCCCAAAATAAAAGAATCAATGGAAACATGTGAATATAATCGCCCCCAAAATAAAAGAATCAAGTGAAACATGTAAATATAATCGCCCCAAAAATAAAAGAATCAATGGAAACATGTAAATATAATCGCCCAAAAATAAAAGAATCAATGAAAACATGCAAATAAAATCGCCCCATAAATAAAAGAATCAATGGAAACATGCAAATATAATCGCCCACAAAATAAAAGAATCAATTAAAACATGTAAATATAATCGCCCCAAAAATAAAAGAATCAATGGAAACATGTAAATATAATCGCCCAAAAATAAAAGAATCAATGAAAACATGCAAATATAATCGCCCCATAAATAAAAGAATCAATGGAAACATGCAAATATAATCGCCCACAAAATAAAAGAATCCATGAAAACATGTAAATATAATCGCCCCCGAAAATAAAAGAATCAATGAAAACATGTAAATATAATCGCCCCCCAAAATAAAAGAATCAATGGAAACATGTAAATATAATCGTCCCCAAAAATAAAAGAATCAATGAAAACATGTAAATATAATCGCCCCCAAAATAAAAGAATCAATGGAAACCTGTAAATATAATCGCCCCCCAAGATAAAAGAATCAATGGAAACATGTAAATATAATCGCCCCCCAAGATAAAAGAATCAATGGAAACATGTAAATATAATCGCCCCCCAAAATAAAAGAATCAATAGAAACATGTAAATATAATCGCCCCCAAAAATAAAAGAATCAATTGAAACATGTAAATATAATCGCCCCCCCAAGATAAAAGAATCAATGGAAACATGTAAATATAATCGGCCCAAAAATAAAAGAATCAATGAAAACATGTAAATATAATCGCCCCCAAAATAAAAGAATCAATGGAAACATGTAAATATAATCGCCCCCAAAAATAAAAGAATCAATGGAAACATGTAAATATAATCGCCCCCAAAATAAAAGAATCAATGGAAACATGTAAATATAAAAGCCCCTAAAATAAAAGAATCAATGGAAACATGTGAATATAATCGCCCCCAAAATAAAAGAATCAATGGAAACATGTAAATATAATCGCCCCCAAAAATAAAAGAATCAATGGAAACATGTAAATATAATCGCCCCAAAAATAATGAATCAATGAAAACATGTAAATATAATCGCCCCCAAAAATAAAAGAATCAAGTGAAACATGTAAATATAATCGCCCCAAAAATAAAAGAATCAATGGAAACATGTAAATATAATCGCCCAAAAATAAAAGAATCAATGAAAACATGCAAATATAATCGCCCCATAAATAAAAGAATCAATGGAAACATGCAAATATAATCGCCCACAAAATAAAAGAATCAATTAAAACATGTAAATATAATCGCCCCAAAAATAAAAGAATCAATGGAAACATGTAAATATAATCGCCCAAAAATAAAAGAATCAATGAAAACATGCAAATATAATCGCCCCATAAATAAAAGAATCAATGGAAACATGCAAATATAATCGCCCACAAAATAAAAGAATCAATTAAAACATGTAAATATAATCGCCCCCAAAATAAAAGAATCAATGGAAACATGTAAATATAATCGCCCCCAAAAATAAAAGAATCAATGGAAACATGTAAATATAATCGTCCCAAAAATAAAAGAATCAATAGAAACATGTAAATATAATCGCCCAAAAAATAAAATAATCAATGGAAACATGTAAATATAATCGCCCCAAAAATAAAAGAATCAATGGATACATGTAAATATAATCGCCCCCAAAAATAAAAGAATCAATGGAAACATATAAATATAATCGACCCCAAAAATAAAAGAATCAATGAAAACATGTAAATATAATCCCCCCAAAAATAAAATAATCAATGGAAACATGTAAATATAATCGCCCCCAAAATAAAAGAATCAATGAAAGCATGTAAATATAATCGCCCCCAAAAATAAAAGAATCAATGGAAACATGTAAATATAATCGCCCCAAAAAAGAAGTATGTGATACCCTCGCCACCAGATATTGAGCACTGGAAAGACCCCTCCCTGCAAAGAAAAGATAATTAAAAATAAATCATTACAACTTTTGTTTCAATAAAAATAGCAGTGAATGGCCGTGCGATCACAAAAAAAAAAATGAAAAAAAATGATCTACCAAAAA
Source organism: Euprymna scolopes (assembly GCF_053919585.1). NCBI lineage: Eukaryota > Metazoa > Mollusca > Cephalopoda > Sepiida > Sepiolidae > Euprymna > Euprymna scolopes. The sequence continues at coordinate 56,947,530 of NC_136520.1, read as the reverse complement.
GTAATTCCAAAAACAATTAAATGTCATTTTTCGTCATTGTCTATTTCTAATGTAATCCCCCCCCCCCCCGAAAAATTGAATTTGTCATATTTTGGGGTTTGTTCTGCTTATAAAATTGTTAGGTGAAAGTACAGAATGCTTTCATAAAAATTAATTAAATTTATCGTTATTTTATGTTTTAAATGTAATTACCGCCCCCCCCCACCACCACCACAAAAAACTAAAAAATTTTGTATTTGTCATGTTTTGTCCAACCCCGCCCCCTCGATCGCCAAACTTGAGAAAAATGCTAGAGCTGGTTTTACGTAAATGCCACTCGAACCGAGAATGCTGCGTCGTGTCGAAGCCTCCGGAGCCGTCGAAGCCTTGTTTTCGCGTGCTATCTCATCACTTACTGACTTCCCTCTCTCTCTTTCTCTTTCTCTCTCTCTCTCTTCCTCTCTCTTCCTCTCTCACGCACACACTCTTGCTCTCTCTCCTCCTCTGATTGCTAAGATTCAAACATAATAAACCTAACTATAAAGTAGAAAATATGAATTAATTATTAGAAACAATAGAGAATATCAGCATGAATATTAATATTTAGCTTTTTTTTTTTACATAGGCATCACCACATTATCAAGGCCAAGAGGCCACTCAAGGATAAGGGTTAAAGTGTGTACAGTAGAAATTGGACAATATAGTAATCATTAGTAATGAAAATTTGGTAAATTTGATAACTTATATGGAACGGCTCATCAAGAACTTATTTACGTTAGACTTGAACACAACCATATTGTAGTCAGCCGGAAAGCAGGAAAACGGAAGACAATTCCACAGGCGAGCAGTTCTAAGAAAGAAGCTTTGTTCATGGAATCTACGTTTAGGTTTAGGCACAGATAAAGAGTGGGGGGAATTATTAATAGTGTTTACAGCTAGACGAGTGTTTCTTGTGAAAGTTTGGCGAGGGGGGACCATAGATTGAAGCTCAGTCGAAAGCTTTTTTTTTTTTTGTTTTTTTTTTTTTTGGTCTCCCGACAAAAGGATGGTAGACCTGTAAATTCACCCTCGTCCTTTCGTCCGTTCGCACTTTTCTCAATAACTACGCCTTGGAATTTTTTTGAAATTTGACACAAACATTAAAAATGATATGAATAAAGAAAGTAACAGAACGGATTTTCCGGGGAAAATTCGCCCCCCCCCCAAGGATGCCTTTCGCGTTAAAATGACTAAAATTGACATTTTTGTGCTTATTAAAAAAAAAAATGATGCCTTTGGTTTTTATAAAACTTTCTGAAAAGTTGTAACTGATTTCTATATAATTTGTTTGTTTGTACTTCGCGATTGCTCTTAAGTGTGGCACAAGGCCTCTTTTAGGGCTAATAAGGCACTCCATTTTTGGGACTATTTTACAATATTTTTCCAAAATTTTCTGCGTGTGTCTATTTATCAGTTTTGCATGGTGCTGAACTCAAATTTATATATGTTAAGGCCTCGGACACTTTTAGGGCTAAATGAGGGGGGGCAAATGATGGACCGTCCTTTTTTTTTGCATGGTGCAGAATTCAAATTTACGTATGTTAAGGCATAAAACTGCACCGTTTGTTCATTTTCACCAGGATTTGACGTTTCCTGGGGACTTTTGGAGCTAAATGGGGGTGGGGGCAAATGTTGAACTTAGTCATTTTTTCATGCCGTGTTCATTGTGCACTCACGGGGGACCATGCATGCTTCACTTGTTTACTTAATGGTCACTGCTTATCAAGGTCTGAGGACCACTCTAGGGAATCGTCATCGCTCATCAAACTCCGGAGGCTACTCGAGGATAAAGGTTAATAAGTGTTTGGTAGATGGTGAGACACCATGATCAGTAATGGTGGAACTTGGGCAAGGCTTAATTATTTAAGAGGATGGCTCAACAGGAATTTATTAACATTATATTTGAAAATGACCATGCTCTAGTCAGTCAGGAAGTTGCCCTACGATATTGTGTTCCACAGCTAGACAATTCTAGGAAAGAAATCTTGATCATGGGGTTTTCGTTTAGTTTTAAGCACAGATAGAGAGTGATGGAAAAGAGAGAGATAAAGTGTGAAATGTTTTTGACTTCTGATGGGGGTGGGGGTATATATTTAATTGCTGCCCACATCAGCAATATGTGGCACAAGGCTGGAAAGTGGGAACCCCGCAGGCTCGCCTAAAGAGGGGGCACTACTGCAATTTTAAAAATTGCCTGAGTAACCCCGTCGGCATTCCTCGGTCGGGGCGCCTCAGGCAGCAACCAATAAACTTGCCCCACCGGAAAGCCCGGTGGCAAGGCCTGGGAGGGTGGACCTCCTAGGTATTACCCATGCGGCGTACCTCAGTCCAACAGGTGCTGGGCCGGTTCCCGGCCCTTCACCTGTTGGGCTAAGTGTCAAGTGACGAATCCTTGACATGTACTACCCTGTCCCCCTGCAGCCGAAGCCGCTAGGAGACCTTCCCCATCAGACAAAGTGGTGGGGGTATGGGACCAATGATTTCAACGATCGTTTTTATAACCACAAATCATGGTGAGCAACCAATGAAAACTTCTAAAGTTACTATAAAAATTGTCGAATTTTGGATTCAATCAGTTCGCCGCCATCTTTATTACTGGCAATTACATCAGGATCTGATCTGAACTACACTGCTTCTACGCCACCATCTTTGTTACTGGCAATTACACTTAGGATCGCACTACACTCTGTTCAGAATAATGTCTCAACACTTAACAAAGTGAAATAGAGAGCGGGAAGAAAGGCTCGTTTTGGGTGTAATCTTTAGGATGAATATAAAACTGTCGAGTAATGACACAATAAGTTCCAGGCTTGAGAAATAAATGAGGTGATGTTTCTGAATTTTTTAAGGATTGTTTATTCGTATTTGGATTCATTGGACTAGTGTCATTATTCACAACGTTTCGGTCGATGTAACTTCCGACCTTCTTCAGGTGTGTCTTGTGGAACTCGGGAATGTTTCTGTAAAACTCGGGAATTTGGACGGAATTTCGAACGGAGCATTTTATTTACTTCACGGGGTAGCATGTTCTTGTAAAAGCGATATTCTCCTGAAGGTTGAAGGTTCAATTCTTGGTGTAGGCGACTCAAAAAAAAAAAAAAAAAAGATAAATAAATAAATAAAATAAAATAAAAATAAATACAATTGCAAATTACTTAAGACCTCTATCCAGTTATGGATCACAAAGAGCATGATACCTCCGTGTAATAAATAAAGGGTTCCGTTTGAAATTTCCCAGTTCAACAGAAACATTCCCGAATTCAACAAAATACACCTGAAGAAGGTTGGAGGTTACATCGGCCGAAACGTTGCAAAGATGACACGTAAGATGATAACAGTAATCCGATGACTCCAAATGATACGAATGAGGCGATTAATAAAACGCAGATAATTTTTCTCAAGTACTAACCTTCAAATTGTGCGTGTCATAATTTGAGCACAATCAAATTATTACTTTTTAAATTACAACTATTTAAATAAATCTGCTATTGCTCAATCTATATGTCCCTTTCTATGATATTGCTATAAATCTGGCCCCTATCACAGAATTCCTTTACGTTTCAGTGACAATAGTCTTAGTTTTTGTGAGAACAAACAGGAATTAAAAAATGATTAAAATATTCATCCGCCCGTTTATAGCCATAGATTAGTTCGTGCAGTCAACTGATTGTGACGTAAGAAAACCAACATGGCGGCTAAGTCTCGGAGTTAGTTGACATGTGGGAGCCAGATAAAACCACTAGGATAATATCCAACATCAATATGACCCAAGATGGCTGTGTACCTTTCCTATAAATCTGGCCCCTATCACAGAATCCCTATGTCAGTGACAATAGGCTTAGTTTGAGTGTGCACAAACATGAGTTTAAAAAATGATTACATTATTCATGCGTTCCCGCTGGATCACCGAAGTTAAGCAACGTTGAACCTGGTCAGTACTATATGGGTGACTATCATGTACTGGTAGGTGATGTATGTGCTCTCAGCTTATTTCGACATTGTTTCCACACTGGACTCACAGTGCCGATTTAGGAGAGGTGTGGTTTTAGATTGCGCAACTCTTGCCTCATAATTACACGCGTAGTTGCCCCACTACAGGGGGTATTCTTTGTCTTTCAAGATTAAACAGAGGCATCGATTCATGCGTCCGTTTATAGCCATAGATTGGTTCGTGCAGTCAACGGATTGTGACGTAAGAAAACCAACATGGCGACTTAGACCCGGAGTTAGTTGACACGTGGGAGCCAGATAAAACCACTAGGACAACATTCAATATCAATATGAGCCAGACAGTTTGTGTGCTGTTAAAATTATTGATGTCACCATTAATTGAGCTTTGTCCGCGAAATGAGACAAGCCATTCTTTTAGAAGACCACGACTAAAATTGAACAGGCATACAACAGAGATCGAGTGGCATCGGGGTTGTGTCGGGTATGGGAGGTGTTCTTGGGGAGGGTGGACTTATTTCCATATTAGAAGGCATCCCAGTGTTGAGTAAAGATGCGCCTGCTTTTCACCCAGATACTAAACTTATCCCGAACCGGAATATATATATATATATATATATATATATATATATATATATATATATATATATATATGGCGATTAAGCTACACTGAATATTCGGCGTTTCATCCATTATAGGATTCGTTAGGCTTATGCGCCATAAGCCTGACGAATCCTATAGTCTATGAAACGCCGAATATTCAGTGTAGCTTAATCGCCATATATATTTTATAAATTACTAACTAGCTCTACCTACGTATTGAGCACTTTTGAAGTAAATACTTAAAGTTTACGCATAAATCTATACTTTCGTATATTAATTTTATGTGAGTAAATGAAGTAGTTATATATATTATATATATATATATATATATAATAAATTTCTTGTCCTAACTGAAACGCTTCATAAATAATCTAATATATAAAAAGCGATATGTTTGTCTGTCCGTTTCCATATTTTCAAACTATCCCCTCCGAAACTAAGGGGCCCTCAAATAATTGGAGTTTTTGCCGGCCGTTCTTTTATGGGTCTTTAGCCGGTGATAATATTTCTTAAGGGGTCAAAAATGGGTCCAAATTGAAAAAAAAAATCGTTATACATTTTGTGCATTCATCTTAGTTTGTTTTTAATTTTTGATTTTGTATTAGTTCATATGCGTGTCACGTTGGTACAATAGTTTGAATGCTACAGTTTCGGTTTCCATTCTAGTTGATGGCAGCTGAATATGTTTTTTTTTTTACTTTTGAAATCACAACAATGATAATATATACGAAATCTGGACAAATAAAAATATCATATTTAAGCGTATTTTACGCCCGGGTAAAGCCGGGCACCTCTCCCCGCTAGTAAATAAATAAAAACGTTAATTTATTAGCCGCCCGTGTAAATAAATAAACGCCTATGTAAATAAATAAAATGCAAATTTGGAATCATGCTAAAACACTGAGTTTATGGTCTATCCTAAATTGCTGCATAAATAAACAACAGTTGCAGAGGAGAGAAAGAATATAAAAGAAATTCAACTTGCTTCTTGCTTGTTGTACAACGACATTTATTTCCTTATTCTTTCGTTACGGTTGTGACGTCTCTCATGTGGACGTCTTCTCGTTACATACTCTCGAACGTCATCCACGCCTCTAACGTGATCTCGATAGTCATCCACGCTTTTAAGGTTTACGCGTTGAGTAGAAAGTGGATTTTGATTTTACTTTCGCATCCCTTATTTTGTCCTTTAGTCCTCGCATTCCACGAGCGTTAAATCAAAACAGGGTTAGTGCTGTTTCACGCACACACACACACACATTTCATGTGACACCGGTCACGTGACATAAAATTTCCAAAGCCAATGCTAGTGTACGAAGCCAGTGCTACTGTACGAAGGTGGTCCCAAATTTATGAATACTTTTTCGGTTCTTTTACCTATAGTAAAACATGCCCGAAAATTTTTTAATTGTTTTTTTTTTTTCTTTTCAAATTCTTTTTTTTTTTTTTTTAGTTTATTTCTGTTCGGCTTTTAAGATCAATAAAATCACAAAAAAATAACCAATCAAAACAACAACAACAACAACAACAACAACAACAACAACAACAGATCGTTTTGTTTGTAAACTGAAAAAAATATCGGATCTTTCTCTAACGGGTATTAGGGTGATTGAAATACCGCACAGATAAAAAAAAAAAAAAAGAAAGAAAAAGAAAAGAAGATATATCATTTGATGCGACACCGGTCAGCTAATATCACGTGACCTAAATTTTTCCGAGGCCAGAAATTTGGGATTCCTTTTCATGTATTAACACCAAGTTTTGAATTGCGTCTTCGTCGATTTGCAATGCTTAAGTTTCAAATATCATTTATCGTTGGTCTGTCACGCTTTGGTTGTTTTCTTTGTGGTCCAGGTCTAAATACGCATTCACGTCTATGCCCAAATGTCCTTCGTTTCTACGATACCTTGCAAGCATTCTTGACGTCTATTCGAATTACAATCTCCGCGTCTCGGCCCAGCTCTTCACTCGCGAATGAGCCATTTGTCTGGCCCAGTCAACCGGCGACCCACGTCGACCTCTTTTATCTACAACACAAGAAAGTATTTTACGCCCTCCTCCCTAATGTTGCCCTTTTCTTTTACTTCCCCCTCCGATCCTCCTCTTATCTTGTTTGGTTCATTGCTCAACTTTCAAAGTACTTTGCGACAGTTTATTGATATTTTTCTCGCAGTTACTGTCCCCCCCCTCTCTCTCTCCCTCTCTCTCTCTCTCTTTATGTCTCTTTATCTCTCTCTTTATATATACATACACACACACATACATACATACACACATACATACATACACACATACATACATACATACATACATACATACACACATACACACATACATACATACATACATATATATGCATATATATATAACTACTTCATTTACTCACATAAAATTAACATACGAAAGTAGGCGCATAAGCCTGAAGAATCCTAGAATGCATGAAACGCAGAATATGCAGTGTAACTTAATCGCCATATATATTTTATAAATTACTAACGCGCTCTACCTACGTATTTAGCACTTTTGAAGTAAATACTTAAAGTTTACGCATAAATTTATACTTTTTGTACATTAATTTTATGTGGGTAAATGAAGTAGTTTATATATATATATATATATATATATATATATATATATATATATATATATATATATATATATATTAGGCACCGCCAACACTGGGGGGGGGACAGTAAGTACTTTTTGACGGGCAGTCTTTTTAAAATCTACCAAACATCAGGTAATTATCCAATCAATACGAATTTTTCAGCGATTATTAAAAGAAGAATGAACTTTATAACAGTGTACTTATTTATCATAAACGATATTTATACATATATATATATATATTTGCTTACAACCCTCCTTGTTTTGAGGGAGTTCCAAATATGCTTAAAATAATCATCTGAAACTGAACAAAACATATTGTGTTGTTGTAAGGGACAGAATTATAGATTTAAAAAAAAAATTGTTTGCATACCTTATTTTGACGTCTGAATATCAGAACTTCGATTGTGTTTAATTATCCCGCTTTTTAGTTTTGAAGTGTGAAATTCAGTGAATATGTTAAGTAAAATAATTAATTTAAGTTAAGCAAAACAAAAAACAATTTTTTTAAAATATTTATACGAAAAAAAGCTATTTTAAAATCTTTGATAAATAAATTAACAATTATTTTGTTATCGAGCCGAATAATGCATGACCATTATTAATCAGGGAATGCTTTGAAGAATCGATACAAAACAAAATCGGTAAATATTGTGTTCTTTGTGTTAAAAATATCATCATTTTTCGATTCCGTTTGAAAACGTTTGCCGCCTTTCGACTACGGTGGACCAAACGCGCTGAAATAATTTTTTTTTTATTCTGCTTTCAATTGCCCCCCCCCCTTTTTTTGGGAGCCTGACCCCCACACACATACACATATAAAACCAAACTCATACAAATGGTCACCCATCTGGTACTGGCCAGCCTCAGCGTTAATAATACATTGAAATTTTCGTCACAGAAAAATAAGTTTTTTTTGGCCTGTTATGTCTTCCGTGGTTTGCTTTTTATCAAGTACAAATGTAAACATTGTATCAAATCGACGCGAAGTAACTGGTTGCCTATATGAATAAGTGGAATTATTTGAAATCCAGGTACTTATATTATAATATTTTTGCATATACTCATAGAAAATCACCCTAAATCTTAGTTAGACAAAAAATAAACAAATTAATTCTTTCAAAAACCTTTTTTGTTTTTTTAACTATTTATATACGGTTTTTGTGTAAGACAAAAAATGTCATTTGTTAACTTTTGGTGAAAATTTAACATTTAAAATTTAATTAAAAATAGTAATAAAAGTTTTACATTATTCTGCTTTCTATATGATAAAATTCAGGGTTTTATCTTTCTGGAAAAAAAGTTACTCAGAAATAATGGATTTTAATAAATGTAATTTCGTTTTATAAAACAACAACTTGATTTTTCGTCCATTTTTGGCGGTGTCTAATATATATATATATATATATATATATATATATATATATATATATATATATATATATATAACTACTTCATTTAATCACATAAATTAATATACGAAAGTATAAATTTATGCGTAAACTTTAAGTATTTACTTCAACAGTGCTCAATACGTAGGTGGAGCTAGTTAGTAAGTTATAAAATATATATGGCGATTAAGCTACACTGAATATTCCGCGTTTCATCCACTCTAGGCTGAAGAATCTTAGATTGGATGAAACTCGGAATATTCAGTGTAGCTTAATCGCCATATATATTTTATAACTTACTATATATATATATATATATATATATATATATATATATATATATATATATATATATATATAACAAAGCAAACTTTATCAGCTAAGCTTCAACCTCTGTCTCATCGACGAAATATTGCAAACCGCTACCTGTTTCATAAATATTTTAATGGTAAGTCCCCCGACGAACCCTTGTAACTCCTCCACGTACACAAACTCAACAAGCAGCAAAATCCCACCCCTTCACAGTGGAGATCCACAGATGCCAGAAAGCGTTCTACTCTAATAGTTTCTTCCATAGCACTGCTAGACTTTAGGATTCCCTTCCCTGACTGTACTGAAATGCAGAAGTTCAAGTGTAATGACAACAGACATCTTGCTGCTCAACTCCCTACGTAGTATCTCTGCAAATTATATCGCAGATAATAACTCCCTACATCAAAGTTGCACTGGGTCTAGTTTAGGGCGAATATACAATAAAAATAGATAGATGAAGCTCAACTCTGTTAAGAGGAGCAAGTAAATATATTAAAGAAAAGACGAGGAATAAAAGTTACATATAGCTTTGATGATAAGCATATAGCTTCGAAATGCAGTGGCCTGAAAAAGATTTATTTCTTAATGATATGATGACATATAAATTCAAAATGCATTCATAAACGTTGGTTTAAATTCGACAAATTTAAGCCACCATAAAGCATAAAATTTTCTTATTACTAATCTATTTTAAACATTTATAATTTATAACTTAATAACTATTATTATTATGGTTTTATTACTATTATTATTATTATTATTATTATTTTACTTAGTATTTTACCATTATTTTCTATTTTTATTTTATTATCTATTTCATTTTTAATTCAGACGTTATTTTTTATTAATATTAGTTCTATAATTATTATAGTTACTATTATAAATAATATTATTATTTAATTACTACCAAAAAGATTAATAGTATTGCTATTATGGATTTTATTAATATTACTATGTTGAAAACATTATATAAAAAAATAACTAATTTTATATTTTATAAATAATTAGTGGTTACCCTTTCAACAATAAAAGTTTTTATTTTTTATTTATTTTTTTATTTGAGTATCATTTTTCAAGAATAGCAGTTATCTCCCTTTATAAATGAATTATAATTAATTATAATTCGAATGTAGCGTTCCCAACGATATTAAACTGGTAATATTACTTTTATCAGCGTTTCCTTTGAAGTTTGGGTATATCACCATTTCAACCATTCATAAACTACATTTAACAACTTGCCTATGAATGGATGGACTAAGATACTTACCTGCTTAAAATAATAGCGAATAAAAGGTATATATATATATATATATATATATATATATATATATATATATATATATATATATATATATATATATATATTTATATATATATATATATATATATTTATATATATATATATATATATTTATTTATTTACGAAGTGACTATTCGCAGCCGGCTGCGGCTATTCTAAAATGCTATTCGCAGCCGACCGGCGGCGAAACCGGAAGTTGTCGAGTCGACGGTATTGATCTCAAAATTATAAAAAAAAACCTTACCAGAAATTGATACTCACTTTATTGAAAAGAGCATAAAATTTCACATTGAACCTGAAAATTACGTAAAAATTGAACTAATAGAAAAATTTAGATCGATTTTTAAAGTTAAAAAAGTTTTAAAAAAGTGAACTCGTAAAAATCAATGTATTTGTATACGTAAAAAAATGGCTGCTTGTAACATCGGAGAAACGCGCTTAGACATTTTGTAAACATTGTTTTTAAAAAATAAAAAATAATACTTCTATTATGTTTTAAACGACTGTAATAGTTTATTTTGGAAGTATATTTCATAAGGAAAATAAACAACCCACTTTAAAAACAGAAATTACGAGTTTTATATATTTTATTCGCAGTTTTTTGTTGGGGGTGTCAAAAATTCCGCCTAAAATTCTGATACACCTAGCGGGCGGGCAACGAAGCCTGTAAAATGGCGACAGGTAGAGCCAGTCTCCAGGGGTTAATACCATCTACACGGTAAATTTGCTGTGGGGTTGATTATCAGATTCGTTGTCAGCGACCCGAAAACCTGTGTAAGAAGGCAGGACTAAAGTGATCGGTGTTATGAAAGAATGGTAATATCGCGGTTCAAAAATATCAGTAAATACGCTAATTTTATTAAAAATAAACTTTGCCAAAAAACACAAATGATTTACTAAAAACAAAAATATTTCGCAACTGAGCAAGTGATAAGCCACGCCCATGCCGTTCTCTGCATGAGTACCCCAAATTCTCCGCTGAAAAACTAAAACAAATAATTAAAATGAAAAGACATGTTAAATTCTCCGCTCAAAATAAAAAATGGGAGAGAGAAAAATTAAATTCGCCACTGTGTTGGTAATTAAAAATTAAAACAACTTATTTTTTACTTGTAAACTGGTTTATTAATTGTAGAAAACAAAAATAAACGGGAGAAAAAAGCAGCTCAAAATGAAAGAAATTGTTAAATTCTATTACAAAAGAAAACAAATTATTTTTACAATTCTAGCCAAGAATTTACTTAAGATTTGTCTGACGTCACTTCCGGTCAGCTGATGTGACCGGCTGCGAATAGCATTTTAGAATAGCCGCAGCCGGCTGCGAATATCAACGGCCTATATTTATTATATATATATATTTATTATAAATAATTCATAAGATCGCTAGCTATGGTATAGCTGGAAAAGTCTTCTCAATTATTAAATCATTTCTTTCTGATAGGTTCATAAGAGTAGTAGTTGAGGGGCAAAAATCAGAAGCTCACAGTATTAATGCCGGTGTCCCTCAGGGATCCATCCTGGGCCCAACTCTTTTCCTGATCTACATTAATGATCTTCCAAATCATATCCTTACATCATTTGTAGACATTTATGCTGACGACACTACCATTTATGGTAGGACATCTAAGTCAGTAAACGACCAAGTTCTCTCCAATTCTCTCTCCTCTGATCTTGAGCACGTAGTACAATGGGGAAAGGAGTGGCTGGTTACTTTTAATGCATCTAAAACCAAGCTTCTCTCTTTACATCATCAACATTCTGATCCACATTTGTCATCGATTGAAATGAATGGCTCTCGTCTTCAGGAGGCCTCAAGTTTTGACAAGCTTCTGGGCTTGACCATTACTCCTGATCTTAAATGAAACACGTATATCAAATCTGTTGCCAAGGCCGCTGGAAAAATGGTGGGATCTTTCTATCGATCCAGTAGATATCTCACTGCTGATGCTATTCTCTACCTATATAAGAGCCAGGTACGTCCAAGGATGGAATACTGTTGCCACATCTGGGCAGGAGCTGCTAGAAAGGACTTGTCCTGCCTTGATAGAGTTCAAAATAAACTTCGTAACCTCGTAGGAGATGTCCTTTTCTCCTCCTTGCAACCTCTATCTCACAGAAGAGATGTTGCGAGTTTGTCTCTGATGTATCGTTATTTTCATGGAAAGTGTTCAACTGAGCTTCAATCTATGGTCCCCCCTCGCAAAACCTTCACAAGAAACACTCGTCTAGCTGTAAACACTATCAATAATTTCCCCCATTCTTTATCTGTGCCTAAACCTAAACGTAGATTCCATGAACAAAGCTTCTTTCTTAGAACTGCACGCCTGTGGAATTGTCTTCCGTTTTCCTGCTTTCCGGCTGACTACAATATGGATGTGTTCAAGTCTAAAGTAAATAAGTTCTTGATGAGCCGTTCCATATAAGTTATTAAATTTACCAAATTTTCATTACTAATGATTACTATATTGACCAATTTCTACTGTACACTCTTTAACCCTTATCCTTGAGTGGCCTCTGGGCCTTGATAATGTGGTGATGTCTTTGTAAAAAAAAAAAAAAAAAAAAAAGATATCCTCTCTTAACCTTACTTTTCTACCCGATTTTATTTTTATTTTTTGTTTTATTTTATTTTGTTTATCAACATGAAAATAAGTAACTTTTTTTCTTCATATTTTAAATATTTTCCACATATATATGCCTTACTTAAAACATGCTTTTTTTTTTTTTGTCTTTAACCCACTCAACTCTTTTTGCTGATGAGGAGACTTTGTTTTATAAAATCAAATGATAAAATTATTGTTCAAGACGTATTGTCTATTTCAATAAAAACATCGTTTCCGAAACGATCGTACTACAATTTATGAATTTTGTTTGTTTTTCTTTTGAACCCAATTTTTAATTATAAATTATGAATCATTTTACTCAATATTAAAATAGCTCTAGGATATCTTTGCCTATCGAGCTTATTGTATATCTACATTACAACGAGCACTGTTTTCTTCTAATTCTCTTGTATTAATTAATTTACTTATACATTAAAATAAACTCCGCTCTTTAGATTGTTGGTCTAATTCCCTCAATATATATATATATATATATATATATATATATATATATATATATATATATATATATATGTACACAACAGTATTGAGCACTTTCTTCAGGTTTTTATTAATTACCATTTCTACTATATATCTATATATATACATTATATATATAAAGTGTATATACATATATGTATATAATGTATATATATGTATATAATGTACATATATATGTATATAATGCATATATATATATGATGTTTATATATATGATGTATATATATATATGTATGATGTATATATATATAATGTATATTTATATATATATGAAGCATATATATATATATGGTGTATATATATGATGTATATATATATGATGTATATATATGTGTGATGTATATATATGTTTGTGTGTATACATATATGCGTGTATGTATATGTGAGTTCATGTATGTGTGTGTATATTACAGCAAGGTGTCTGTTTAGATATTACTAATACATTAAAATAAACTCCGCTCCTTAGACTGTTGGTCTAATTCCCTCAAAATATCTGTATATATATATATATATATATATGTATATATATACATATATATATAATGTATATGTATATATTTATATATATATACATATATATAATGTATATATATGTATATAATGTATATATGTATATATATATGTATATAATGTTTATATATATATGATGTATATATATATATATGTATGATGTATATATATATATATATGATGTATATTTATATATATATATGATGTATATATATATGATGTATATATATGATGTATATATATGTGATGTATATATATGTTTGTATGTATACATATATGCGTGTATGTACATGTAAGTTCATATACTTGTGTGTATATTACAGCAAAGTGTCAGTTTAGATATATACGTGCCGAATTATAGAATCTGGGACACGTTTAATTCAATGGGGAAGATGCATCCCCGAATAAACTTGCCTGGTGGGTAAGCGACAAAACGGTACCGGCAACCTGCTGCAATATGACTTCTTAACCTGCATGTGAATCACATGTTTGCCGCAGCGAATGGTGACAATTAAAGTATGTGCGCCACGAAGTTGTGCTATATATATATATATATATATATATATATATATATATATATATATATATATATATATATATATATATTAAGTAATGTGATTTATGATTTAAAATTTAAAAATAAAATTTTAATTAAATTAAAAATCCGTTTCATAAGAAGGAACAACAACAAAATCAATTATCTGTACGATCGTTTCGGAAAACAATGCTTTTTATTGTGGTATACATCAAGTTATGTAGGATAATTATATATAGTTTTTTGGTAAGCAAGGTCTCCTCATCAGCAAATTTTGGAGGGTTTTTATTGAATTTAAAAGACACCATAAATAAACCTAGCATTAAAAGTAAGGCAGATGGATCTTTTAATTTTTCTTTTTTTTGAAATCAGGAACTGTGGTTAAAGTAGTCATTTAGATGTTTGCTATAGCTTTTTATCTTATTATCTTATCTCCCTTTATCTCTCTCTCTCTCTCTCTCTCTCTATATATATATATATATATATATATATATATATATATATATGTATATATATATATATATAGAGAGAGAGAGAGATAAAGGGAGAGATAGATGGATAGATGAAGAAAGAGAGAGAGAGAGAGAGAGAGAGAGAGAGGGAGGAAGAATGAGAGAGATGGATGAATGATGGAGAGAGAGAGAGATGGATTGATTTATGAAAAGAGAGAGAAATATATGAATGGATAGAAATAGAAAGCTAGACGGATGGAGAGAGAGAAAGAGAGAGAGAGAGAGAGAGAGAGAGAGAGAGGAAAAGAGACAGGTGAATCGATGGATAGAGACTGAAAGAGGAAGATTGTGGATCGATAGGGCGATAGATAGAAATAGACAGAGAGAGAGAGAGGGAGAGATAAAGGGAGAGATAGATTGATAGATGAAGAGAGAGAGAGAGAGAGAGGGAGGAAGAATGAGAGAAATGGATGAATGATGGAGAGAGAGAGAGATGGATTGATTTATGAAAAGAGAAAGAGAAATATATGAATGGATAGAAATAGAAAGCTAGACGGATGGAGAGAGAGAGAGAAAGAGAGAGAGAAAGAGAGAGAGAGAGAGAGAGAGAGAGAGGAAAAGAGACAGGTGAATCGATGGATAGAGACTGTAAGAGGAAGATTGTGGATCGATAGGGCGATAGATAGAAATAGAGAGAGAGAGAGAGAGAGAGAGAGTGAGTGAGTGATGGATGGATAAATAAGTCTAATAGAAATTTTTACCATACCAAAGAGGGTAGCTCTACTCTAAGTCATAAATTAATGAAGGATATTGAATGGTAAAGGAGAGGGGAGATGGATAATGTAGTCTTTGTGTGCGTTGATTATATATGCAACGACCCACCCGCACCCACATTCATATACACATACGTGTGCAGCCGAATGTGCATAGAGAGAATGCAATTCGGATCCTAATCTCATTGACGTATGCGTGTTACTATTTTGCAATAAATGGCGAATGAATCTGATACAGAAATGATATATGTCTTACGTAATGAAATTAAAATTGTATGAAAGGAGGTTGCCTAACTGAATACATTTTAAATTACGGGATCCTCCTTGCTTATGTCGTAATAAAAAAAGGAATTATTTCGACGCCATCTTATTAAAATGAAATTAGTCGTTCGAGTATATGAATTAAAATATTACGATTTAGATATAAACGAAAGACGCTGAATATAATTGAATTTTAAAAGGAAAAACGAAGAAAGATTACTGTAACATGAGAAGAACTTCAATGTGTATTAGATTAGGAGAGAACTTGAATGCCTACTAGACACTGTCCTCGAGTATATCCAAGGCAGCGGTTCCCAACCACTGTGCGGCGGCCCATTAGTGTGCCGCGAAGTGATTATTGTCGGAAGTTACAAGTTTTTTTTTAGATGGAAAACAGCTTCCATATCGTTATAACCGTTGATTGTATTAATAAATACTATCTCACACATTATTACTGAATTAGATGATGTCATGTTAAAATATCCAAAAAATAAAATATGTATTATATTGTTCATTTAAATTGTTGGGTATTTTGAATTTTTCGATAATAATAAACATTGATAAGCAATTATCATTCACTATAATTATTATTTTATACCAAATACTGAATACAGGATATGTTTTATTCATGTGAATAAAAAATTGTCCTTACATGATCGTTTTTATTTTTATTATTGCAAAAAGGCTTTATGAGTAGAAAATACTCACCTTTTGTGATAGGTGTGCCGTGAAATTTTAAAGAGCTCAATAGTATTCCGCCAGGCAAAAAAAAAAAAAAAAAAAAAAAGTTGAGAACTACTGGTATAAGGTCTCTTTGTACAGGGGTTACTTTGAACAACCTGGAACAAGTATACTTTTCCCTACAAGTAAACCACGGCAAAATCGCATAGCATCCACCGCAAAGAATATATACTATAACGCAGGGGTTTTCAATCTTGCTTTGCCCTTACAACCCTTTCAACATTTGTAAGAATGTCATTCCCCCATACATAACTGCTTAAAAAAGTCGTAAATTAAGTATTCCTCTTTTTAATAAAATTCATAATTTGAATTATTTCACCCAAAACCTTCTCTAGCGGAACTGGAACTGTTCTTGAGGCTAATGGAATGGAAAATGGAAACGG
Organism: Euprymna scolopes; assembly: GCF_053919585.1. NCBI lineage: Eukaryota > Metazoa > Mollusca > Cephalopoda > Sepiida > Sepiolidae > Euprymna > Euprymna scolopes. The sequence goes on along the minus strand of NC_136520.1, from coordinate 56,930,592 downwards.
CACTAACCCTATGCGGGTTTCAACAGCTTCCTCCGGAGGAGGAAGTTTAATGGGAGTGTGAAATTAATAAACGGTCTCTAGTCGTTAGGGGAAATGACGACGTTAGGTTTTTGCAGCTCTTGCAGGGAGGTGTCGTCGACGTCCTCCAACATACAACGCCTGGAATTCTCAAATTGGTCACCCATCTGATACTGACAAGGCTCAACTTGCTTAACTTCGGTGATCTAACGACAACCGGTGTGTCAACATGATTATGTCGTATCTCTTGATGCCAATGCCTGACGATGGGTCATAGAATGAATACCTTTCACTTTTGGAACTCGCTTTTTCACACAATCTTGGAATCCTGATTTTGTCCCTAACATTGCTGGTGCGTCAACTGTACAACGCCCACTACGAAAGATTTTCTGATTCAAAAAAAAGATGGCACCTTCTCCAGAATATTCGAGGTCTTGGTAGTCAGTTCAAGAGGAGATCAAACGAGAAACTCCTCTTTAAATGAACCTGAGTGAACATACTTTGTAAACACCACATCAGTTGATTCATCAAGTTGAATTGAAAATAAGCCAAATGCTGAAGACTTGATCTCCTGTAAAACTTGATCCTTGATGTCAGTGGCCATATCACTTATCCTCCTTTGAACAGTATTACCTGATTATGGAACCAGTACAATCTTTTCTTCGTTTCATTTCCCAGCATAATTTCATCTATTTTGAGAGCGCAAGTCTAATGAGGTGGTCTTTTTGAATTAGGATTCCACTGAGACATGTATTCACATATGTAACCAATAATCTATAATATAAATCTCACCTGTCTGTTTAAATCTATGTATGTATGTATGCTTGTATGTATGTATGTATGTATGTATGTATGTATGTATGTATGTCTGCCGAAATTGGTATCATTTGTAAGCTCGGCATCTCGGGCGACAAATATCGAAAAATTGACCAAAAACATTAATTCCTTCACCCTCAACGGGGCAGTTTTCTACAAGAAGGGGTCGTTTTTTTTCGAGCCATTTTTGCAAGTCATTCTATCGGTTGGATTGACTTTGCCTAATTTTAACGTTCCGAACTTTCGGTCGCGTCATGGAGTAGGATTAAGACGTCAGATTTTCTTTCAATTACTTTTCCGCCTTTGCGTCACGGGTTCAAGCCTGAATACTACCACTTTTTAAAAAAAATTTATTTGCTCAATACACACCTCCAAACACTCGGGCAACGCCGGGCTCCCAGGCTAGTGTTGTTTGTATAATAAACAGAATATATATATATATATATATATATATATATATATATATATATATATATTGTGTGTGTGTGTGTGTGTGTGTGTGTGTGTGAGAGAGAGAGTTCAGGTCTTATCTACTCTTTTCTTAACTTTCGCTCGTCTAGTCTCCTCTTTTTTTTTTCATTGCTGATAATCTTGATAAGATGTCTCCACAACGAACATCACACCATGCCAGTCTGGCCTTGCCTGAGTAAGCTAATACTTTTCTACCGTCGGGAGAGACAGCGGCTATCGGAGTGACAGTCAACTGTCAGTACTTGCAAGCCACTCATGTACCAGACAATTTGTCCGTGTCAGCACATGACCTAAGGATTCGTTTATTGCAGTCGGGGTGTGAGTAGTCCATCGTTAATAGCTCGAGTAGATTTAAATCGCCGACCGTTCAGAAAATCGCGGCCTTTAGTAACATAGGGACGTTGGCCTTCGGGACAAGATCAAAGTGTAGTATCTGTTCCGACAGATGCTGCACTTAAGATAATTTGTACCAGTCAATGGAGGGGAAACCCTCTATACTGGGACAATTATTATTTTTGGTAACCAGAGTGCCCCCTTTTTGCCTACTTTTAGGGGAGCTGGTTTTTACCTCACATTAAAAACGGCCTTGTGCCTAATTTGCTCAGTGGGGGAGCAAATAAACACCATCTGTTCCGACAGATACTGCAAGCTATGACTTGCTATGACTAGCAAAGACCAGATGTGGGGGCAACCCCACATGTCTGACCTTTAACCAGCTCCCATTTCCCACCTCTCGGGAGCTGGTCCCCTTTTTCCCTTCCCCCTCCCTTCACTCCTCACATTAAAAATCGGCCTTGTGCCTAATTTGCTCGGTGGGGGAGCAAATAAATACCATCTGTTCTTCAGATGCTCCACTTCAATTTCTTGTTCTCTGTCAGTGGAGGAGAAATCCTTCACGACTGAGACAATTTTTTATTTTTGTTCCTTTTCTCCACGTTAAAAAACGACCCTAGTGTCTAACTCTGTCCCGTGGGGAGGCATAGTAAATAGGAACATAGGGACGTTAGTGTGCGTTCTTACTTCTCGCTGAGAGGTTCTGTCTGTTGGTTTTTAGTTAAGATTATTTACTTCTGTTATTTTTTTAAATAAAAAATTTTCTTTTTTGGTCCCCTCGACAAAAGGAGAGTGGACCTGTAAAGTCACACTTGTCCGTTCGTCCGTTCGTCTGTCCGCACTTTTCTCATTAACTACGCCTTGGAATTTTTTGAAATTTTACACAAACATTAAACATGATATGAGTAAAAATGTAACAGAACGGGAAAACTCCGGTTGCCCCCCTCCCCCTAGGGGTGCTTTTCTGGTAAAAATGGCTAAAATTGATACCTTTGTGCTTATTAAAAAAAAAAAAAAATTGATGACTTGGATTTTTATAAAACTTTTTGAAAAGTTGTAACTCACTGATTCCTATACAATTTTTTTTGTCTGTACTTTGCGATAACTCTTGGGTGTGCCCCTGGGGCTATTCTATTAGGGCTAATAAAACACTCCATTTTGGGGACTATTTTACCTTATTTGTCCGAAATTTTCTGTGTATGTCTATTTAGCAGTTTTGCACGGTGCTAAACTCAAATTTAAATATGTTAAGGTCTTGGGGGGCTTTTGGGGCTAAATGGGGGCGAGGTGTTTTGACAAATGATGGACTTAGTCATTTATTTTTTTCATAGTGCAGTACTCAAATTTACATATGTGAAAGCCTCATACTGCTCTGTTTGGTCATTTTCACCAAGATTTGACGTCCCCTGGGGCTTTTTGGGGCTAAATGAGAGGGGGGGGGCAAATGGTGAATTTAATCATTTTTTTATGCCTCGTTCACTGTGCATTGGGGGACCATGCATGCTTTAGTTGTTTTATGTGGGAGTCAACACTTATCAACGACCATAAGCCACTCTAGGTTAAAGGTTAAGTGTTCCTATTTATTTGGCTCTCCAGGAGGGCAAAGTTAGACACCAAGATCTGTTTTTAATGTAGAGAAAGTAATAACAAATAAATAAATTGTCTCAGTCGTGAAAGATTACTCCTCCACTGATCGAGAACAAGAAATTGAAGTGTTGCATCAAAACAGATACTACACTTTGAGTTATATATTTTTTATACATTCTGAAAGTTTACAAATAAATAAAATAAAATAAATATGAAAAATAAAAAAAAATAGGCACAAGGCCACTCATAAATTGAGCAGGGGTTAGTCTATTGTAATTCTCGTCCCTATACCTTTGCTAGTCTATGCTTGATCCTCGCTAAATTCTCATTCACCATACTACCTCAAGCACATCGGGGGTTGTCCTATCTAAGATTTCCAAATCATATCGTGTGTGTGTGTATATATGTGTGTGCGTGTTTTTTTTAATTTATTTATTTTTATTTTTTACCAATAAAATAAAATTGTAAACATAAAAAATTATAAAAATTCATTTGTTTAATTTTATTTCATTGGCTTGGGATGGGAGAAAAAGTCCCCAAAATATAATCCAAATGTTAGTAAAACCTTCCCAGCCCTCTCTAGGTGGAAGAACACCTACTGTTTTTCGGCTTGGTGTTGGCCGAAAACAAGAAGTCGCTCTATATATGGAGCTGAAATTCTAGGCAGAAGCAAAGACACTGGAGTTGGAAGGGTATGTGAAGTTTTTCCAATATTGCTTATTGGGATAGCCGGAGACGAAAAAGAAATGATAGGCGTGTAAATATCTTGGAGGTTTCCTTTCACGGATGGAGAGAGCCATTCACTCGGCTATTTTTATTTTTAAGGGTTTGGAGTTCGGCAGGATCTGATACCGTGTCCACCATGCTTAGGCGAGGGATACGGACTCCAACTTGGCACCTCTACGCATGCACAGATTCTCTAGCTTTATCCATCTTCGGTCAAAGGTCTCGGAGTAAGATCTTTTTCTATCACATCTGATCTTTTCCTTCAGCTGGTTCTTAAAGAAGGGGACCAGATCCTGATCAGCAAAAGATTCAACTCTGCGCTTCTCTTGCAGTCTTGAACTTCATGTCACCATTCTGGTCAAAGCCATGATCGCAAGAAACACCATTCGTCTCTCCTTGCCCCATGGCTACTATGCGCTCTTGCCCTAAGGTAGATGTTAAAACAAGATCAGTAACGATAGAACTTGGGTAGAGCTAGATTGTCTAAATTGGAGGATGGAAACAAAAAAGAATTGCCTTATTACATAAAGACAGAGAAGGCATTCTCTTATGAGAAAACAAAAAATCCAGTGAGTATAAGTATCCAACTGCTAATTACTTTATATATCGATTGTAAATCCATCCCAGACAATCACTCCAAAACTTGCTTTGTTTCTGTCGGGTTGAAGCATTGTCTATACAGTCGTATAAGGTCCGTTCATCCCAGTCTTTTCCTTCACTCTTTGTGATGAGGCCAGTTTATTACTTTTTCCTAGCCAAAAGAAAGCACCAGGTTGTCCTCTATGGCTGAGTTTCTAATCTTTCAGTGAAACCGTTGGTATCTATAGATTATCACACTGATTATAGTGTCATTTGAAATAAAGCATGCTCTGCCTACTTTACTGAGCACATTAGGGTTTTCTCCTAAAATAAAGACATTACTGATGAGCCGTAAAACGATAAAACACATGTCCGTGAATAATTAAATAAATAAATAAACAAATGTGACGAGGTGTAGCCCCGCTGACAAAGTGTATGACGACGAAACACATGTCCGCTAATAATTACATTAAAGAAAGGTCGCCAGGTTCAGCTACTGTAATAATGCGCGGACGTACCTATTGTCGTTGTGTGCGAACTGACATCATAGCGATGAAGAAAAGAAAATGATATATATATAAAAAAAAGAATGTGTCTGCAGACCGAAGATAGGGATCACGTTCTAGATGATCACGATCACGTTCGAGATGATCAGGATCACGTTAGATACACGGGAGTGACGTCACAGCCGTCGCGAGAAGTAACGCGTGGCGGGAGAAGGAGTCATAAAAGTATTTTATCAAAACCTGAAACAGCCAGGTTAAGTTATTTCCTATTTCTTTTTTCATGTTTCTTGCGACGGAGGCTACAACGTGTTGGGCTCCGAGTGTCTGTGTGTAAACGTGTGGTTGACGTTATACAACACGGATGAATTTTACGACGACGAAAGGCGTGTTTGTCGATAATTATATTAAAAACAAAACAAATGGCATTGAATTCAGCCACGTAGACGAGACGTAAAGCTACGAAACACGTTTCCGTTTATAATTGTATATAAAAATTAAGAAAAAACAAACTAATAAATGTGGCTATGGTCAGCCAGGCTGATAAAACACGTGTTAGGTGATCATTTTTTAAAACATATGCCCCCCCCCCTTAGTACGGCACAATCACGTTGACGCAATGGTTCTCGCCAGATCACCAACACTTTTGCTAGGAGCAAAGTGTAGTATCTGTTCCGGCAGATGCTGCAAGCTATGACTAGCTATGACTAGCAAAGACCAGATGTGGGGGCAACCCCACATGCCTGACCATTAACCAGCTCCCATTCCCCACCTCTCGGGAGCTGGTCCCCTTTTTCCCTTCCCCCTCCCTTCACTCCTCACATTAAAAATCGGCCTTGTGCCTAATTTGCTCGGTGGGGGAGCAAATAAATATCATCTGTTCCGGCAGATACTGCAAACAAAGACCATATGTGGGGGTAGCCCCACATATCAGACCTTGGTCAATGTAGGGGCAACCCTTCATACCAATTGTCACTATCCAGCTCCCATTTCCCACCCATCGGGAGCTGGCCCCCTTTTCCCTACCCCTCCCTCTCTCTCCACATTAAAAAACGGCCTTGTGCCTAATTTGCTCAGTGGGGAAGCAAA
>NC_136520.1:56881970-56921970 GCF_053919585.1 Euprymna scolopes | reverse complement strand
ATTATTTTTTTTGATATATTAATTATTATGCGTACTGAGTACACAGACATCTTTATATATATATATATATATATATATATATATATATATATATATATATACATATATATATATATATATATATATATATATATATATATACATACACACACACATAATTACCCTACTTTTATTTGGTATATTTTTAGCACTCTCATAAGTAATAATGGTTTCCTTACTCCTCCGCTTTGACATCAATATGTATACTTAACCTTTTGCATCAAGTTAAACGCACTCATAGTCATTGCCATCCTTAATCTCCGACCGCCCCCTTATGATCATAACAGTAGAAACTTATAAATATATTGCCGCATATTACCTTTCAGCTTTACAATCCCCTCCAATTATAAGTGAATTTATAGCCGCCATTTGCAGTTTAGGTGGCACCAATCAAGATCAAAATTACCCACTCCATAGAAAATAGACACCCCACAAACCGTTAAAATAAATTACCACGCAGCAACAATACACACCCTATTTAACCATAATACATATACCCTTGAATCTCAATACTATGTTAAAGACCATATATAATCTTATATATCATACTATTTATAACAAGCTTTTCCTTATTTATTTAGAATTCAATAAAGCTTCCCCCAACATTCTATAATTCCTCTTAATCTCTTTCGTCCCTAATGAACCTTACACTAGACGCCGATTCTTCCCCATGCTACTTAGCACATTCTCTACTCTTCTGATGAGAAGCATTAGGCTTCGAAATGCCCTGCCATAAAGAGTCCCTTCTATCTCCCAGATTTTGCCTGTATTCCATTATTCAATAAATGATTCATTCTATGTCTACCAATATATAGTTTTGTGTCTTCATTTCATACTTTTGTTGTCCTATTGTATAAACTCCAATAATTATTGTTGAGCTTGGCATTATCCGGATAAGTCTCCTTTTGTGGAATTGAACTTTCTCTTTTCCTTTTACATTAAGCTATATATATATATATATATATATATATATATATATATATATATATATAAAGGTGCCCGCGCGCTCATTGGTTACAATAAATAGGTGTATGTAAAACTAAAATCTGATTGGCTGCTGAGCAAACCCAGTACCATGTAGATATATAAAACACGAAGTAACATGAATTCCCCGCAATAGCCTGACGAATCATTAATATTATATATATATATATATATATATATATATATATATATATATATATATATATATATATATATATATATATATATTAGTGTGTGGAAGGGGTTGGGATAGATACAGAGAGAGACAGACAGACAGACAGACAGACAGACAGGGGAGAGATGGGGTAAGCAATGAATAACAAAAGCAGCATAAAAGCATACAATGGATGAGATTAATACTGTTGCGTGTTCACACAGTGAAATTATTCTCACACTAATCTGGATTTATTATTCGTTTTTGTTGGGAAGTATATCTATATTTACCTATGACAATAGGAACACACAGACTCAGATAGTCAGATGTATGGTCGGGTAAGTTTGCAGATATTTACCGGTAAACATATATATGCACGCAATCACATTCTTGCGCAATAAAATGGATGGGTAAAATTCTCTATACCCACACTCATACATACACACACACACACATTATATCATGTTGAGACACCGGTTCTTGTCATATCACCGAAGTTAAGCAATGTTGAGCCTGGTTACTACCAGATGGGGGACCATTAGGGAATTCTAGGCGCTGTATGTGCTCTCCGCTTATCTCGGCATTTGTTTCCAGTCGTCTTGTACATACACTTCACTTGCCACTGGTGTTTAACAATGTCGACTCAGGAGAGATGTGGTTGGAGATTGCGTACCTCCTGTCACAATAATTTCACGCACAGACATCCCTTCGTGGGTATCCTTAGTCTGATAGACTGAAGGAGCCTGTTATATATATATATATATATATATATATATATATATATATATATATATATATAGTGTAACCCTGATATAAGAGAGTTGACAGAAGTCTCTTATATTCGGGCTTCTCTTATATCCGTGTTTTGTCCTATATTGTTTAGGAAGGTTTGGGAAAACTTCATATAACACGTTTTACGTACAGAACACTAGTTTATTAAGCAGTTATAGACAAAAAAATGAAGACAAAAACACATTTTCAATCAGTTTTCACAAATAATTCAGTAAGAAATTACTTTTTATTTAAAAAAATCAGTCATTTTTGATTTGTTAACATCATGAACATTTTCACACAGTCCGTAAATCATTTTCAAAGCGGCATCAGGATTATTGCTTCAAAGTAGGCTGTCAGAGTTTCAAGCGCATTCAATGCAGCCGGAGAATTTGGCACTGGTTTGCCTCTGTCAGAAACTTCAGAACTTACGCTTTCAGCATCACCATCGTCAACAAAATCTTGATCATCCGATTTTACACCGCGTGTGATGTCTGTGTCAGGCATTGTGTACTGTCGTCGAAGCTGACAAAATCTGTTTGCTCCATGTCTGATGGTGGGGAAACTTGATCATTTTCGTTGAATATTTACTTTATCTTCAACCTGTGATTCAGTGACAAAAACCGGCCTTTTTAAACGGTGTAGCATTGATCACTGTGATTTGAATTCGAACAAGTTATCCTGACGATAATACGCTTTGAATGTAACGAGTGATGCCTTGATCCAAAGGTTGAATAAGACTGGTAGTATTTGGTGACATGAGCTACGATGTGATGTTTGACAGATTTGTAAGTTATGACAAGTTTCATTGTCCAACAACAGATTAATCTTTCGATTTTGAGCAATCGTTTTATGATCAAGAGTTTTTATAACGTCATTAAACAGCTGACTCGTCATCCGGGCTTTACGATTAGCGAAGTAAGAAAACAGCAGAATTTTCACATTTCTAAAGTAGTTAGATTTTGGCGACTTACCAGCAACTACAGCTTGCTTTTCACTTCCGTCCATGTTTGTGAACTGAAGCATCGTGAGTCTGTCTTTGGGAACTTTTTTCTCCCATTTGACTGTTCGTCATCGGCAAATCACAAAAGATCCAGACGGCATGGCTTTGTAGAAATGTCCCGTTTCATCACATTCCAAACATCTTTTGGATCATATCCACGAAACAGTCGCGGCAAAACGTGTGTCACCCATTCGTTGGCAGAACCCTGATCTGCTGACGTTGATTCGCCGTGAAATTTTTTGAACAAAACGTTATTGGCTTGCTTCCAGCGCATGAGCCAGTCATTGCTTGGTTCAAAATAAACTGCAAGATTTACGACCAGTTGTGATGCTTTCTGCCTAATGACGTCGATGACGGTAGCTCCATGAGCACATGTTTGCGTAACCATTGTGTAAGAGCTTCGTTAATGTCCTTGTGCACGGTTTGGCGCTTTCCTTTGTGATAAGTGTTTCCGTTCATTTGCGTGCAAGATCTGAGATCGCCTTTTTTTCTTGAGAATTTTTGCTGTTGTTGAATAACCGATTTCGTACTCTTTGGCCGCAGCGGCCAGTTTGAATTTCTTCTCTTTGGCATCGTCGATGAGCCCCAACTGTTCAGAAATGCTTAGAGCTTTTCGTTGAGACGCCAACGCCGACATCATTAATTGCAATGATTGCAAGCAAATGGTTTTTAGTAGCAAAATTAACAAACAAACAAACAAACAAACGAACAAACAAACAAACGAACAAACAAACAAACTTCTGACTCAACAGAACAGTGGGTAAAGTGAAAGTGCTGTCCAGATAAATGCAACGACAAGCAAAGTCGGTAAAAAAGCGGGCGGCGCTACCCTTAGACACACAAAGCAAAAGCAATAAGGTAGAGGGTGTCTCCTATAGACAGAGACTGGACACACCATGTCTCTAGTCTGGTCAAGATTAAGTCATTGAACTTTATTCTTTCTCTAACTCACTTCTGTTTGACTGATTTACGACATCACACTCTCACTCAAAACGAACTCTCTCATATTGGGGAGGTCGCAAAAAACAAAACAAAAAAAAACCTCTTATATTCGGGCTTCTCTTATATCAAGGTATCTTATATCCGAGCCTAATTTATAAACATTAACACACACTTTAATTTGGGTCCAGAGAAAATCTCTCTTACATGAGGGTATCTTGAGTGTTGAGACGATTAATCGGGATCGGAATCAGGAATCGAAAAATCGGAACTTTATGGTGTATATAGGAATCTAAAAAATGTGTACCTATTTTCCAATGCCAAAAACGATTCTTTCGACTGTCAGTTTTTTATTTGGTTTTGTTTAAATCAAAATCTTCCACTGGTTGTAGTAAAGATTAAAATAATTAATATAATAAATATTTATTGATTTTAAATTAACCCTGAAACTAAAATCTATAGAACACTCGTTATAAGTGTGCTTATACGTCGGGGGAAATATCTGCAAATTTATAACATGTGTTTTTACGGAAATCGGGAATAAATAACATCTCAGTTGCTTTCTATTTAGAGATTTATAAACGCTCGGAATCGGAATCGGTAATTGTATCGGAATTGGAAAACTATTGGAATCATCCCATCACTAATATATACGTATATATATATTCATTTTTCAGAAGTCTAGATAAGTCATCGGTACCGCCAGTTTTAAGCCTGATAATAAGGAACCGTTTTAGGTCTCTCTCAAGCTGTCTTCAGCCGATCTATCTAATCTGTCTATAACCGGAAGTGAAAACATACACATACATTACAAAATCAGGTTTGAAACCGACGGTACCTATTGCTTTTCTTATCTAAACTTCTAATAATAAACATGTAAATATTACGCTCTTATTTTGAAAATTTTAATCTTAACATAGAGCACTTTGCTGGAATTCTTTTTTTTCCCCAAACAATATAACTAAGAGGATATATATATATATATATATATATATATATATATATATATATATATACAATTAACATAACAATAACAATTATTAATACCTACAGATACTAGTGTTTAATCCTTTCGGGAATCATCAGTGCAAGGTGACACGATTACTACCGGTCGAGAGATTCGAACTCGGCCACTAAGCCATCTCTGACTGCATTAGCAAGGAACAAATCTCACGGTTAATCTCAACCGCGAGAAATATCGTTGAAATTTTAATATTTATTTTTTAAATGTCGTAACATCCGGCAATAGTGATCTAATACGTATATCTGTGCATGGCATATATATATATATATATATATATATATATATATATATATATATATATATATATATATATATATATATATATATTTATAAAATATATATGGCAATTAAGCTACACTGAATATTCTGCGTTTCATTCACTATAGGATTCGTCAGGCTTATGCGCGAATTTTGTGGTTGCTTCTTGTTTTTATATATGTTGAGGATTTCTAGTTAGCCAATCAGCTTTCTAGTATCCACCGCGCCCCCTCCTATCAGCCAATGGGCATGCATTTTATCGAACAAAGGATCTGTTTTAGAACTAGGTTAGTGGTTTAAGGTAGATCTTTTCCTTCCTTTATATATATATATATATATATATATATATATATATTTATATAAATATACCTATGTGTACACACATACATGCACATATATATACATATATATATATATATATATATATATATACATGTGTGATCGTTTATGTATATTCATGTTTATTCGCGCATAAGCCTGACGAATCCTATAGTGGATGAAACACAGAATATTCAGTGTAGCTTAATCGCCATATATATTTTATAAATTACTAACTAGCTCTACCTACGGATTGAGCACTTTTGAAGTAAATACTTAAAGTTTACGCATAAATGTATACTTTCGTATATTAAATTTATGTGAGTAAATGAAGTAGTTATATATATATATATATATATATATATATATATATATATATATATATATATATGGCAGCTAAAAGAAACATGTAAAATTATGTATATATATATATATATATATATATATAATATTATATATAAGATAGTTTTGGTTTAGACAGAAGGATAGGAAAGTTTTTTAGTATATAATAGTATGTGGTTAATTCTATTTTCGTTGTATGTATCTTGATATTGAGTTATGAAAATAATTATATATTTTTTCTAAGTCGTCATTGACCCAAACTCCTAACCATACAACTGATTGAATATTTAACCTTTCATCTATATATTTCCAATGTGTTGATTTCTAGTTCTTATTAGGATACTATCTAAGTCGGTGTATTTGATGTATGTATAAGGTTAGCGTAAACAGAGTGTCCAATTATTACGCAAAATCAAAAGGAAGAGCGTAATACTTGTTTATATTTCCTGTAAAACATTTTTTGTTCATGGTAGTCACCACTTACCAAGGCCCGGAAGCTACTCGGGGATAAAGGTTATTGCGTGTACAGTAACCAATGGTATAATATCGTAGTAATCGTTAGTATTGGAGATTTGATAAAGTGTCTTACTCAAGGGGGCTGTTCATCAGGAATTTGTTTGTGTTGGACTTGAAGACACATACACACACATATGGGCACACACATATGGACACACACATACAAACACACACACATACATATACACACGCACAAACATAAATAACTCACACACATGGTACCTTCATTCAGTCTTGACAAACTATGTACACCCACTATAAGGGTGCCCGCGCGTGAAATTTTTGTGGCAAGAGTTGCATAATCGCCAACCATACCTCTCCGGAGTTGACATTGTTGAATACCAGTGGCAATTGGAGGTTCAGAACGACTGAAAACAAATGCCGAGATAAGCGGAGAGCACGTACAGCGCCTAGAATTCCCAAATGGTCAACCATCTGTTACTAGCCAGGCTCAACGTTGCTTAACTTCGGTGATCTGACGAGAACCGGTGTGTAAACGTGATTATACACACGCACAAAAGCACTCGCACAAACACATGCACACACATACAATCATACACGCATGCACACAGAAAACAAACATATACACGCGCATACATACACGTACAGACACATGCACACACCAACATACACAAACACTCACACATGCACACACATACACAAGCACACACAAACACACAAATATACACATACACTCGCATATACACATATACAGACATAAACAGACACACACAGAAAATTGATCTGAAATGGAACGTGCACATCAAATCCGTTGCGAAGGTCGGTGGAGAACTGGTGAGATCATTCTACGGCTCCAGCAGATATTTCACTGCTGATGTATTCTCTACCCATATAAAAGCCAAGTACGTCCAAAGATGGAGTACTGTTGCCACTTCTGAACAGGAGCTGCTAGAAAGACCTTATCCTGTTTTGACATAGATCAAAATAGACTTCGTAGTCTAGTGGGGAATGCCTTTTTCTCTTCCCTGCAACCTATTTCCCACAGAAGAAACGTTGCGAGCCTGTCTCTGCTTTATCGTTATTTTCATGGCTAGTGCTCGTCTGAGCTCCAATCTATGGTCCACCTCTCGCCAAACTTTCACGAGAAACATTTGTCTAGCTGAAACCAATATCAATAATTCCCCCCCATTCTTTATCTGTGTCTAAACCTAAACGTAGATTCCATGAACAAAACTTCTTTCTTAGAACTGCACGCCTGTGGAACTCTCTTCCGTTTGCCTGCCTTTCAGCTAACTACAATATCATCGTCTTCAAGTCCAAGACTCTCGACTAGGACAAGCTCCATGCTTTGATAAGCTTCTTGGCTTGACGTTTACTCCTGACCTGAAACGGAACACATACATCAAGTCTATTGTCAAGGTCGCTGGAAAAATGCTGGGATCCTTCTACCGCTCCAGAAGATATCTCACTGCTGACGCAGTTCTCTACTTATATAAAAGCCAATTACTCCAAGGATGGAGTACTGTAGCCACATCTGGGCAGGAGCTGCTAAAAATCTTTATCCTGCCTTGACAGAGAGCAAAATAGGCTTCGTGGCCTAGTGGGGGATGCCCTTTTCTCTTCCCTGCAACCTCTCTCCCACAGGAGAGACGTTGTGAGCCTATCTTTGTTTTATTGTTACTTCCATGTCAGATGCTCGTCTGAGCTCCAATCCATAGCCCCCGTCTAGCTGAAACCACTGTCAAAAAGTTTCCCCACTCTTTATCTGTGCCAAAATAAAAACGTAGATTCCATGAACAAAGCTTCTTTCTTAGAACTGCACGCCTGTAGAACTCTGTTCCATCTGCCTGTTTCCCACCTGTCTACAACTTGGATGTCTTCAAGTCCAACATAAACAAATTCCAGATGAACCGCCCCCTTAAGTCAGAAATTTTATCAAATCTCAACATTAACGTACTGTACACGCAATAACCCTCATCCCCGAATGGCTTCTGGACCTTGATAAGTGGTGACCAATTTGTAAAAAAAAAACATGTAACCAAATTCTTAATGAACCATCCCCTTAAGTAGTCCAATTTACCAAATATACACTACTAAAGATTACTACGATATTATCCAATTGACTACTGTACGGTCATTAATCTTTATCCTCGAGTGGGCACCGGGCCTTGATAAGTGGTGACTTCTATGTAAAAAAACGAATTTAGGAAAATTCGTCCCCGGAAAACTCGTCTCCGGAAAACTCGACCCCGGAAATCTCGTCCCCTTTCGCTAGGTAGGAAAACTGGTCCCTTATTGAATAAATATCGATTGAAACACATTTTATGACAGTTCTTGAAGATATTGTCGATATTGTCTTTAAGAGAATGCACTGCAAATCCCATAATACTTTAAAAAAAAATTTCTAAGTTTTCGTTTTCTACCTAGCTTTGAAAGTTTTTGGTGTTTAAACTTATTTTAAAGAGTTTATTTAGTTAAAAAAATAACAAGTAATGTCGTACTCGACATTACTTAGTAAATAATTTTGAACAAAAAATGTCCGAAAATTAAAGAAAATACTGAGGTAGATATAGTTTTAAAATGAGCCTCCCCCCCCCTCTCCAAAAGAAAATAAATTTGTATATTTTTAGGTAATGTCCAAGATAACTGCTCGGAAAAAAATCAAGCTACCAGAAGAGGATACAGTTTATTATGTAACGAAACTGAACGGAAGACACGAAAAACGAAACCATATTTAAAAAAATACTTTAGTTTTTAACATTTCTTGTGTTATTACGAAACAAGCAAGCAAAAAGAAAATAGTTTTTGTTTTAGCAAATAATAAAACAAATATTCTATTTAGAAAAATTGGTACTTCACGGGGAACGTGGACCCTGCATAAATGAAAGCGCAAAAGGTTTTCTTTGGTTTATTTAACCACGAAAACCTTTTGAAGGCACTATTTGAGGCCAAAAAACGGGGAGGGGCAAAAGTATTATTTGAATATGCATGAAAAAATAATTAAACAAAAAAATAATATTCAGTGGAGAAAATAATAAAAAAAAAAGTAAAATAAAATGAAATAAAAATAAAATAAAAACAAAGCACTAAATAAAAGTATGAACAAAATGCACCCAAAGAAAATAAATATAAAAAAAATAAAATAAACATACGCGCGATTAAAAATAAAGTCACGAAGAAAGTGAAAAAAACAAAAAACGCTTTGAGGGAGCAATCATTAAATAAAAGCACCATTTATGCAAGGACCACGTTCCCCGTGAATTACCGAAAAATCAATTTAGTTATAACACATTTTTTGTTCACGAAACAACACTTCTGAAGTATGCGCACGGCGGCCATCTTTTCTTGGTGCGTTTCACTAAACTGTCGCCATGTGGCGCGTCTCTGTCAAAAAACATTTAAATTATTAATTTTTTGGTGACCATTCAAAGTTGCTTTAATTGAAAAAGATGTTTTATTTAAATTATTTACTAGTATTTCAGCCCGGCGTTGCCCGGGTGTTTGGATGTGTATGTTGAGCAAAAAAAAAAAAAGAAGTGGTAGTAGGAAGGCAGGCTCGAACCCGTACCGCAAAGGAGGAAAAGAACGGGGTAAAACCCAACGTTTATGCTGTTACGACCACCGCCAAACCGGAGGCGACATTTCTTAAAATTAAGGCTAGACAATCTAAAGGAGGGGATAACTTTCAAAAATATCGGCGAAAAAAGTGACCCCTCCCCTGTAGAAAAGACCCTAGTTGAAGGGGAAGATATTAATGTTTTTTAGCCAATTTTTCGATATTTGTCATATGAAAGATCGGACTTTTTGTTTTGTAATAACAACAGGATTATTTAAACTGAATTAATTCTTCTAAATAAAATAATTGCTTTCTTTGATAATATGTAAGTGTTTTCTTCCTTTATTTTTGTTTCGTAATAACACGAAAAGGGTTAAAACTAGAGTATTTTTTTTCAGTAAATATATGGTTTCGTTTTTCGTGTCTTGATTCCGTGATCAAGTTTATTTCTTTTTAAACAAGAGTTAAAAATAATTTTAAAAAATATTATGGGGGTGCGTAGTCTCTTTTAAAAACAATATCTCCTTCAAGAACGGTCATAAAATGTGTTTTCAATCGATATTTATTCAATAAGGGACCAGTTTTCCTATCTATCAAAAAGTGGGGAGTTTTTCGGGTACGAGTTTTCCGGGTACGGGTTTTCCGGCGACGAGTTTTTCGGGAACGAGTTTTCCGGGCACCAAAAACAAAATCATATATAATCAAATTCATTTATGACTACGTTTCAATACACAACATGTTATATATTTCTAACATTTTATTGAGAACTGTCGTTGTTTATTTGTAACCTATGTACATGTTTGATTGTAATAGCCAGGGGAACTAAATTCTCCTTGTCGAGAACCTAATTACATGAAAGACCTTTAAAGATACATAAAGAAATAAAACACAGCGTGTACAACTGCTTTATTATGCGCCTTATACCATTTGTTAACCTTGCTGTGGCCTTTGCTTATCTTTTTAGGAAGACAATTTAGTCAAGTTCGGAGATCAAATTACCTAAACACAGAGACAGAGAGATATAGCGGAGATAGATAGATAGTGTGTGTGTGTGTGTGTGTGTGTGTGTGTGTGTGTGTGTGTGTGTGTGTGTGTGTGTGGAGAGAGAGAGAGAGAGAGAGAGAGAGAGAGAGAGAGGAGAAGAGGTCTCACAAAAGATTACAATCATTCAAAAGGTGAACATAAAAAAGCATGTTTTCACTGCGTGAGACTTTGTTAATATGTCTATTGTCGGGACAAACCAAAAGTTGATGCTATCATTCTGACCAGTGCAAAAAGTGACAATGCGTCTCTGCGTCTCCCCCTCCCCTCTCTCTCTCTCTCTCTCTCTTTCTCTCTCTCTCTCTGTTCTCCGTTGTCTCTTTCTCGCTATTTTTTCACATGGAAGTCACCACTTATCATGGCCCGGAAGCCACTCGGGGATAAGGATTATTGCGTGTACAGTAATCAATGGGAAAGTATCGTAGTAATCGTTAGTATTGGAGAGTTGATAAAGTGTCTAACTTAAGGGGGCGGTTCGTCAGGAATTTGTTTATGTTGGACTTGAAAACATCCAAGTTGTAGTCAGGTAGGAGACTGGCGTGCACTTCTAAGAAAGAAGCTTTGTTCATGGAATCTACGTTTTTGGTTTTGGCACAGTTAAAGAGTGGATAAAATTTTTGGCAGTAGTTTCAGTTTATCGTAAAAGATTGGCGATGGAGGACCAGGGATTGGAGCTTAGACGAGCACTTGCCATGGAAGTAACAATAAAACAAAGACTCGCAACATCTCTTCTCTCTCTCTCTCTCTCTCTCTCTCTCTCTCTCTCTCCCTCATATATATATATATATATATATATATATATATATATATATATATATATATATATATATATTGCTTGCTTGTTTGTTTTTGTTAGCGATACTTATTGAAACGAATTCAATTATTTATATGGAAGAGCATTTTCCCTAAATGCGAGTTGGGAATAATTTTCCTTTTGACCAATTTGATACCCCTAAATGGGAAGCGGCATATGTATTATTTTTAAAATATAATTATCCACTGACACGTGTTTCGTCGTCTACGGCTCATCAGAGTGGCTGAATCTAGCGAGATTCGAAATCGGGACACCTTAGGCTTCTTATCACGGGTTCCCGATTTCGAATCTTGCTGGATTCAACCACTCTGATTAGTCGTAGAGGACAAAACATGTGTCAATGGTTAATTATATTTTAAAAGTAATATATATATATATATATATATATATATATATATATATATATATATATATATATATGACTACTTCATTTAATCACATAAATTGATATACGAAGATATAATTTTATGCGTAAATGTTCAGTATTTACTTCAACAGTGCTCAACATGTAAGTAGAGTTAAGTAGTAATTTATGAAAATAAATTAAGCTGCATAGAATATTCCGCGATCATTCTCGTGAGAATTCGTCAGGCTTATGCACGAATAAAACGCGGAATATTTTGTGTAGCTTAGTTGCCATATATATTTTCACAAATTACTATATATGTGTGTTTTCTTTTCTTTTTTTGTGGAATATATCTTATGAATTATATTTACCTTTTTTCGTATTCCAATACTTTTTTCTTGGAGGCTAAATGTATGTTAAACAGAGCACACATAAAAGAAAAACAGTATGGCTGTATTCCAATATCCAAATATATATTTCATATGTAAAGCAGCTTCTTCAGCATCTTAAAATTATGGTACATGTTTTTTTTACAGATCTGTTCCGTTATGCAGAATCAATCGGTTATTATAATGTCAATGCGGGCTCTTTTCGCGCATATACTCCTAGGAAAATATAGCAAAGATTTTACTATACGTTACATATTTCAAAAGCATACCATGGTTTAATTTAGGTGGTTTGAACTCCATTCATCGATTTGTTTTATTTCGTGAATCGTTGATGATTTGAATGGATTTCAACGGCGTTTACAAGGTCAATCCACATCAATGAGACCATAGTATGTCTCTGAAGTAGTTTTTAAATAGATAATTTGTATTTGTATCTCATATAAATATAATTTTGTTATCTTTATATATATATATATATATATATATATATATATATATATATATATATATATATGTGTGTGTGTGTGTGTGTGTGTGTGTGTGTGTGTGTCGTGTGTGTGTGTGTATACGGGATACCTTTCTAAGATGTTTAACTGATCATGAGGAATTTAGGGAGAGAACTGCTTGAATTAATGGGTCGAAATGTAGGCCAGTAGGCCATTTTTAGTTTTATTTACAGGGTGGAACAATAAAATTCTCGCCCAAGAAAAGAGGACATGATTCCACTTCCGTTTGAGGAAACCGTTTTTTTTTTGTTTTTTTTTGCAGACCATCTACTAGTTGGTCAGTTTTGTATAAATACCAAGAGCGATAGGAGCCTTCTATTATGTTTGAAAATGATACAATGTTCAACGAGCAGGATCGGTGATGTGCGGCTGTATAACTGATGCTTTCTACCGCTCAAAGATATGCGAACAGGACCATTGCCAGCACCCTCAAAATGCATCGCTCGATTGCCACGAATAACAGGGACGTGCCCATAGTGATGAAAATAAAGTTTCCGGCCATAGTTATGGTCTTTGGTGTGATTTCAAGTTAGGGCCACATTATGTCACCGTATATCTTCGAAGTCAGTTTGCAAGTCAACACCAAAGTGTACCTGGATGTGCTGAAGAGTGTGGCGTTATAATAGTACGATCAGGTGGCTGCCGGCAAAGCCTGGGTGTGTAAGTAAAACCCAACGTATACTTTGAATTATTGGGAGCTGAAAGACGAATAACATTATGACAGGATTGCAGCCATCCTTGGCCTTTTGGCGAGGATCAAAGAGTAGTATCTGTTCTGATGCTACACTTAACCTTTTCTGGCCTTGATCAGTGGAGGAGTAAACCTTCTAGATTGAGGCAATTTTTATTTTCGTTCCTATCCAGTGTGCCCCTTTTAGGGAGCTGGATTTTCCCCACATTAAAAACCGACCTAGTGTCTAACATTATGACAGGATTGAGAAGAATTCCTTGAATAGATCTTATTCGCATATTTGTATACACTGTTCATAAAATGAATATATTGACATAAGGTTTGAAGACGACCATGTAATCTACAGGGAAGCAGTCTCGCAGTAATGTGTTCCGCGGCGGAGGTGAGGCCTTTGCGAAGAAGCCCTATTAGTGAAAAATTCGATTGGCCCTAGGCAGAGAGGGGGCGGGAGAAAGGATGCGTTTTTATTTTGTCATGGTAGAAACGCGAGTTCGTGTTATGAATATTTAAGAATGAGGGGGAATAGAGATTGGAACTCAGTCGAGCACCTTCCATAGAAATGACGACAGAGTAGAAAGAGACTAGAAACATGTTTTCCACGAGAAGAGGTTTAGGGAACAAAACGGATCATACCTTCTACACCTATTAGATTTCGCGGTGGATTTTTGGTTCGGTATGTGTTTTTACGGTCGAGCAATATACTTTAGGTTATTTAAGAGCAAAACACAATGGCTATTGTATAGAAGTCTTTGTAAGCAATTTGTTGGATACTTATATCGCTGAAAAGGTGAACGTAAAAAGCATGTCTTCGCTACGTGGGACTTTACATAAATCGCCATAGGTACAACGACTAAATGGCCCTACACGGGATGAAAAGACACTGAGCAGTTTCTACTTAACCCCAAACGCCCTGTCGTGAGGAAGGCGAAAACATACAGGGGGAAGGGCGGAGCGGAAGGTATGATTTCAGCAACGTACTGTGTATCCTTTTTTTTTTTTTTTAAATCTTTTTCACCTCAAACAAGGCGTATTGCCACTTGGACGTAAGGGGGTACCATTTGAGATCATTTCTACAGTGCACAACTGCGGGAAGTTATGAAGCGATTATCTGTTCACGTTGTATTTAAACGTCTGCTTATTATTACCGTCGGGGAAGTAGGGAACAGGGAGGGAGTTCCAAAGGCTAGCGAGAGAAAGAAACTATGAAACTAGATAGGTTTTCCGACATGTGGGGACCTCAACGGTGGAGAGATGGGGTTTTGCTGCTGGCCAGGTTGGTCGGGAGTGTTAGGGTTAGGGTTAGGGTTAGGGAGTGTGAACGTTGAGGGGGCACAAGTGTTACGAGTTTGTAAAACAGATACGGGGATGTGACATTGTAACCATGGGACAAAAGTTCAAAGTTTGGCCGATAATGCGGGACCAATTCGATTTGAGTCTGTTTATTTAGACCCTATTTGAGAGTAAAGGACTCCATGCATAGGCGAATGGTGACTTTTTAGATATAGAGGACTTTTCTATAAATCGTAAATTTTCTAGCCCATTAGAGGGAGTCCGCTTTCTTTGCAGCATCCTTAGAAATGTCACCCCATTGTATTCTTTTTTTTTTACAAAGGAGTCATCACTTATCAAGGCCCGGAGGCCACTCGAGGATAAGGGTTAATGTGTATACGTTAGCCAAAGGGACAATATCGTACTAATAATTAGTAGTGGAAATTTGGTAAAGAATTTGTTTACGTTGGACTTGAAGGCAACGATATTGTAATCAGCTGGAAAGCAGGCAAACGGTAGAGAGAGTTCTACAGGCGTGCAGTTCTAAGAAAGAAGTTTTGTTCATGTAATCCACGTTTAGATTTAGGCACAGATAGAGTGAGGGAAATTATTGATAGTGGTTTCAGTTAGAAGAGTCTTTTCCATGAAACTTTGGCAAGGGAGCCTATAGATTGAAGCTCAGACGAGCACTTGCTATGAAAATAACAATAGAGCAGAGACAGGCCCGCAACGTTTCTTCTATGGGAAAGAATTTGCAGGGAAGAGAAAAGGACATCCCCCACTAGGTTATGAAGTGTATTTTGAACTCTGTCAAGGCAGAATAAGATGCTTCTCGTAGCTCCTGCCCAGATGTGTACTCCATCCTACTTGGCTCTTATACAGGTAGAGAATTGCATTGGCAGTGAGATATCTACTGGAGCGGTAGAATGATTTTTTTCATTTCATGTTGCCAGCGAATATTAATCGAGGAATTTGAACAATGAGTTCTCAGGCAGGTTGTTTTTCATGGCAATAGGTGGTTGAGAAAGTTTTTTTTTTGTAATTGTTCAAAGAAAGAACTTTAGTCTTAGTAGCTTCCAACGTTACCATACATTTGCGTCCCCGTTTTACTACAGAATGAAGGTCGTTTTCTAAGATTTATGCAATTGCCTTGGATATGCGTACATTCGTTTTTCCCTTATCTATATATCTACAAAAGTGAAATTGTCTGAGTGTGTGTGTGTGTGTGTGTGTGTACATTTCCCTACCAAACTACTCTTTCAATTTTCAGTCTACTTACTCTTGATTTGACGTAAGGGGTATTGAGATTTGGGATAATCTTTTTAATCAGTTTTTGGCCAGAAATTTGGCTTTCAAGGGATCAAAGTTCAACAATTTGACCTTTGAAAACTCTACCAAACTCTTCCACCAATTTCGAGTCTAAACACTTGAAATTTTAGATGTAGGTTACTTGGGCATAGACCAAACTTTTAATTTGATTTGAGCCCAAAACAATAAATGCTAAGGAGTTAAAATTGGGATCAAAGTGTAAAAAAATTGACTTCTGCGATCTCTACCAAATTACTAAACCAATTTTTGGTCTAAATACTTGAAATTTTACATAAAGTGTATTTAGACATAGGGCAAGGTTTTTAATCGGTTTTTGGCCGACAATTTGGCTGTCAAAAATACTTTGCAGTCTCTATCAAACTATTCAACCAATTTTGAGTCTAAATATTTGAAATTTTACATAAATGGTATTCAGACATGCAAGCATTTTAATTAGTTGTTGGGCAAAAATTTGGCTATCAAGAGGTCAAAGTTGAAAGAGTTTACCTTTGCAGACTCTACCAAACTCTTCCGCCAATTTTGAGTCTAAACACTTGAAATTTTAGATGTAGGTTACCTGGACATGAGTAAAACTTTTTAATATATATGTACATATGCACATAAAGTTATGAACATTAGATAGGGTCCGAGCAAAGCCGGGCTGAACTGCTAGTCTTCTATATAAATGAAACAGGACATGTATGTATGTGCGTCTGTCTGCTTGTAAGTTATTTAACCGATAAACTCTTAAACATAACACTAAAATTAGCAACAAAATATTAATCATTCATCAAGTATGGTTTATAATGAGTAAAATCTTTGTTTGGATAACAGAATAACACGCAAAATATTTGTTTCAACCTAACGACATTTCTATTAGTTTGCGCATGCGTAAACGAGTCATAGCTAAAAGTGGTTTCATTTTATAACTTTTTTTTATCGATCTGTCGGCTTAGGTCAAACGGTAGCGAAGAGCACCGAATGTCTTGATTTCGATTCTAGCTGATGGCACAAAAATAACTTTGGAAATCACTAATATATATATATATATATATATATATATATATATATATATATATATACACACACACAAAGGTATATTGTTTTTATTATTTTTTTTAATTTTATTTATTTCCTTACATTAGCGATTCGTTGTATTTTATTGCTTCGCTTAGCTATGCGATGAAGGAGTTACCTGTCCTTTGTGTATTTGCGTCGTCCCCATTTTTGAGACGTGATGTTTTTGCTATTATTTATTTTATTTATTATATATTTAATTTTTTTATGTAAATATTTATTAAATATTTTACGTGCATGAATTAATAACACACACACACACACACACACACACACACACACACACACACACACACACACACACATATATATTATATTCAATGACTCTGCAATAATAAATACGAAATCTACATAAATTAAAATATATTTAAGCGTATTTTGCAACCGGCAAAGTCAGGCGCCCCTTGCTATTAGAGAGCGTTTCGTTGTGCCATCAGAAATTATGCCCCTCTTGGATACAATTTCATCAGGTCTTTGATGTTTAATCGTTAACGTCTATTAAAACCGACAGACATAGATTACCATAGAGATGCGAAAGCACATGACAAAATATGTACGGCATATCATCCCTCTAATATAGGAGCACGATACCTTAGACGTAGGATAAATGAATATAATATCACGTGACATATTATTTATCTCCGTGCCAGAAAAATAGACACAAGGTCAGGTCAGGATAATCGCATTTTGGCCTACGAAAATGCTTGAGCAGCCATGTAGCTATTCCCCGGTAATGGATACGAGGTGTCTTCAATAAGTTCCAGGCATTTTTTTTTGTATAGGCATTTAAAATTGTCGTAGACTCTTGAAAATTCAGTATGTTATTGCTATACATTTTATGAAATGATTACCCAATTTTTATGATTTCATTTTCAAATGAACAGCTACAGCAGGAATTGGAATACACCCTACTAAAGCTTGATTGTCACAGCTAGTTAATTTTAAAAAATGCACTGTGGACACGAGGGCACTTTAGATGAACGATATGCAATAAAATTCTGTTTTAAACTTGGAAAATATGCCACAAAACGTATGGAATGCTTCAGACTGCTTTTGGGCCATTTTGCATGAATCGAACATCGGTTTTTGAGTGGTATAAGAGATTCAAGGAAGGTAAGGTGTCCGTGAGAGATGATGAGAGGTGTGGTAAGTTAAAACACCAGTGTTGATTGGCCAAATAAAGAATTTCATGGATAAAGGCCGTGTGTCTATAGAGACAATAAGTGCACAGTTTGATGTCAGTTTGGGAACTATACACACAATTATTCGCAAGGAAATGAAGATGTATAGCAATAACATATTGAATTTTAAATGCCTGTACAAAAAAGTCTGGAAACTTATGTAAGGCACCACGTAAATATTTAGAGATTTATAAAGAATCGGAATCGATAACTGTATCGAAATCGAGAATTTAGTACGGAATCGGTAATTGTTTCGGAATCGGTAAAATTATTGGAATCGCCCCATGACTAATATATATATTATACCAACGTGCATAGAAATGTCCAGGCCGGGAATAGAGGAATATTTTCGGAAAACTTAAGGGCAATAGAAAACGCAAAAAGAATACAAAAGTTACGGATCTGTGTGTGTACGTACGCGTGTGTGCGTGCGTGTGTGCATGCGTGTATGTGTGTGTGTGTGTGCGAGAGAGAGGGAGAGAGAGAGCGAGATAGAGGAAGGGGCAGAGAAAGGAGTGAGAGAAAGAACGTGAGAAAGGAAGCGAAGGAAAGCGATTGAGAGGTCAACAAATGAAGAACGCGTGAGTAGTGGGTAGAGTGACGGAGGTGGGAGGACAGGGTAGTAAAAACCAATCCTGCGCACGCGCGAGGCTTCTTTCAAGTCAAGCTGCCTTTTTTTTAAAACGAGTAAGGGGTAGGCACGCGTGCGCGCGTGTGTACGTGTGTTTGTGGAAGGCGAAATTTGTGGTGTGTTTGTTACAGTATATTATTCGCCACTTCGGTTTGATAACCGCTCGACTAAGGACGCACACGCGAATCCTGTATTTATACGTGTTGAGCGCTTATCACTCTCTCGGAGGAGACTTCAGTTTTTTCACTTGCACCAAACCGGATATTTAAAAAAAGAAGAAAAAAAAAAAGAAAGAAAAGAAAGAAGGTGACTATTTTGTTAGCATTGGTTTCCCCGATATTCTTCTGGCCAGAATTCTTTCTAGAAAATCATCGTGTACTTACGAGAGAGACCACGTGAAGTTTGCCAACATCTTAAGTGAAAGTGATTCTTGTGGAGCGAACTGGATTCGAACTTCTTGGAACACTCAGTTCGCGTGGTGAACCAGAACCACTTAACCACGGTTCCGTACTAAAAAAAAAAAAAAAAAAAAAAAAAAAAAAAAAAAAAAAAACAAAGAAAAAAAAAAGAAAACGGACCCATGAAGAAATAACCTGTAAACAATAAAAAAAAAAAAATGTAATAATAAAATAAAAATAATGAAAAAACAAGAACACGGATATTTTTAAGATACGTCGATTTTCATTCGAAACTTACATGCGACCGACAGACGGACGGAATCCCTTGAAAGGATGTCAGGACACATCTAAAATAAATTAAAACGTTGTTTTATTTATTTATTTATTTATTTATTTATTTATTTATTTATTTAAAAATGAACCAAAAATATAGGAAAGAAAAATAGCTGAAAAGTTTATACAGACAAAAGAATTTTCTTTTAATAAAAAAGTAAAAATGAATTGTTGATGAAGAAAAGATATCTAAAAAAAAAAAAAAAATGCAAACACGGAATTAAAACAATAATAATAATAAAAAAGGATGACGACGAACCACATCAGCTTCCGCATCATTCGACGCAGATAGGTAAACTTTAAACTTATTATTAATACTTTGGGTGATTGTCCGGGATAATAATGAAAATTGAAAAACGAAAAACTGAATTTCACCAAAAATCAATGCTATCTACTTAACTGTCATGTCGAAATTAGAAGCGTATTACTGCATAAAAACTTCGCTTTCACAATGCAGCGATCCGCCATCATTATTATTATTTTTTTTTTAATGTAATAAACAAGTAAAAGAAGTCATGGTTTGGAATATATTATTTAAATAAAACTTGCAATTTTTCCTCCAAAGGCAATTTTTGTTAATAATTAATTCTCCAGTTTTTATTTTTCATATTTTTGGATGTGTTACTAATTTCGACATGGCAATTAAGTAGCTAACATTGCTGTTAGTTGAAATTCATTTAAAAGTTGTTGTTTTTTTTCTATTTCCGTTATTATTTCGAACACGTACCATACTTTGTTGATATAGATAATTGGCAATTTATAAAAAAGAACAACATTTGTTTGTTTGTTTTTTTTTTTTGTTTTTAGTTATATATTGCTGAATGAGGAACCATTTTCATTTTTAAAAATACAGTTAGTATTATGCATCTAAAATTGAGAAAATCTCTCTCCCACAGAAGAGACGCTGCAAGATCTTTGTTTTATCGCTATTTCCATGGCAGGTGTTCGTCTGAACTCCAATCTCTGGTCCACCTTCGCCAATCGTTTACAAAAAAACACCCGTCTAGCTGAATCCACTGTCAAAAACTTTCCCCACTCTTAATCTATGCCTAAATCAAAACGTAGATTCCATGAACAAAGTTTCTTTCTTAGAACTGCACGCCTGTGGAACTCTGTTCCGTCTGCCTACTTCCCTCCTGACTACAACTTGGATGTCTTCAAGTCTAACGTAAACAAATTCCTGATGAACCGCCCCCTTAAGTACACACTTTAAATATCCACACTGACGTACTGTACTTACAATAACCCTTATCCCTGAGTAGCTTCCGGGCCTTGATAAGTGGTAACCTTGTAAAAAAAAAAAATGTGTCAACATTATGTGAATAAGGTAAATACTAAATCAAAACAAAATGGTTACCGAATTTGGCCTGTGGTTGTGTTTATCTAAAAACGAAATTTTAACTATAAATGGTTCTTCATTTATTGATATTTAGGGTTTATTTTACAATTCACAGAGGTAGGAAACAGTTGTAAAAAAATATTATGTCATCAAAGACAAAATAAGTTAGTTTTCTAACTAACTGGATAAGATTTTTTGGGGTTTGTTTTACTGTACACATAGATTCGAAAAAGTTGTCGCAAAACAAATATAGAACAAATAAATGTTATCAAAGGCAAGATAAGTTACTTTTCTACCCAACTGGATATGTTTTTAGTGTTTATATTTAATGTAACATGGTTATTCAGCTCGAAAAACATACAGTGTTTATCGATGTATTGGAAAATTCAAAATGGCGGCCGGCCGACTCTCTCGGAGATGGTAAGTTTGGGAAAAGGATTATTAATAAAAAAACAGTCAAAATGCTGTTAAAAACCCGGCGAATATATGTCAACCTATGTCACGGTAACATATATTGAGCGAGTTTCTAACAGTATTTCGTCTGTTTTTTTATTTATAACTCATTTTCCCAAACTTACCGCCTTCAATAGAGAGTCGGCTCCCATTTTAAGTTTTCCAATACATCAGTGGACACTGTATGTTTTTCGAGCTGAATAAACATGTTACATTAAATATAAACACTAAAAACATATCCAGTAAGGTAGAAAAATAACTTATCTTGCCTTTGATAACATATTTGTTATATGTTTGCTTTTGTGACGACTTTTTCGAATCTATGTGTACAGTAAAACAAAAATGGCCGCGACGTCTCATTACATCTTTGAAGTCTTGATAATCACTTAAAAAAAGAAATAAAACAAAATGGTAGTAGTGACCGAGCGACCCACCTACCTAATAAATGTCACGGTAACATTTATAGGATTAGTTTCTTGCACTATTTTGTTTTCTTTCTGAGGTTTGTATTACTGTAAACATAGATTCGAAAAAGTTGTCAAAAAACAAATATAGAAAAAATAAATGTTATCAAAGGCAAGATAAGTTACTTTTCTACCCAGCTGGATATGTTTTTAGTGTTTATATTTAATGTAACATGTTTATTCAGCTCGAAAAACATAGAGTGTTTACCGATGTATTGGAAAGTTTAAGATGGTGGTCGACTCTCTCTTTCACACGGTAAGTTTGGGAAAAGGAGTTAAAAATAAAAACTAGACAAAATACTGTTAGAAACTAAACTCACTCTATATATGTTACCGTGACATAGGCTGACATATATTGAGCGAGTTTCTAACAGTATTTTGTCTGTTTTTTTTTTATTTATAACTCCTTTTCTCAAGCTTACCGTATGAAAGAGAGAATCAGCCGCCATTTTTAACTTTCCAATACATCGGTAAACACTGTATGTTTTTCGAGCTGAATAAACATGTTACATTAAATAAAAACGCTGAAAATATATCCAGTTAGGTGGAAAACTAACTTATCTTGCCTTTGATGACATTTATTTGTTATATGTTTGTTTTAGATAACTTTTTCGAATCTATGTGTGCAGTAATATAAACCCTTTTTCTGTTTTTGCTTTTTTTAGTTTTGGCTGAGACTTCAAAGACGTTACGTTGCGGTCATTTTTTCTTGTTTTTCGGTCGCGCTCAATATTACTTATTTTTCAAACCGAATAAACATTTCATATCAAATAAAAGCCATAAAAACTTATTCAGTTAGGTAGAAAAGTAACTTATCTTGCGTTTGTTAATGTTAACATTTATTTGTTATATATTTGTTTTTCTGACACTTTTTTCGTGTCTCTGTGGATTGTAATACAAACACTGTGTTTAATATTATTAAATTATATATTTAATATTCTGTTTATTCCTTTCTTGGCTCGTACGTCACCCTTTGAAAAAGGACCTATGTCAATGGTAATGTTGACCCAGTCCTTACCATGGGTGTGATTCGGCCCAAGCAAATAATTCGCCTCGAATTCGAATAAAGACAGCAAAACATCGAACCGAAAATGAAAATATGAAACGAAACGAAATACTTCATATTTAATTTTTCCATTTCTGTCAGTTATTTAATATCGAAATGAAACGAAAAGAAAAAAACAAAAGTAAACAAATCAAAAAGAAAAACAAAACAAAACAAAAACAAATAATTGTTTTTTTGTTTTCTTTCCTTTTCCTTTTATTTGTTTTTTGTTGTTTGCTTTTTATTTGTTTATTTTTGTTGTTTACTTTCTATTTGTTTTTTTTTTTAACTTAAATATTTTTTTTTTTTTTTACTTTTGTTTTCTTTTTAGGTAAAATGCAGTATCTTTCCACCCTCCAAAAATCCTTTAAAATTACTAAAATCCTTTAAAATTACCCCTATGTTAGGTTTTCAGGGGCACTGAAAACGAAAATAACGTTTAAAATTCCAGGAAACGAATAGTTTCTAAGATATGAGGAAATTATAGTTTCAAAAAGTGTAGATAAACATTTATAACTTTTATATGATGGTCATTTAAAGAAAATTGTTGAAGGGAGCCTAATGTGAAAAGTTACGATTTATTTAATTCTATGTGTGAAGATTTAAATTTAGATATTAAAATGCGGTGATTAAGAAACAATCACTTTTTAACTTTATTTAATTTTTTTGTTGTTGTTATTTTCAAATATTTTGTAGCACTTATATTTTATTATTTTATTCTAGGTCGTGTGAGGTTTGTAAATTTACATATTGCAACGCAAATATTATCCCCCAAAGTTTTGTTGTTGTTGTTAAGAACGAAAAAAAAGCGGTGAAAAATTAAGATACTGATAGAAATACATAAAATAAATAATAAATATAATAATTAACAAAAAAACAAAAACAAAAAACAAAACAAAATAAAACAAAAACAAGAATCTAATAAACCAAAAAATTCAAATATTAAACAGCAATTATTATCCAAAAAAGCGGTGATTTAAAAAAAAAAAAAAAAAAAAAGAAAAAAGTTTCATGTCATTCCCTTAGAGAAGGATTCTATGTTTTCGTTCATAAATAAACTTCCGCTCATGAATACAACTTTGAGATGAACTATTTTACATCTCGGGGCCGGATTAGGAGTCGGTCAACTTTACCTACAATTTTTGAAGGCCAACCTGTTTAAAAAAAAAAAACAAAAACAAATTCACGAAACTTGTCTTTAAAATGGCCAATCTGTCAAACCTGGATAAGAATACGAGAGTGACCTCCTTTTAATGTAGCCTCGTTTCTGAATATAATCATCAAAATAAATGATCAATCATTGTTGTGATAGTGCGAGAAAAAAATGGGGGTTTGTTTTACTGTACACATAGATTCGAAAAAGTTGTCAAAAAACAAATATATAACAAATAAATGTTACCATTTCTTTTCTACCTAAGTTACTTTTCTACCTAACTGAATATGTTTTTAGTGTTTTTATTTAAGGTAACATGTTTATTCAGCTCGAAAAAAATACGGTGTTTACCGATGTATTGGAAAATTCAAAATGGCGCCCGACTCTGTCTTTGACACGATAAGTTTGGGAAAAGGTGTTAAAATAAAATATATACAAAATACTGTTAAAAACGCACCGAATATATATCAGCCTATGTTACGGTAACATATATTGAGGGAATTTCTAACAGTATTTTGTCTAGTTTTTTTATTTTTAACTCCTTTTCCCAAACTTACCGTGACAAAGAGAGAGTCGGGCATCATTTTAAATTTTCCAATACATCGGTAAACACTATGTCTTTCGAGCTGAATAAACATGTTACATTAAGTGAAAACACTAAAAAAGTATCCAGTTAGGTAAAAATGTAACTTATCTTGCCTTTGATAACATTTATTTATTATATATTTGTTATTTGACAACTTTTTCGAATCTATGTCTACAGTAATACAAACCCGAAACTCGTAGTAATTTCGACGTGGAGTGGTTCTTCACCGAAGAAAAAGTGAGCGAAACGTTACCTAAAAAAGGGAACATTTAAGAGAAACAAGAAAAAAAACGAAGAAGAGGTGCTGAATTGCAGGAGTAAATTAAAGATTATCTATTACAATGTGATTGTATTATTTGCATTGAACTATGTAGCACAATATTATTTTCTGAGCAGTTATTAGCATTTATTAATTTATTTCATTTGGGTCAGTTTTATATTTAAAATACAGAGGACAGTATTTTCATAGAAATGTTTATAAACCCAAATTTTCTGCGTTGTATTTTTTTTGTTTTTTTTCCTGTCCAAAATCTAATTTTTTGCACTATCCAAAAAAAAAAAAAATAAAAAATAAAAAAAAAACAGCTTTATTAAAACATATTTGTTGATTAAATATATTTCTTATTCCGTGAAATTTCCACAGCTGCATGCTAGCAAATTGATAATATTTAACGAAAACAACATAAAACTTCTTGGATGCACAAACGGAATTTCTACAATGGCCGCGATCTTTATAAATTGCCAATTAATTTTTTTTATATCGCTAATCGCTTGCTTTGTTAAAAATAGAAGACTAACGAAAAATCAATCCTATCAGTTGATTTCGTAAACACGTTTATCTTTAAACACGTGTTTGAATCTAAACACGTAATAACTACTCAACACTCAGGAACCATTTGCCAGACGTTTATGTCCAACACGCGCGGCGTATATATGTAGGTTTAAAGCTCAGCAGTCAGCACTGATATCACTATTAACAACAATCTGTAGAGCTTGTCAAGATACAGAGGACAAATCGATTTTTTCAATATATGGTTTGACGCCAAAACAACCATATATCCTGAATTAACATGTGGGAAATAGTAATATATCCAAACATTACGAAAATCCATGGAGTAGAACAACTGCTATTGTGTTTTTAGTAGTGTTTGGACGATTAATCGGAATCCTTAAAAAAATCGGGACTTTTGACGGTATTGGAATCAGGATCCGAATCGGAAAAATTTGTGTCTATTTTCCAATATTAATAACGATTCGTTCAATTATCTTTTTTATTTGATTTTGTTAAAAGCAAACTCTTCGACTGCTTGTAGTAATAATGAAATAAGGTAAATGTGTAGTTTAGCGGTGTAAATTATTTGACAGCCAAAAAATTATAAAAACTATTCATTTTTATATAAAACACATTATCAGACACAAAAGCTGAAATAAAACCAGAAAAAAAAGTTCATTTTTATTATTTTTTATAGTTTTTTATTAGACTAAATTCACGACATCCAAGGCTGTTGTATTGCTTTTAAATTTTAGCCTTTCTTAGATTTGACAGATTGGCTCTTTTAAGGCCAAATTTGGTCTTAAAAAAAATGACGGCCAAAAACATGGTTCAATAAAGAGCGTAAAAAAGGCCAAATTTGACTTTTAAAAGACCAATGTCAAATCTTAGAAAGGCCAAATTTTATAAGCAATATGGCGACCTTGAATATCGTACATTTAGTCTAATAAAAATTATGAAAAAATAATAAAAGTGAATTTTTTTTCTGGCTTTATTTCAGCCTTAGTGTCTAATAATTTGTTTTATATAAAGATAAATAATTTTTATAATTTTTTCTATCAAAAATAATTAACGACACTAAACAACACATTTACCATAAATTAATCAATATTCATTGATTTTGAACTCCCAGTAAAACTAAAATCTATAGATACCTCCCTCAGACATATGTGTGTGTGTGTGTGCGTGTGTGTGTGTGTTTTACGTTTGAGAAAATATATACCCATTTAGCACGTGTTTTTACGGCAATCCGAAAAAAAAATAGCAACTTTAAAAATTAAACATTTAGAGATTTATAAAGAATCGGAATCAGAATCAGTGAATGTATCGGCATCGGGGGAAAATATTGGCAACTTCGCATGACTAGATGTTGGTCTAAAACTAGCATGGTCTAAAACAAAACGTCAGCTATTAAAGTGGCGAAAAAAGAGATAAGTATGTCCCCTGTATTCGTAATCCTCAAGGTGTTTATATCCTGTAAAAATGCCATTTTCAGTAAAAAATTGTAACTATAAATAATTTTCTACTCGATGAATTTCCGTCATTTTTTAATATATATTAATTTTCAACATGAAAAGTACTGTTGTTTTTGTTTTAAACAACATAGTTTTTAAAAAACAATCAACCCGTCGACCATGTCTTAACAGGCATTGAATATTTGAATATTTATTTATATCATTAATCAATGTGAAATTGAATATTTTAAATTTAATACGCAATAGTGCAGTATAATTAACAGCCGATAAATTACAAAAAAAAAACTAAATATATAACAAATAACTATTACCAAACGCAATAAAATGTAATTCTCTATCGATCATATATTGAAAATATTATGTGCTACTAATGTTTATATATATATATATATATATATATATATATATATATATATATATATATATATATGAAAATTTAGTCATTCAATGAATTTAAAAATTTATGACGTGAAATGTTGGAATTTCAAATAAAAAGATTTTATTCTGAAGTATATATATATATATATATATATATATATATATATATATATATATGTATGTGTGTGTGTGTGTGTGTGTGTGTGTGTGTGTGTGTGTGTGTGTGTGTTGGTATTCGAATTGAATATTGAAATCTTTGGTTATATGAGACGAAACTACATGTAAATTTGCAGGCTTTTTGAATATTATAATACTATTTTATGCTTAAAATTTTATGACAGTTAATCAAAAAGAACCTACATTT
Source organism: Euprymna scolopes (assembly GCF_053919585.1). Classification (NCBI taxonomy): domain Eukaryota; kingdom Metazoa; phylum Mollusca; class Cephalopoda; order Sepiida; family Sepiolidae; genus Euprymna; species Euprymna scolopes. The sequence continues at coordinate 56,894,092 of NC_136520.1, read as the reverse complement.
TCAAACGATAAAACATGCCCAGATGTGCCTATATTTATATATATAGTGTCCTGGTACGTCAGCTTCAGTTTTGCTGCGTTGGGATAAATTTTGCTTAGGTTTCTTTTTGCTGCAACAGGGGAAACAACCAAGAAAAAAAAATAAAAATTAAAAAAAATAAATAAAAAACCAAAGCAAAACTCATACCAAAGCAGCAAAACTAAAAAACAAATGTAGACAAATTTGAGCATCTTTTATTGATTGGAAAATATAGCTTCTTTTTTTTACCAATTGTCATAAAACTTTAACCATAGAATAGTATTATAATCTTCAAAAAGCCTGCAAATTTTCATATAGTTTCCTCTCATAGAACCAAAGATATGAGCATTTCAATATTCAATTTGGCTACTAGTATATATATATATATATATATATATATATATATATATATATATATATATATATATATATATATATATATATATACACTAGCATAGGTGCCCGGCGTTGTTTGGAGGTGTGTGTTGAGCAAAAAAAAAAAAAAAAGTGATAGTAGGAAGGCAGGCTCGAACCCGTACCGCGAAGGAGGAAAAGAACGGAGAAAAAACGTGACGTCTTTGCTGTTATGACCACTGCGCCGCCTTACCGGAAGTGACGTAGGTTTGAATTAAGGCTAGACAATCGAAAAGAGGGGATGACTTTAAAAAATATCAGCGAAAAAAGCGACCCCTGCCTGTAGAAAAGTGCGCAGTTGAGGGTGAAGAAATTAATGTTTTTAGCCAATTTTTCGGTTTTTGTCGTCTGAAGTGTCGAGCTTCAAAACGATACTGATCTTGTGAAAATCTGTTCCCTCTGTCGAAAGTTTTAGGCACACATGCAAACATACATACATCAATTTATATATATTTGTAGCTCAAATTTCCGACCCAAACCGAATAAAAAGCTTGCCCTATCTCTGAATACCCTTTATGTAAAATTTAAAATGTTTAGACCAGAAATTGAGTAATTCGGTAGTGACCGCAGAGGTCAATTTTTTTTTTTTAACTCTGACTCCTATTATAACCTTTTAACATTTATTATTTTGGGCTCAAATCAAGTTATTAAGTTAGACCCATGTCCGAGGAACCTATATCTAAAATTGGCGGAGGAGTATGATAGAGTTCTCAAAGATCAAATCATTGAACTTTGATCCCTTACCAGCCAAAATTATGGTTGAAAACTAATTAAAAAGATTTTCCCAAATCTCAATACCCTGTATATCAAATTATGAGTCTGTAGACTGAAAACTGACAAAGTTATTGCGTAGGTCAATATACACAGACATACAGACTCGCTCACTTTATATATATATATATATATATATATATATGTGTGTGTGTGTGTGTGTGTGTGTGTGTGTGTGTGTGTGTTTATGTATTTATGTTCATATCAAAGACATTTTTTTCTATTTATTAAAAAAGAAAATACAACTTTGTTAAAGCTGGGTCGTGGAATTGCATTCACTAGCAAAAGATTTAGCTAATTTGCATATTAGTTTTTCGGTTTTCTTATAGGATGATCATCATAAAATTATATTCATGCTGATATTCTATATGCTTTATACTTGCGTAATATTTGCGTAGAAGGGTAAACACAGTCCACTATAAATGAGTGCAAATATGTGAAAAATAAAAAAAATCAAATTTCCCAGGTGAAGATCAAACGACGGCATTACTAATATGCGTACGTAACGTAATAGCTATTAGTTCATGTTTATAATTTTTAGCCTTGCAGTAAACATATTTTCTATAGGTCAGGCATTAACGTTAAAGGAAAAAATAAATCGTAAGCTAAACGTTTTGGTTTCGATTCTCGAAAGTGGCGCACGAGTCATTTTTTTTTTTTTTTAAACTTTTGAAATCATGAATATCTATTTGGTCCAATACATTATAATAATACATACAAAATCTGCATTAATCAAAATATCATATTTAAGCTTATTATACGACCGGGTAATGCCGGGTGGCCTGCTAATATATATATACCTGTCATCCCTTTCTTAAAAGAAGGAGTTGCTTGATCGTCAAAGACACGATCCAACCAAACAAGAAAGCAAGCAAGCAAGCAAGCAAGATCCACAGAGTTTTATCCTTATATAGATTTGTATTTTGTATCAGACCATAAATGTGATAAAGTTGCATGCATTTTGTTTTATATATATATATATATATATATATATATATATATATATATATATATATATATATATATATATATATAAGGTGTCTTTTCTAGAATGGAAAAACTTTAAATAAAAATAAATCACAAAAAATAATTTTTATTATGCAAATATGTGGTTTACTCCAAAAATTAATTCTTTGTATTTATAATTTACATTCAATGTCGGACGTATATCCCCATACGACTCGCGCTACTATAGCCTAATGTAGAGGTCCAATTTTCCGAAAATCCACCCATGAAATCGGGCTGTATTTCGTAATGCTGTCTCTCAAGTGGTTTCTCCAGTCTTATTTAGTAGCGTACACATGGGACTTTACATGTCCCCAAAGATTATATGTTCATCAAATGTTTCAAAATAATTTTCAAAATAAAGTTGTACAGTTTGTAAACAAAATCGTATTTCGATATTTTATTACACAAGTGGCGTCCAAAATTAATGCCTCCTGTTTTTTATTCCGCCAGAACAAATGAAAGGGGATAGCAAATCGCATGGTTATGATGACTGATCTTATGCATTCATGAGCAGAAAGTTTCCTCTCTTTGTTGCAGATATTAACGGTGTAAGATTATACAAATCAAGGCGTATCGTTGACGTGCATCAGAATCAGAGATAACTCATAGATTTTATGTGGAAGGAGCATTGAGGATAGTGGTGGCTATGGAGAAAAATAAATTATGTAGCATAAAATGTCGGTTGTTTTAACGGTACTACTCCCATCATTGTAGCCCCTTTACCTTTTAAGTAAAAATTATGAGGCTTTAAATTCGGAACGACGCTCGTATGCTAAATCCCATTCCAGATGCCCGTGCACAGATATTGTCCATCGCTGGGACAAGTGTATAAAAAATAGTGGCGTGTATTTAAAAAAAAAAAAAAAACAAATAAAAAAGAACTAGCGCACAAAAGGTCATTCATTGGAATGGTACAACATAATAAACTAAATATTCAAATAAATTAAAAAGATTGACATTTAAAGTCATAATTAATTGTTAAACCAAGCTATGGTCCAAATAATCAACAGTTGCCAAATCTGCAATTAAAGAAACTAGGTCGTAAATTTAATGTTCCTCGCCTCCGTAAAAAACAAATATGTATGTACGTAAGTATATATATATATATATGTATACGTACGTATGTATGTATGTATGTATGTATGTATGTATGTATGTATATACATATTCATGAAACCTTTTTCTGGGTCAACAGCCAACTAGCACCGTATATATATATATATATATATATATATATATATATATATATATATATATGTGTGTGTGTGTGTGTGTGTGTGTGTGTGTGTGTGAGTGTGTGTGTGTGTGTGTGTGTGTTGGGGTGGAGAGGGCTCCCGTAAGCCGTGGTGAAGGCAACCTTTCTGGGAGAATCAAATCTCTGATTTACAAAACCATCAAGCGGGAGACCAGTACCTGCATTAAGCTGGTCTGCAGTTTAATTTGTTGCTGACTATCTTGCTCTTGCTTGTTGCTGGATCTCAACATTTTGAACCGAGAGAGAGATTTAACTGTCGTACGAAGCTAAGACTCTGTAATGTAACATCATCTTTGTATAGATACTCCCTCTGGCATTTGGGCTCATGGACTTTAAGTGTCTGGGGGAGTGGCACTCGTCTGACAAGACGTTGCAATCATTATTATATACACATAGCCGCACCGATAATACGAGTGTGTGTGTGTGTGTGTGTGTGTGTGTGTGTGTATGTGTGTGTGTTCAAAATAGGTTAAGAGATCCCAACAAGGGGATGTATATTTAAATGAGTGGGGTCACCAAGAATTGTTTTTTTTGTTTTTGTTTTGTTTTGTTTTTTTTTAACTTGTTTTATTATTTGCTATTTTAATAATTAAATAATTTAACGTGCTTTGGACGATCTCCACAGAAAGTTTCTTCACATTTCACATTTTAAATATTTTAAAAACTTTCTGAGGAGCAGGTTTGAAAAAAAAAAAGCATGAGATCGTCCGATACGCGTTAAACTATTTCCAAAAATTACGACAATAATAAAATAAGTATGAAAAGAAAAAAAAAACAACATAACAATTGTTGGTGGCCCATTCATATATATATATATATATGTGTGTGTGTGTGTGTGTGTGTGTGTGTGTGTGTGTGTGTATGTGTGTGTGTGTGTGTGTATAATATTTTTATTTATATAGATAAATAATGCATATTATATCTCTCTGTCTCTCTCTGTATATATATATATATATATATATATATATATATATAATTTAAAGGAGATTAGAACAATAGTCTAAAGAGCTAAGTGTATTTTAATGTAACAGTGAAATTACTAGTTTAATTAAAATACAGGAAATAGAAAGTGCTCGTTGTAATTTAGATATATAATAAGCTCGATAGTTAAATTATAAATCACATTACCTAATATATATATATATATATATATATATATATATATATATACATACACACATACAGATGTACATATATTTACATATTTATTTATATACATATATATGTACATATATATGTGTGTGTGTGTGTATTTATATACATATGTACATGTACATAAATATATGTATGTGTGTTTATAGGAAATATGGTTTTTCAATTATATTTCATTTTTTATTTCTACTAATCCTTTACTTTATGAAACTCCAAGTAAGTACAGAGTATATACGAATAAATTCCAAAACGTTGTCCATCTTACCGTTTATTTCTTTTATATATGTTAAAATGTTCAATTTTTGACAGCATCTGTTTCAAAAATTGGCATAATAATTATATGAATGGTTCTGCGCTACGAAACAGGTGCCGTCAAGAATTGAACATTACGATGCGCTGAAAGAAATAAACAGTAAGATTAACAACATGTTGGAATTTGGAATATATATTTTTTATCATATATATATATATATATATATATATATATATATATATATATATATATATTAGACATTAAGAGGAGATTATAGATAGATATATACCCGTTCACATACACTTTTCACGATAAAGCTAGAACACAGAATTAGCTAGAATCGAGCAATTGCATCGACAACGGACAACGCCAGACCCAAAGTGGGTTTCGATGTACTGCATCTCATCAGTGACGTGATGTGATATCTACCGCCTGCATAGCAGCAGTAACTATCTTAGTTATATATGACGCGTTGCTTGTCACATCGTAGAATGTAGAATTGGATAAAAATATAAGAATTTAAAAATCGAGGAATAGGCAATAGATTGCGCTGTGGCCCATATGGTTAGGTTGTCAGTATTGCACATTTCATGCGTGCGACGACCTGGGTTCGCGCCTATGTCGGAGCATGTCTCTTCGAAACCCACTTTGGGTCTGGCGTTGTCCATTGTCGATGCAATTGCTCGATTCTATCTAATTCTGGGTTCTAGCTTTATGTATGTGAACGGATATATATATATATACAGCAGCAGGGAGGCCCGACGTTACCCGGGATTGAATGATGATCAACGAATATTTCACACTCCTATATTTTATTGTCATCGTAATCCGTGATATCGTCCGGGAGGAAGCTTCACATGCAGTAACTTAGTCCAAAATATATATTATTCTACATTGCACTCTAGGGAACCTAATGTTTCTTTTATAAAATTATTTTATATAAACTTCTTTCCAGTTTACGAAAAAAAAAACATTAAGAAATTTACGTGCGGGATTTGCAGACCACATCATGCAAAAAGCACAACAAAACAAAAGAAAAAAAAACACGCAAATTTTCAGTCTTATGAAATTCTTTGCAGTTAATGAAAAATTTTTTTTTTAAATTACGTGCGGAGTCTGAACCTACAGATCACGTAAAAAAAACACACCAAAAAAAACAAAAACAAAAAAAAACACTCTATCAACATTCCCACAGTTGAATTTTAATTTTACCGATGATAGATAAATTAAAATAACTGTTTTGATTATTGATTATTGGTAATTATCGAGGGTATTATTAGACAAAACTGAACTAAGATCACTCCCAAACTTATACAGTAAAGTTCTGTAAATTTTAAAGAAAATCTCTTCTGCCGTTTTGGAGTCTATAAGGAACGAACTCAAACACATACAAAGTCCCATTTATATATATATATATATATATATATATATATATTTATATATACATATATGTATATATATGTGTGTACGTGTGTGTGTGTGTGTGGATAAAATATCAATACGAAAACTATATAAATGTTTATATCTTTTCTGTATTTATTTCCTATGTGTTGACGTGTAAGAATACAAAATGTCTTTTGAAAAAACAAACAAAATGTTTCTTTCATATATATGTAACAGTATATATATATATATATATATATATATATATATATATATATATATATAAAGCTGCATATAACTTTATTACATAATCAGATCTTCTTTTGCAGATCTGATGATTTAATAAAGTTGCATGAAAGTTTTATTCATCATCTCTTATTTAGCATATTTAATTGCTCATCTTAACCGTGTTGAGCTTCGACCTTGATAAGTTTGCTTTGTTATAATGCATTCTTTACGAGTTTCGAGTTTACGAGTTTACGAGTTAATACTTTAATAAAGTTCGCCCCGTTTAAGATATATTCTGCATTAGCTTCATTTTATAAACACACACACACGCGCACGCACACACACACACACACACACACACACACACACACACACACACACACACACATATATATTTGTATGTATGTATGTATGTATGTATGTATGAATAATATGTTTGTTGTACAATCTTCATAGTGGTAGAGACCCACCCACAAAACGATAACATTTATTGGGTAGGTTTCTATTACCATTTTGTTTTGTTTTTATTATTTTTAAGCGATTGTCGAGACTTCAAAGTTGTAAGGGGTATCGCGGCCATTTTTCTCGTTCTTGCGTAACGTTCGACATAACTTGTTTTTCGAACCGAATAAACATTTTACATAGAATAAAACCACCAAGAATTTCTCCAGGTAGGTAGAAGTGTAACATATCTTGCCTTTGGTAACATTCATTTGTTATAACTTTGTTTGTTGACCACTTTTTTCGTAGCCCTCTGGATTGTAAAAAAAAAAAAAAAAAGAAAAAGAAAAAAGGAAAACTATATTTTATTTTGTCTTTCTGTATTTCGTTTACATAGATGATGTTCGTTTTGTGCGGGGAATTTAGTCTGGACTCTTTTTTGTCGTAATTCGTTGTGTTATGGAAAAAGTACTTGACCCCTTCTACTGTAATAAACCGTTGTTAATCGCTACTATTAGGGAGATCCCTCTTCCTCTCTCTATTCCCGAAGTGTGTACTGTATTTTACCTTTTCTACGCATGAGGTATGCTTACTTCTTTTCTTTTATTTATTTATTTATTTATTTTTATTTACTTTTTTTTTCGCCCCGTACTTTCTCGCATATACTTTACGGCCGTTTTCTTATTAAACCGGCAATTGACTTCTCTTTCTCAATATGTGAGCGTTAAACAAACGATCACACACGCGCACTTTTGTCACGCCGTTTCTTGATTACGCGTTTGTAGGCGAAGTGGCCCCTGTGCCTGATTTCTTCATATTTTGAAACGTCGACACGGAAAATAGATTTAATTATGTTTCATAGTAAAACTGAGCCACAAAGCACTAACGTAACAAATAAAAAGAAGAGTAATATTTTTAACCAATATATTTCAGGCTATTGAAAAGGAATTTTCGACCCAGATAAATATAGATAAAGATAGACAGATAGATAGTGTGTGTATGTGTGTGTGTGTGTGTGTGAGAGAGAGAGAGAGAGAGAGAGAGAGAGAGAGAGAGAGAGAGAGAGAGAGAGAGAGAGAGAGAGAATTAAAAAAAAAAAAGAAAAGTTAAAATGAGGAAGACACAGAAGACAATTTGCGGGTTTGTTTTACAATCCACAGAGGTACGAAAAAGCGATAAAACAAACAAACACACAAACAAACAAATATATAACAAATAAATGTCATCAAAGTCAAGATAATTTACTTTTCTTCCTAACGGATAAGTTTTTAGTGTTTTTATTTAATGTAAGATGTTTATTCGGTTCGAAAAACAAATAATATTAAGCGCCACCGAAGAACAAAAAAAAAAATGGCGACAATGTCTTTGAAGACTCGACAAAGACTTCAAAAAGAAAAGAAAAGAAAAAAGAAATAAAACACAATGGTGATAGAAATCAACCCAATAAATGTTACTCTGACATTTGTTGGGTGGGTTTCCCCTTTGTTCTACGCTCTTCAAAATGAAATTAAAAATGTTGTTTCGAAACAGTAACGCACAAGTGCATTTGCAACTGTGGTAGAGAGAGATAGATAGATAGAGAGAGAGAGAGAGAGAGAGAGAGAGAGAGAGAAAGAGAGAGAGAGGTGAGGAGGAGAAGGGGGAGGAGGAAGACAGTGTACAAAGATATTCTTATTTCATGCAAAATTATGATTAATACTTTATTGAGAGAAACCCAGAGGGAGAAAGAAGGGGAGAGATAGCGAGACAGAAAAAGGGGGAAGGAGAGAAATAAAGAAAGAGACAGGGAGAGGAAGAGAAGCAGCGAAATAGAGAGAGAAAAAGAGAAGAGGGAAGGAGAGAGGAAAATACGAACTGGCTGATGTAATCGCCATATTTGTCGTAAATCCCAGTACTTAATTTCTCTTATGAACTGCACAATATAATTCCCTTTCTAGATGTTTTAATGTCGGTAATGCATAAATGCCAAGATTTCATTGATCAAGAGAATGACAACCAAAGAGACGAGCCGAACAGACAGATTTGCACACCGTTTCTGAAAACTGAGAGACTGCCGCAAGAACTTAATAAATGGTAGAAATGTGTATTCAAATAAGTAAAAACTAAGTAGTAATTACAATGAATATGTAAACTTTATTACAAAGCATTTATAAGAAAAAACAATAAAAACCGACATTGTTGCTAGTGGAATTGAAATATATATGCTACTAAAACTCTCTAGAGCCTGCTCGTTTGACATCTTGTTACCGTGCACATTGGATGACGTCATCAAAATGATGGCATCACAAAATAATTGTGTTACTAAAGGATAGCATCATCCATTAATACAGGGATAGAGATTATAAATGAAGTATGTATCATGAGCTTAATTTCACCTTTTTATTGTTTTTTTTTTGTGAAAAAAAAATTCTTAAAAACCTTCCATTTTGTGTTAAGATTTTCTTAAAAAATGTTTTCTTGAAAAAAAAAAAAAAGAAAAAAGTTACACGCATTAATAATTTTTTTTAAAAAATATTTTTAAAAGTTATACATTTTGACAACTTTCATTTATTTAAGAAATTTTGCGTAAAAAAAAGAACTTTATAAACTAACTTCTATTTAGTGTCATTAGAATTTTCTTAACGTTATTTTAATTCAATAAATAGCACAAATAATTACTTTTATTTTGTGTTATTGTTGACATTTGTTGACGGTTTCGATTCTCCCAGTTCTGAAAATTGCATCGTCTCCCCCTGTTCTGCGCTCTTCAAAATGAAACCAAAAAAAGTTGTTTCGAGGCAGTAACTTGCAATTGCATTGCTGAGGTAGAGAGAAGATGAAAACAACGTAAAAAGATATATTTTTATTTGATGCAAAAGGGTTCAATTATGATTAATATTTTATTGCGAGAAAGAGGGAAAGAAATGAGAGGGGGAGACAGTGTTGTTGTTTTTAAAGATCCCTAGATGCAAAAAAAAAAAAAAAAGAAAAGAAAAAAAAAGAAGCCTTCTACTCTAAAAGTTTCTTCCTTTGGACTGCTTAACTTTGGAATTTCATCCCTGTTTCCTGCTTTCCGAACGCACTTCTACAACTCAAAAATCAAATATTTCAATAAAGTTGAGACATGGAACGAAGACTGGAGAGACAATATTTTGCGCCTCCCAGGTTTTGCTACAAGAAGGTAGGAAGCAGTGGGTAGCCACAAACCGGATCAGAACAAGACACTCCAGGACTGCAGTAAACGAACACATGCGGAGACTAATAGACTCTCCAATCTGCCCAAAGTGCAAGGAAGAACCCCCCCCCCAAGACATAGATCACTTGATCCTACATTGTCCAGTCATCCGACAATAGAAGGATATCTGAAGACAATTTCCCAGATTCACTAAAAAAATAGCGGTATAGAGTTCTAACTCATGCGCCACTACTACTGCTTCCCTGATTGTACTAACCTGCGGAAGTTTGGATGTAATGTGAACAAAACTACTCATGATCCCCTGATAGACACCCCCCCTCCTTACGTTCCAATGAGCTATATGTCTTGTCTAGGGCGAAAGTAACAAAAAAAAGGTGGGAGTGGGGGTGGGGTACACAAAAAAAAAATTAAAATTCGTATTATTTGAATTCTTCCGATTACTGTTCTCATCTTGAGTGTGATTTTCACAACGTTTCGGTCGATGTAACCTCCGACCTTCTTCAGGTGTATTTTGTCGAACTCGGGAATGTTTCTGTCGAACTCGGAAATTTGAACGGAATTTCGAACGGAACCCTTTTATTTACTTCCCGGGGGTAGGAGAAAGAGATAGAGAGAGAGAGAGAGAGAGAGAGAGAGAGAGAGAGAGAGAGAGAGAGACGGGGAGAGAAAGAGAATTAATTAGGACCTCTATCCAGTCATGGCTGACGGAACGAGAATATGCTACCCTTGTGAAGGAAAAAAGGTTTCAGTTTAAAATTTTTATCCCGAAAAACGACCTTTGTGTCTAACTCTGACCCCGTGGGGAGGGAAGTAAGTAGGAACTTCCGACTCCTGGCATAGTGGTTAGAGTATCTGTCGAAATTCGGTTGTAAAAGTTACGCACTTCTGGAGATTGAAGGTTCAATCCCAAGTACGACCGACCCAAATATACAATTGCGAATTATGTAGGACTTCTACTTAGCCATGGCTGATAAAACAGGCGCATGCTGTTCCCCGTGGATTAAATAAAAGTGTTCCTATTGAAATCCCGTGCAGACCCCCAATTTCGATAGAAATATTCTCGAGTTTGGCAGAAAGATTCCAGTCTTCGATAAGATACATCCGAAGAAGTCAAAAGTTTCACCGACCGGAATGTTGTGCCAATGCAACACCACGCGTATGCAAATGCATGCAGAGTGACGTCATCGGTAAAGAAAAGACAAAGTCTATAAAAAAAAAAAAGAGAGCGAGAACGATCGCGTTAAAGATGTGGAGCACGAAACGAGATAACGTTCGAGATCACGTGGGTGACGTCACGGCCATAACAACGAGGAAATAAATGTCGCTGTTACAAAGAAGAAGCGAGTTGAAGTTCTGTTTTCTATTCTTAGTCTGATTGCGACTGAGTAAACAACGTGTTGGTTCCCCAGACAACATTGCACAAATAATACTCAAGATGAAAACAGTAGTCTGGGGGATTGAAATTTAGCCCCAAAAGTCCCCAGGGGACGTCAAATCCTGGTGAAAATGAACAAACGGTGCAGTTTTAGGCCTTAACATATATGTAAATTTGAGTTTTGCACAATGCAAAAAAAAAAAAAAAAAAAAAAAAAGAAATGACTAAGTCCATCATTTGCCTCCCCCTCATTTAGGCCTCAAAAGTCCCCAAGGCCTTAACATATTTAAATTTCAGTTCAACACGATGCAAAACTGCTAAATAGACATACACAGAAATTTTTGTACAAATATGGTAAAATAGTTCCAAAAATGGAGTGTTTTTATTAGCCCTAAAAGGGACACCGGGGCAAACGCAAGAGTTATCGCGAAGTATAGACAAATAAAATTATATGGAAATCAGTAAGTTACAACTTTTTAGAAAGTTTTATAAAAATCCAAGGCATCATTTTTTTTTTTTTTTAATAATCATAAAAGTGTCAATTTTAGCCATTTTAACTCGAAAGGCCATCCCTGGGAGATCAACTGAAATTTTTCCGGAAAATCCATTCTGTTACACTTTTACTCATATCATGTTTAATGTTTGTGCC